>NW_026622875.1:30270681-30593863 GCF_023065955.2 Ursus arctos
GGAAGAGAGAGGAGTGGGCTTGGCATGAACACCTTTCCAGAAAGGAGTTCTGGTTCCTGATGATGATGATGATGATGATGGTGTCTTTAAATAATGGTAACAATATTCTTATACATGCGGCATCTCTGTAGTCTTAAGAGGCAATCAGCAAACATGGAGATAGAGGAACTTGAGGCCAAAGAATGACAAAGAGATCCCCTAAGGTCTTGTTCAGAATCTGGCATGATGGCGTCAAGACGACATTGTTCATGGAGAAAATACCAATGGGTAAGTCAAAAAAGGATGAGTCGAGATTTTTTGTGATTATTTTAATATCTAAGAGAAAGTGAATAGAAATATATATATATATTTTAAAGATTTTATTTATTTGACAGAGAGAGACAGCCAGCAAGAGAGGGAACACAAGCAGGGGGAGTGGGAGAGGAAGAAGCAGGCTCCCAGCAGAGGAGCCTGATGCGGGGCTCGATCCCAAAACTCCGGGATCATGCCCTGAGCTGAAGGCAGACGCTTAACAACTGCACCACCCAGGCACCCCTGAATATAAATATTTTTAATAATAAAAGTAGTCAGCACTTGTTCCCTTGGTACTATGTGTCAAGTACTGTGTTAAGCACATTGCGTGCATCATTTCGTTTAGTTGGTACTGTTGCCTCTGGAAGGAAGCATAAGGAGGCATTTTTTTTTATCATATTTTACGGATGAGGAAGCTCAGAGGAACTAAGTGATTCACCCGGGTGCGCAGAAATAGTAGCAGCAACAGGATCTGAACCCAGACCTTCCCACTTCCAAAAAAGACTGCCGCTAGCCATTACGCGGTGTATCACATCCTCTGCTTCTCCTCCTGCTGCTGGAGGAAGAGGCAGAAAGAACATGTCCATGGGCAAAACGGAGCCCTCTTCCTTCTGTTAGACATTTGGTGACTCGAGTTCAGGCCCTCTCACCCCAGCCGTACACCCCACGGCGCACAAGATAGCGGCTGCGGGTTTGCAGGTGCTCCGCTCGCTGCGCTAATTCTTGCCACTCTTGGGATTTCACATCAGATTTCCACATATTTTCAATTTTCTTGTTAACGAGGTGTAATTCCCAGAGAATTCTCCCTTTCAAAGTGTACACTTCAGTGGCCTTTGGCATATTCACAAAGTTTTGCAACAATCACCGCTAAAATTTCCAACTATTTCTGGAGCTCTTATTATAACTGTAGGATTTCTGGGAGAGCGAGAAACTATGCATTATCCCGCCTGTAAAGAGTTTGCAGTCTTGTCGCGAAGACTCGGTTTCTAAACTTGAGGCTGCTCACTACTTATAATAAAGAGAATAATGCCATGTAAGAGCATGTGTGCATAGGGTCAGTGCTAAGAGAGGAGAGGCATTCACAGCCAAGGCTCCCATTACCAGGGGATTGTCAAGGAGGAGGCGGGCAGAAAGCAGACCCTGCAGATGAGGGAAAATTCAAGAAGGGATGTGAGCTGGGAGGGTGTCAGAGGTAAGGGCTGTCAGGCTGAATGGCCCAAGCGTTTGAGTCTTGCCAAGCATAACTATCTGCCCTCCTGAGAGGCTGGGTGAGACTTCAATAGGAAATAGAAAAGAGACGAGATGGAGCCCAGCGATTTCAGCCAGAGATCGCCTGGTCTATTTGGAGGTAATTTATATAATAGTGACCAGCGGCTCCTCTCAGAGACTCCGCGGTGACGTTCATTGGTTGCAGCGGGACGTGCACTGGAGTGAAGACAGCATTTGGCCCTGGGTTGGAAATTCCTGCTTTAAAAAGCCATTTTGTTCCATTTCGAAATAAAGTGGGAGTGAAAGCCGTGCCCCGTGATGCTTCGTGGCTAATAAAACTGCAAAGGCATTTCTGCCTGGGCATAAAAGATTATTTTAAGCATCATCTCCCGGGCTCCTCGGTTACTAAGGGAATCCTGTCTCAGCTCAGCCGCGCAGACGGGTGAGTTGCCATGACGACCCTGCCAGGCCTGGCTGGAGTCTAAATACCACAGATAGAGGAACCACCGTCCCTTCCCGACTCCGACTCCGACTCTGGAGCAAGTCTGGCCGTGCCCTCCCTGCCCCTCGCAGTTGGCCGCTCCTCCTCCAGGATGCACCTCGCCGCCCCGTCCTTGCCACCAGGGGGCACAGGCGTAGCTGGAAGGGCTCTCAGGGTCAGCGGCTCACCCTGCTCGATGGTCAGTGTCCTCTTCTGCTGCAGAGCGTGTTGTTCACGCCGGTCGTATTAAGTCCTCTTGGGCACACACAATCCTACAAGCCTCGCCTTTGTCTCTCTGAACAGAGGCTGTGCTAGACACTTACCCCGAAGCTGTACTAGGGAGCAGAGGAAAATCTGGAATAAATCCTTCCCTGTAAACCAGCCAGACATAATCCGGAACTTGTTTCCAGGATAAATCTGTCATGGCCAATGTGTCGGCCACTGGTCAATTCCTGCCACTACCTAGATGCCTTCCTTTCTTTCATGGTGTTTGTAGCAGATTGTATTTTCAAAAGATGGCTATCACAATGTCTCCCAACCCCCTGCTCTTCTTACAAGGTGATCTTGCCATGTTCACATTGAGGAGTGGGTTTAGTTCTTTCCCCCTGAATCTCAGCCAGCTTGTATCTGAAGTGAAGTAATACCACGTCATTTACTAGGATAGGTCATAAAAAGTGACGCAGCTTACAACTGGTTCTCTTGAGATGCTTGCACTTGGAACCCGGCCACCATGCTGTGAGGAAGCCCAAGCCAGCCCATGGCAAGACCCTACAGAGATGTTCCAGAGAACACCCTAGTTGAGGTCCTGACTGATGGCAGCATCAAGCACCAGACTCGGAATGAATGAGCCTTCAAATGATTTCAGCCCCTCAGCCGACATCACCTCAGTCTTTGAGTCATCCCAGCTGCGCTCTCAAATATCAAGAAGCAGAAACAAGCCATCCCCTCTGTGCCCTTTCTGAATTCCTAACCCACAGAAGCCACACAAATAATAAAATGGTGGTTGTCCTATGCCAAAACTTTGGGGTGGGTTATTACCCAGCAAGAGTGGCTGGAGCCATGTTCCCCTTTACTTGGAAGGTCCTTTCCCTACTCTGTCCCTGAGCACTCTTATTCTTCCCCCAACGAGTAATTCGGACGTTAGCTGCCCTCTGAGTATCCCACCTGGGGAACTTTGTACATATACCTTGACTTTGGCACTTCTCATCTTGTCTCTTTACCTCCTCTGTCTTGCGTGCTGCACTGTAGGCTCCTCGAGGACTCAGCTCGTTCTGTCTTGAATTAGAAGCAAAAGAGTAGAGCGACTGGGGGTTTGGGAGTTAGACAGACCTAAGCTTTGAATTCCAGCTGGGCTACTTATTAGCTAATTGGGCAAGTTACTTACCTGTCTCTGTAATCGCACATACAATCACCTATGCAACATAGTGACCATACCTATCATTATTGATGGCGTCTATTCTGAGCCCAGTGTTTGGCATGTAAAATGTCCCCTAAAGAGCAGATATTAGCATGATTATTTTATTACCCCCTGCATTTAGTGCGATGTGATTTAAATTCATTTGATGATTCAACCAATATTTGCTGAACACGTACTATGTGCCAAGCACTATATGTTTCCTAGTTGATATTCAATAAATATTTCTAACATATGTATGTACAAAATAATGCAATTGGCAATGGATACAAAGTTTCTTACCAAGAATTCGTTCTCTCAGACTCAAAAGTAAACTTGAAAATACAACAGGGATTTTTATCTTTTTGTCACATCTCAAAATGGTCCAGAATCAAGGTTTGTTTATTCTATGAATTACCAGTATTTAGGACTTCGGGCTTAAAGGTTTCTATTCATCTTCTATTGTTGCCATAAAAAATTGCCACAAACTTAGTGGCACAAAATGACACAAATTTATCATCTTACAGTTTTAGGGGCCAGAAGTCCAACACAGGTTTTACTGAGCTAACATGAAGGGGTTGGCAGGGCTGCATGCATTTGTGGATGAGAGCTCCCACTCCTTGCCTTTTCCATCTTCTAGAGGCCACTCACATTCCTTGACTTGCAGACTCCTTTCTCCATCTTCCAAACCAGCAGAGGCAGGCTGTATCCTTTCCACATTACATCTGTCTTACATTTTTTCTATTCTTGCAACCAGGAAGGTTCCCCAGATTGAAGCTGAGAGACTTATGTGATTACATTTAGGGCCCACTTAGATAACCCAGGATAATATCTGCATCTTGAGGTCCTTAACCCTAATCACATCTACAAAGTCCTGTTTGCCATGGAACAGAACACTTCCACAGACTCCGGGGATTCAGATGTGGATAACTGTGGGGAGCATTATTCTGTCTCCTACAAAAAAGTTCACTTAAAAAGCCTGGAAGGAGCAGTAGCCGAACAAACTCTACTCGTCTACCATCTCACGGATGAAGAAACAGAGACGGAAGTGACTTACTCAGTGTCACACTGCTAGTTGTGTTTAGAGCTGAGGTTGGATCCCAAGTCTCAGAATTCTTCCTGCTGCTCAAAGTTGGTCTGCTCACCAGCAGCTACATGACCTTGAGCTTGTTAGAAATACAGACTCTCAGGCCCCACCTCGGACCTACAAAGTCAGTCCCTGCATTTTATCAAGATCCCCAGGTGATTTTTAAGTACCTTTAGGTTTGAAAGGCACTGATCTAGGACATCACAGAGCCTCCTGTTTCTTTCCTGACAAGAAAGTTGTAGACGATCAATGGGTAAGTAGCTCAAGCAGTTTGGCCTCATTGCTCCCTCCTGAGCCCAGCGGAATTTGATCCAGGCCTATCAAGCCTCTAAAGATGCAGACTGAGCACAACCACCCCCAGTTATTGTTTGTCTGGGGCAACCTCTGAATGCCAGGTTCAGTGTTCCAATATCGTGCTGTAAAACTTTCTCTTCTTGGGAAAGAGGCGGTACAACAGAGCAGTTAGACACTTGGACTCTGGAGTCACCTTGCCTGACTCAACTCCTAAAACTCCCACTCACTTGACAAACTTAAGGTCTGTGACCTTGGGTGAGCTGCTGGTTTTCTTTGTGCCTCAATTTCCACATATGCAAATGAGGATGAGAATAATAGTACCTACATGATAGGTGAGTAGTGACTTAACATATGTAAAGCACTTAGAGCAGTGCCTGCCACTCAGCAAGAGTGATTGTTAGTTCTTTCTCATCCTTCTGGGACCCCTTCCAAGAATAATCAAAATCCCAAATGAACTCAGTCTCTGGGAATTTCTCAAGACTTTATCTTCTAGGCTCAGAGGGGACACCCTGACCACGGTTCCAGGTGACAAGAATATTCACTGGTCTAGAACCACAGTCCAGCCGTCAGATCTACATCGGCATCAGGAGAAAGACCGCGAAAAAGGACCTGCCTTTGGTTTAAAGCATTTGGTCCCCTGGCACGTGATGCCCCACTGTCTAGAGCTAACACTTCTGTCCAGTCATCGAAGAATTTTCAAGCAATGTAGATGGCTTTAATTACATTAAGTTTCAGAACCATTCTGAATACAACAGAGGAGGGCAGGATGCTGAGAAACTTCAAACCCACGTAACTATATGGCCAAACTCCTCTTTTTCCTCCTCCCTTCTCCTCCTCCTCTTACTCCTCCTCTGTCTTCTTCTTTTTTTTTTTCAGCTTTCCAGTATGGTCATCTCTTGGATCCCTAAAATCTGCGGGCTGACTTAAGAATTTATAAATAAAAATTATGTTTTTAAAGGTGTGATATCGAAGTCGAAAATTGTAACTTGGCCTTACAGCAGGACACTGACACAGAATTCATCATCTTACTGAATGAACATCTATGGATTTTGCAATATGGCCTTTCAAGTTTCCTATTCAGCTAGCAATCGAATCTCAATGTTCAAAGCTTCTTAAAGTTCATTTCATCTATCCCCCCATCCAATGCTCAGATCACCTTTAAAACATCTCTCTTGATTTTAGAACATGCTAAATTCTCACGACTTTCAGAAAAATGGAAGAAAGCCAAGGATAATTTAATGGAAAGTCTAAACTCACCTCCAAAAGATTTTTAATTTCAAATATAAGACATACTGTGAACTAAGAGACAGCATAAATGAATATAAAATGTAAATTAACCAACTGAGATTTAAATCTTGACTCTACCACTTACTAGCTGAATGACCTTATTTTTTTTTTTAAAGATTTTATTTATTTATCTGACAGAGATAGAGACAGCCAGCGAAAGAGGGAACACAAGCAGGAGGAGTGGGAGAGGAAGAAGCAGGCTCATAGCAGAGGAGCCTGATGTGGGGCTCGATCCCACAACACCGGGATCACGCCCTGAGCCGAAGGCAGACGCTTAACCGCTGTGCCACCCAGGCGCCCCTGAATGACCTTATTTAAGTTATGTAATCTCTCTGTGATTTTTTTTTCTTGACTGTAAAATGGAGATAATTATAGTATTAGCACATAGGATTGTTATAAAGATTAAGTGGGAAAATAAACTGAAAGAGTGAAAATGAATTCTGTTAGTAATCAGGCTACAGTGTTTATAATGGAACGTCAACACAAGATTTCTAACAGACCATACCCAAGGCCACACCACTGCTACAAAACGACTAACAGTTCCTTCTTCTGAGTGAGTTCTACCTTCATACTAACATCATCTCGAGTCTCATTTTGTTTTTCTTGTCTCCAGAACAAAATTTTCAAGATGCCCAATTGCTTAACCATCCTTGATTTTTGATAGTGTCCCCAAATGAGTCCCAGCTTCCCTGATGCCAGCTTAAGTCCAAATCTTATAACAAGCCCCCCTCCCTCCAACTCATAGAAACATAGTCGGATGTATGCTTTCTTTTGCTGTCCCAACCTAATTAAACTTAACCTTGTAAGAGTTCAGGTGTGCTCCCAGTGGTCTTTGGTGGATTTCCACAACACTGAACACATACCATATGCACAAGAAATGTTAGCTATTGGCAGTGATAAGAAAGTCTTTTTTCCTCCAGCTTTTTACATGTAGCATGCCTCAAGTTAATGCTCGTTCAATGAAGAACCTTTCTTATGTAACTGGGAAGCCAGGCAGCATGGCTAGAATTGAGAGATGTAATTTTTCCCCCAAGGCCCAAAGTATTGTTTGGAAGTGTCCAGGGTAATCGCAATAGCAATTGGTTGAATGGAAGAGCAAACAAAGCAAAGATTTTGAGCCTCCTGAATTCCAAGTAGTGACCAGGAATTGACCATTGCCTGGAGATTTTAAGTCAGGCTAACCAGATCACTAATAATAAAAGACTGCTGAAATAGCTAAATTCTTAAGTTGTTTCCAAATTTCTACCAACATCCATTTAACAAATAAGGAAATGGACTTTTTGAGAAGTAGAATGAGTACACAAGGTGCACACATGCTGATTAGGCTGGGTCTGGAACACAGGACAAGTGTTTATTTGTATAGAAGGTATATTAGCTACTTACTGCTGCATCACAAATCGCCCTAAAACTTAGTCAAAATAAAAGTCATCATTTATTTTCTTTAGCAATTTCTTCTGGCCAGGAACCTGTGAGCTCTTTGATTGGGCAGTTTAGGCTCAAGGTCTTTCATGAGATGCAGTCATCTGAAGGGTTGCCTGGGACCGGAGGATCCACTTCTTGGTGGCTCACTTCCGGCTGGAAAGGAGCCTCTCTACAGGGCTGTTCGAGTGTCTGTAGGACATGACCGCTATCTTTCCCCACAGGGAGCAATCCAAGAGACCAAGACAGAAGTAGCAATACTCGGCATGATTCAGCCCTGCAAGCCGCACATCGTCACCTTGGCCATATTCTATAGTTAATTCACGCCGGCCTGGTTTCAGTGCCAGCTCTGTCCATCTGCCAGATGTACTATTTTGGACCAGCACCAAAATTCTGAGTCTCTGTTCCCTCATTTATAATATAAAAATAACAATTTCTTTTCGGGGCTGTTTTCAACATAAACCAGTGTAACAATATCAAGATTTGTTTAGTACAATGAGCTGCCCCACAGTACATATTAGTGAGAAGTGATTTCGCTTCCTTAAGGAGTCTGTCTCTAGTTCGCCTCATTCTTGCAAAGTTTAAACTCCAAACATCCCTTTTGTTTCAACCCCTGGAGAGACAAATCAGTCAGTCCCTGCCTTCCCTACTCTAACGCGGATCCAAGGTAGGACTATCCGGAGGCGGAACTCTAGTTCCGGGGGGTGACCCTGGTGCCCGGAATGCATTGAGAAAAGGGCCGGAAGTGGCTCCGGGGCTCCTTTCCGATCACTGAGGGCAGCTGCAGACAGCTGGCGGGACGTTACCGGGCGGCTCGTGGCGGACTCGCGGCTGCAGCGTGGGGACGCCTGGAAAGCAGAGCGGCGGGGTGCCGGGAAGAGTAGCGGGGCGAGCCCTCCCCGGCCACTCCATGCCTGGTTGGAGGCTGCTGGCTCAGGCCGGCGCCCGGGTGCTGGGCTGCAGCGCGGGCGGCCTGGGTGCTGCCGGGGGCTCGGCAAACAGGTGGGTGGGCTGGAGACGGTGTGGGCGTGTGATCCCTGCAAAGCACAGACCTGTGGCAGTGCGGTGGCCCAATGCGGAGGGGTCTGGGTGGAGGAGGAAGGGGCTCTGTACCAGACGGCAGGCACAGAGGAGTAAGGAGCGTTTCTCCAAGGAAGTGCCCATTAAAGGAGTGAAGGGGTGATTTTTTTTTTTTTTTAATGCTATGAGCCAGCGACTGGTAGAGAGCATTACCAACAGCAGTAATATTATCTATCAGTTAGTGGGCGTTTTCTATGTACTGAATGCTTTGTTGGGTATATTAGGCGCCTTAGCCCGTGTAGCCTCACAAGGTAGAATTGCTGTCGTTATTCGTTTCGCAGACACTGTCATTGTTCCGTACTGTCACGATTGCAGTTTGCAGATAAAACAGAAGCTTGGGGAAGTAACTTACCCAAGGTCATTCAACTAATGTAGAATTGGGACTCTAACCTGAATGTACCTGACTATGAAACGTGGATAGGCGACAGAAAGCCTTACTTCTTTTCTGCCCCTCCGTGCAAGAATTACACACCTCCTTCCTGACACAAGGTCTTCATTGGTGTGTTCACGTGCTCGGAGATCATGTCTTTTATGGATCTTCTCAGCCTAGGCCTTGTCGTTGCTGGGAAGAGGTGGGCTTATCAGAGTCGAACATACACACATTCTGCCACCTCCAGTGGCATGTAAACTATTAAAGTACACATACAAATTGGTCAGTGACTTCTTCTGTGTTTAGTTAAGACAGCTCTGTTAGAAACTGGTTTATCCCAGAGGAGAAGATGAAGACCTTTTACTCTAGGGTAATCATTAACAGTTTAAGTGCGAAACCCATTATTATCATAAGGAATGTCAGGAAAAAAAAATTGCCCAGATTCCAAATCCTTTCCTAAGGCCCAGACTACACTTTCCAACTCATGTGACCTCCCTTCCCACATTAAATGGGGAAACTTTTTATATTGTAATTTCCTTTCTAATTTTTATTTTTACAGAACGGACATCTGGCTTTTGGTTAGAAGTCTCCATGGCAGGAGTGGTACTTGGTGGGATGAGCATCTTTCTGAAGAAAATGTCCCATTTGTTAAGCAGTTGGTCTCTGATGAAAATAAAGCCCAGTTAGCAAGTAAGCTGTGTCCTTTGAAAGATGAACCGTGGCCTCTACATCCATGGGAACCAGGTAGTTATTTTATATTTGATGGTTTCTCATTTCCTAGTTACTGTATGGCCGGAACATTCAAAATCATGGTGATTGATGAATTTATCATCTCTTGAATTTACTTTTCATGTCTTAAGAGTGTCTGTTTCATTGTGGTTTGGTTTGCAAGATTATTTCCAGCATGCTGGTCTACTATTAGTGACTGTCTGATGGCAGTCAAGACTTCCTCAAGAAGCTGTTTTGTAAAAGTTAAAAATAGAGCTACCCTATGACCCACCAATTGCACTACTGGGTATTTACCCCAAAGATACAGACGTAGTGAAGAGAAGGGCCATATGCACCCCAGTGTTCATAGCAGCATTGTCCACAATAGCTAAATTGTGGAAGGAGCTGAGATGCCCTTCAACAGATGACTGGATTAAGAAGATGTGGTCCATATATACAATGGAATATTACTCAGCCATCAGAAAGAACGATTACACAACATTTGCAGCAACATGGACGGGACTGGAGGAGATTATGTTAAGTGAAATAAGTCAAGCAGAGAAAGACAGTTATCCTATGGTTTTACTCATTTATGGAACATAAGAAATAGCGGGGAGATCGGTAGGAGAAGGACGGGAAGAATGAAGCGGGGGGTAACAGAAGGGGGAATGAACCACGAGAGACTATGGACTCTGGGAAACAAACTGAGGGCTTCAGAGGGGAGGGTGGTGGGGGGAATGGGATAGGCCGGTGATGGGTATTAAGGAGGGCACGTATTGCATGGTGCAGTGGGTGTTATACGCAAATAATGAATCATGGAACATTACATCAAAAACTAAGGATGTACTGTATGGTGACTGACATAACATAATAAAAAATGTAAAAAAACACACAATAAATAAAAGAAGTATTGCTAAAAAAAAAAGAAGCTGTTTTGTAGGCTAAAGGAAAATCATTCTGCGTATGTTTTCTTATTTCCTTCAGATAAAAAAATATCTAAAATAAATCAGGGGAAAAAGCTAGAGGAGTATGATCTAAACTACACTTGTCACACAGATGTTTTCAGTTGGAATGCTCTAGCACTCCAGGTTTGCCAAGCATAACCCCAGAATCAGCTCTTTGTGCTTAGTAGTCTACTAAACACATGTGTAGCCAGACCAAGAATAAAGGCCTATCCTGTTGAGAGTGTGGTCTCTGGTTGGGGTTTATTGTGACCTTTGAATTGTATAGTGATCAGAAGCTCTAGGGACACCTGGGTGGCTCAATCAGTTGAGCAACTGCCTTCAGTTCAGGTCATGATCCCGGGGTCCTGGGATCGAGTCCCACATCGGGCTCCTTGCTCGGCAGGGGGCAGGGAGCCTGCTTCTCCCTCTGCCTGCCACTCCCCCTGCCTACAGCTCCCCCCGCTTGTGTATGTGCGCGCTCTCTCTCTCTCTGACAAATAAATAAATAAAATCTTTAAAAAAAAAAGTTCTTAGTGGAGCAACTTTACTAACGTAGGCAAGAAATCTAAGTGGTGTGATGGAGGCTGACATATTTTAGCAACTTGACCACTTGTGTCATCCCTTAACTCCAGCTAAGTTCTTAGAATTTGAGTAGATGTTTTCTAATTAACGAGGTTAGATAAGAATTGATACTAGAAAAGCAAAGTGTAATGATGGATGTATCGTGTCCTCTATTAATACCATTATTTTAAAACCAGAATATATCAGTTTACCTATTTTCTTTATTTTGTACAGTTCTCATATATTTATTCATTATACCGAGATTTACTGAGTAACAGTATGTTACCTAGCCATGGTTGAAGTCTCTCACATCTCTAAGGAACAGTAGTGTTTTACTCTATGAATATATTAGCATGTTTCTTAACTGTCTGTTGCTCATATTAAAACCATGGTGTAGGGATGCCTGGGTGGCTCATTCATTAAGCGTCTGCCTTCGGCTCAGGGTGTGATCACAGGGTCCTGGGATCGAAGCCCACATCGAGCTCCCTTCTCCTCTGGGAGCCTGCTTCTTCCTCTCCCACTCCCCCTGCTTGTGTTCCCTCTCTCGTTGGCTGTCTCTCTCTCTGTCAAATAAATAAATAAAATCTTAAAGAAAAAAATGCTAAAAAAAATAATAAAATCATGGGATAGGAAATACTGTTGTTTCATGTTGGCAAATGTTGAAAAAGTTTGTAATAACACTGATTTGTTTTTAATTACCAGGTTCCTCTAGAGTAGGCCTTATCGCACTGAAGCTGGGTATGATGCCTTTATGGACCAAAGATGGTCGAAAGCACGTGGTTACATTACTTCAGGTAAGAAAAAAACAAAGATGTAACAGATCTGTATTTGTGCCAACCTGAACGGACAGTATTTGTATCCTGAAACATGTGACTGTGTGATAAAGAATGGGCTAATGTCAAGCATAAATGCTATTAAAGAACTTTACTTCTGTTGCAGTGAATGTTTCACTCTTGCCTGAGTGGTGGCCTTCTTGATACTGGCATAAGGATAACTACGACCATAAATAAAAAAAAGATTGTAACCTCGCTTCTCACAGGTGTACCAGTTGAATTCATAATTGGAAAAAATCTCAGTCTCATCTTCTTTTCATTCTTTCAACTCGAAATTAAAATTTTGATCTCTTTGCTAACTTAGAATGTAACATTTCTTGTCTGGGGAAGCAGCATTTTGTTCTCTGAGATAAGACAAACTCTAATGGTTAAGAATGTGGTCCCTGAGACCAGAGTATCTGACTTCAGATCTTGTTTCTACCACTTCCTAGCTGTGTTCCTTGGAACACTCTGCCTCCTCTGCAAAAGATATAGTTGTATTTGGTAAAAGAAATAATTATTACCCACCTCAAAGGTTTTTGTGAGGGCTGCACAGGGTAATAAATGTCAAGCACTTAGAACAGTGTTAAATGTCCAGTATACATTGCCTGCTGTTGTTTTTATGGTTATTATTAGAAAAAGATTACTGAGAGAGTTAGGAGACCATCATTCCCCAAATCAGTTTGGACACCTGAGTTCATCTTTGGGGCCTAGTCTTAGACAAGTGATTAGACAGATGTTGGTGATTAACATGAGAGCTCATGCATAGGCCCAGGGGGCCTACAGGCCTTAGGACATTTTTATTGACTCTGAATGACCAAAGAGAAGATTATAGTTTCTAAAACTCTAAGGAACTAAAGGAGCTTTCAGGAATGACTGGTGGAATTGTACATGGGTACAACCACTTCAGAAAACAATTTAGCATAATTATGTGGTAAAGTTGAGATATGTGAATCTTGTAGTCTAGCCGTTCCACTCCTGAGTGTTAATAGAAAACTTGAACTTTATTACTTTACAACAATGTTCGTAGCAGTATTGTTCTTAATAGTCCAAAACTGGAAATAACCCAAATGTCCAATAGCAGAATGGATAAATAAGTCGTGGTATTCATGTAATGGAATGCTGTATAGCAATGAAAATGAACAGAAGAGAGTTACACACAACAATATGGATGAAACTTAGAAATATAAACAAGTGAAAGAAGCAAGACATAGGAAAGTACATACAATACGATTCTGTTTATACAAAGGCTAAAGCAGGCAACAATAAACTACATGCTTTCAAAGGTAGCAAATGTAAGGGAAAGTAAGTAAATGATTACCATGTGTCAGGAATAGTATTTATTTGTAGGGCAGTGCTTTCCAGACTTCAGCGAGCCTTAATCACCTAAAAGGTTTAGAAAACAAGGAGATTCTGATTCAGTTGGTCTGGGCTGGGGCGTGAGGATCAGCATTTTCACCAGGTTCCCAGTGGTGTTGATGCTGCTTGTTTGAGGACCACACTTCGAGAACCACTGCTCTAGGGGTAATAAAAAAAAAAAGGTGGGGAGGGAGATTACTAGAAAGACACATAGAGGCTTTGTGGAGTCTACTTCTTGACACAGGTGATGGTAAATGTATATTTTCTTCATAAACACTCATTCTGTTGTATATTTATATGTTAGGAACTTTTCTATATGTGTTGTTGTATGCTCTATCTGTACTTGACTTTTTTTAAAGGTTACTTCTATATTTTAAGATTGTAGTTGGTGTTAGAGAAATGATGAGATAATTAACTTTAGAAAATTCCGAATTGTTCTATGGCTTCAGTGTGGCTGGTATGATATGTTAAAATGTATCTTAGCACATGACTTAGTTTTTTTATATTTGTCTCCTTAGGTACAAGACTGTCACGTTCTAAAATATACTCCGAAGGAAAACCATAACGGAAAAATGGCAGCCCTAACTGTAGGAGGAAAAACTGTATCACGTTTCCATGTAAGGATGTATTTTCATTCTTTACAAGAGTACATTTCATTAGTTTCAGATCTGAATTCTTTAAGTTTTGAGCCTATTCCATAGTCACAAATTTGTGTTTATCCGTGAAGTAAATTGTGGCTTTCAGGGAAAGCAGTCTAGTGAAGCCATCGAGCCCAGGATTCTGAGAGAATTTGAGTTTGTTCCAGTACCTCTCCTCAGTATTTGGAACAAATAACTTTACCCTGTAAGCTGAAGTATTTGCCCATCTGCAAAATGGAGATAAAAATTCTACTTACCTAAGAGGTTTGTTACCAGGATTAATGAGACTTTTCATATGTACCTAGCATGTCACAGATACTCAATAGATGGTAGCTATTTTGTCATTTATGTTTAGTTTTTTTTCTAAGTTGTCTCAATACCTGACACTAGCAACATGGGGGATTAATTTGTATATACTAGAAGGAACTTTTTGTGTGCAATTTTTTTTAATCTGAAATTATCACTATAAATATGAGAATATAGTACAATATATCATACAATCAATAAGTCGTTTTTCACTGTTGTGTATATTTCTCTAAGTCTGTTTCACCATCAAAATTGCAATTTTCTTAAAACACACATGGAAAACTAAAATGTAGAGTCTATTCATATTCCACATAAGTTCAAAATCCCACAACTTTATACCAATTCAAATACTTTCACAAACACTATAATTCCTAGGAAGATGCAAAACATAGTCCTTTCTAGTCATGACCACGAGAAGGAAAAAACTATATTCATCACCTTAAGAACTTTAATAGCACTGGCATCACATACAAACAGCATTGTTTTGGGTTTATAAGCTTCCAGATCTGTCCCATGATATATACACCCCAGGCACGATTCTCTGCAACGTGAAGAGAATCGATAACATTTCAGGTGTAGGTAGAAAGGGTGACATAGGGGCGCCTGGGTGGCACGGCGGTTGGGCGTCTGTCTTCGGCTCAGGGCGTGATCCCGGCGTTCTGGGATCGAGCCCCACATCAGGCTCCTCCACTGTGAGCCTGCTTCTTCCTCTCCCACTCCCCCTGCTGTGTTCCCTCTCTCGTTGGCTGTCTCTATCTCTGTCGAATAAATAAATAAAATCTTTAAAAAAAAAAAAAAAAAAGAAAGGGTGACATAACAATCCTAAGACCTGAACATTTTTTAAGTCCCTGGAGCCCATGAGAAGCACCCAGGTTAGGCCCTCTCTAGAAGGAACTTTCAGTACTTGGGATAGAGCTATACTCAAACCCGCATCAGGTTTTTAGAAATAAAGCAGTTTTCCCCCAAGTAGAATACTATTAGAATGCTGAGTATGTAGCTTAAATTTGAAAAAATCTGTGCAGTTAGTATCCTCTATTGGATGACTAAAAGCAGAGAATATCTTTGTAGAAATGGTGATGCTTTTCACTAATAGGTAACGAAACATCCTAAGGTTTACTAAAACATACTCCTTATCTCTAAGATCAACATTTTTTCCGTTGTATATTGTTGATGAAATGAACATGGATGGTAAATAGGATGCAACCCATACTGTACAACTGTCAAAACTAGCATGTATTTATTGTGTGCCTCCTATTTTGTCGTCATAGTTAACTTTGTTGAGCACTTATTAAATGCCAGATACATAACCAATAAGCCTGATATTTAATTTCTGAGCGTCTGAGGCTAAAGAGGTTAAGGAACTCCTTCGGGGCCACCCACTGGTAAGAGGTGGGGTGATGTTCAGACTTTAGAGCCTTACTTTCTTAATTGTGTCTTGACATTCACCCTCTGGGTACTCATAGGCTGATAGGAAAGGTGGACAAATAAATCCGCCATCCCTATATAGGATTACACATGCAACAAGCATAGAGTGGGGGACAGCCAGTTCTGCTTGGGAAAATCCTAGAAGGTTTCACAGAGAGGAGACCAGAAAATAAAAAGCTTGCCAGCAGGAATACCTGTTAACATACCAGGCACATTGCAAAAATCTCATTTCATCCTGGTAACAGACCTCTTAGGTAAGTAGTATTTTTATCCCCATTTTGCAGATGGGCAAATACTGCAGCGTAGAGGGTAAAGTTACTTGCTTCAGGTAGCTTCTGGAGAGACACATGGAAGAGAGTATGCGCGCTTGGGAAGAGGAGTGTGACATATGAGATCTTAGTGTGTGAGTGTGGAGCCAGTGGGGGAAGATAGTAAAGGTGCAGAGATGCACCTGTGGGGGCCGAGTGCTGGAGTTTAGACTTCATTCTGTAGACTCCCAGGAGCTTCTTGAATTCTGTAATTGGGACAGTGATGTCGTCAAATCGTTAACCTTGGTTAACTAAATGAGAAGAATCTGGATGCAGGGAGAACGTTTAGGAAGTTATTTTAAGCACTGGGGAGAGTTGATAAAAGGCTTTTGAACCACAGTGGTTGCATTGGGCTTGGGGAGGGCAGGGATTTGTACAAGACTGAGTGAGAATGTGGGGAGGGGACACAGGTTTAGAGCGGTTCCTGAGTACCTGGCTCAGTGCGGATGCTATAACCTGGAATAGCAACAAGGAAAGGGAAGTTTGGGAGGAAAGAAGTGTGTGAGGTGTTCACAGAAAATTCAGGTGGAGTTGTCCTATAAATAGTGGGATATACTTACCCAGTGAGTTCAAGGTGGTCAAAATCATTGGAGTCTGTAGTTTGATAGGATTAGAGGCCATTTAGGCCCATCTCCTGGTGTTGGAGAAGTTAGCTACTTTTGCATATTATGGTAGTATAGTCTATGTATATTTTAGTCTGCTATTAATTCTTGACAGTTTATTGGCTAATAGTTTTAAATAGTTTCACAGTATGAAAAGGAAAGTGAGGTATATATGAAAACTTTAAAAAATGTCAGATTTTTTAAAATGTTTGAATTTTTTAAATATGTAAATACATGCCAGTCTTCATGTGAACAATTCTTTGATTTGATAGATGTCACTGTTTTCTCATTGATTGTACTTCTGTGTTTTTGTTATGTTTAGCACCATCATCTTTATTTTCATTACCAGTTTTGTAAATTCATAACTTTATTGCCTTGATATTTGTAAATCAGACATGATGTTGGGATAATCCATTCTGCTCCAACAGATCTGTAAACATTACTTCCCAGAACTATGAGATAGGGGAAAAACAAGTGGATGTGGGGTCAGAAGAGCTGAGTGCTAATTCTGACTTCTACCATTAGCTCCCTTCACTCCACTTTTTTCTAGTATACGTTTTCTTACACATAAAAACAGGGAATTGGACTCTTTTAGTTCTAGAAGTCTCCATTCGTTCTCTAATATCTTAGTTCTCAAGAAAAAACAAAAGTTCCCCCCAAAAATGTGTTTGGCAGCTAAATTTATTCTATTTTACTTAGTGAGGAAGATGTCCTACAGATTTTATTAATACTAAGAATTAAAATATTTCAGAAATGGGGAGCCTGGATGACTCAGTTCGTTAAGCATCTGCCTTTGGCTTAGGTCATGGTTCCAGGGTTCTGAGATGAAGCCCCAAGTCTGGCTCCCTGCTTAGCAGAGAGCCTGCTTCTCCCTCTCCCTCTGCCCCTTTACCTGCTTGTGCGTGCGCACTCTCTCTCTCTCTCAAATAAATCTTTTAAAAATTTCAGAAATAATAGTACTTTCATACTTGAGACTGTGGTCTACGTATTTTAAGCTTTATTCTCTTTAGTGAATATACCGCACGGCAAGGTGATTTGGATGCTGTATTATGTCGTGGTGGATTTCCACCCACTTACCTTACACAGATTTTTTTATTTACTTCTCTGGTATGGAAGTGCTACAGGGGTCTTTCTTGTTCTTAAAGATATACATTTTCTATGGGTTCCTGGGTGGCTCAGTTGGTTTGGCAGCCGACTCTTGGTTTCAGCTCAGGTCATGATCTCAGGGTTGTGGGATCAAGCTCTGTCAGGCTCTGCCCTCAGCACCGAGTCTGCTTAAAATTCTCTCTGCCCCTCTCCCCTGCTCGTGTGTGCTCTGTCTCTCTAAAATATTTTTAAGAAAAAAGATAATAAATTTTCTAGGTCCAGAGAACATGTATTACAATATTAAGAAAAAGCTTTGCCTTTGAATGACCTTTCTTCAGAATAAGATGTAAAAATTACGTTTTAGAATTCTTTATAAGTTAAAGAATTTTGGTTCAGAAAGGAAAAAGATTTTCAAAACTAAAAATATGCAAACTTCCTCTTGCGTATTGTAACCCTCAGAGAAACTGCAAGTAGATTGGTTATAGAAGGTTTTAAAAGCAAGTGGACCTATGAATATAAAATATCAAAGAGTTAAGTATCCTAAAATGAATTGATTGAAATAGTTTTATTTATAATAGGGCTAGAACTGTCTTGTTTTGTTTTGTTTTTTTACTCTGTAAAGAATTTAGGCCTCCCAGAAATTAGACTGTTTTGCTTTTGCTATTTTTGTAACTTATTATAAATAAAAACATAGGAAGTTAAGTGGCCTTAAAAGTTGATTAAATCAATTTATCTTAGGAGCAGAGAAGCATTTTCATTGTGAGAAGGATAATTGCAGAGAACTTTGAAGAGGGAAGAAAAAAATGCAGCCTCATAGATGGGATTATCCAAGTGTGACACTGCTGTCAGTCTTTTAAATTGCCTTTTGAAATCATTTATTTGGAAGTTAAAAAAAAAAACTTCTGTTACACTGCTGTTGCTCTCAATTCAACTTGAGCATTTGGATTTTCTTACAACTGACACCTAATTAGTTTTATGATATTTTGATTTTTAAAAGAAAAAATTAAAGTATTCAATTTTAGTGAAATTAGAATATAATCAGGAAGTATGTATTACCTTTTATGTCTCAGTCTGTAGTTACTTAGGTCAAGATGTTTATCTTACTGTATTTTGGTTGCTGAAAAAGTAAAAGTTTTTTCTTAGAAGCTTCCTTGCATACTTAGCAACCGATATCAATAAAAGAATATGCTTTAAAAATCATCAGGTAGAATATGTGAATGTCAAAAATAAATTTAAAGTCTGTTCTAAAATGTAATAAATTTAAATCTGATACATCAGGAAAATAATTGCAAGGAGGCACATTTTAAATTGAGAATTTATGTATTTACTTTTGATGTGAAGGAAGTGTGCATAGTTGCAGATGAAAAGTAGGGGCCTAAGGACATCTGGGCGGCTCAGTCGGTTAAGCATCTGGCTTAGGCTCAGGTCATGATCCTAGGGTCCTGGGATCAAGTCTCGAGTTGGGCTCCTTGCTCTCAGTGGGGAGTCTGCCTCTCCTTCTCTCTCTGCCCCTCACCGTGCTCGTGCTCTCTCTTCTCTGACAAATAAATAAAATCTTAAAAAAAAAAAAAAAAAGAAAAGAACAGTAGGGGCTTTGATGAGGGTGGTGTTGAATATAAGTGTTAGATGTCAACATGTGGGAGGCAAAACTATAGGGAATGGCTGGGATGAACTTACGTCCTCACTCTTGGAGTAAAGGAGGAAAGGATGGCTTCTTGAGGGAACACTGTGAGGTTCAAAACAACCTTTCATGGGCATCCAGGGTGGGGCTTCTCAGCATCTGTTGCGTGGTTCCACTGGAGGGGCCCCAGGGACATTCCCAGGGCTTGTGGGCTGATCCAGAAATTAACATTCTATGCTTACAGGCCAGTGCTACCCAATTTCATGTTGACCAAAGGCAGCCTTCTCAGTAAGTTACAAAGTGGTACTAACAGTTTACATTTTAAATTGAAATCATCAAGTAACTAAAGTTTGCTGCGTAGTCACATATTTTATAATTAAGACTGGCTGTGCAGATACTCCACTGCATTGGGGGCAGTGATGCTTGGTTATCAGTACATGATCAGCATCGTCTTAAGTTGGTTAGGGTCTTTCCATTGCTGCTGTTCTTGCTTTTTTTGATTACAGATTACTCTTGGTTTGGTTTCACATTAGTTTAGTTTCTTGAAGATTTGTTCATTCTCAGAGTAAGTCGTGATCTTTATTTTAGGCCTACAATTGTTTAATAACTAGTCTTGAAGATAACATTGTAAACACAGTAATGTTGTGTGCGAAGAACTGATGCAGCAGCAAGGGTGGAAAGGTGTGGTGACTTGGAGAGGCAAACCGGGACTTCACACCCAGGTGGATGTGTGTCCTCCATCTTTTCTGTCTTCACCATTCATTTAGCTCACTTCTGCAGTGTATGACTTGACAATGTGCTTAGCTCTAAAGTTGCAGACACAGGTGAATAAAACAGCTCGCCATCCAGGTGCTCCAGCAGGCATGCAAACATTCACGTAAGTTGATAAGTGTAAGGTAATGTGGCCAATAATTGAGATATAGGCAAGGTCTAGAGATAGCATAGACCAAGGAGTAATGTGCTCTGGCAAGGCTGCCCAGGCAAGAATCTGGGCAGGAAATATTACTGGAGCTGAGACTAGATGTATATTTAACAGATTTTTAATGAGCTTTGGAGATACAGGGGTGGGGAAGAATTATAGGCCAAGAGACTGGCATAGGCAGACATAGGTAAGCATGCATAGAGCACTGTGGTTCCTTGGGGACCTGCAGGTGTTTCTTTTGTGGTGAGAGGGGAAGTTGAGAGGGAAAGAGCATCAGGAAGATAGATACACCTGTGTTGGTTATAGTTCCTTGAGAGAGGCACTCTTCACATCAGGAAATAGAAAGTGGCACACCTTTTTTGTCAAGTCTTCTAGCAATCTGTATCAAGAGTCTTAAGAACTAAGAAAAGGAAAAAGACCCAGGACATTATTTTAAGGAAATGAAATATTCATAAAGTTTTCTATTCAAAGATATTTTTTTTTATTCAAGGATATTTACAGTGCAGAAAAAAGGGCACAGGTGGAGGAAAAAGCAGGCAGCAGGACCTACCAGGAGCTGGGGATGTAGCAGCAGCTAAAGTTTCTGTTCTCAAGCATCTCGTATTTTGATGGGATTGGGGGTGAAACAGGGAGGCCGTGGCTTAGAAGATAAACAATGAAAAATGTGTATCACAGCAAATAGAAGTGCTTTGTAGAATAATAAAGTAGGCTGAGGGGATCACAAGTGACAATGTGGGGCTATTTTAGATATAGAATAATCAGAAACGTAAGTTAATATTTAGATGGAGGCCTGAATAAAGTGAGGGAGCAAGTCCTGCAAAAATCTGAAAAGCATTCCAGGCAGGGGGAATAGTATGTGCAAAGGACCTGAGGTTATTGTTTAATGGGTTCTTGGAATGTAAAGAATGCATTGTACCTGAAGCAGAGTGAGCCAGGAGAAGAGTAGTAGTTGAGGTGAGATTGTATAGCACCTTATAAACCATGTTAAGGATTTAGGATTGATTCTGCATGATATGGAAGCCATTGTGGAGACAAGATTTAGCTTGAGTTTTGAAAGAATCATGCCAGCCTGTGACTGGAGAATAGACCATGGGGTCAGGAGTGTGGACGTTTGGAAACCAATTAGGAGGCTATTCATATAATCCAGGCAAAAGATGGTGCTTTGAGGTGCAGGTGAGAAGTAATTGATGTGGGTTTTATTTTTAAATAGAGGCTAAAGGAATTGCTGACGTGTGGGACATGGGATATGACAAAGAAAAGAGTCAAAGGTAACCACAAGATTTTAGGTCCGAGCAACAGAAGTATGGAGTTGCCATTTGTTGAGGTTTGGAAAACCAAAGGAAAGCAGGTTTCTGGGGGGAAGTTGAGTTCAGTTTTAGACAAATCAAACTTGAGTTGCTGTATGACATCAGATTGATGTACTGAGCTAGCAGTTGGATGAATGAGTTTGTAGTTCAGAGTAGAATTTGTGATTGAGGTTAGAAATGTGGAGTTATTAGCATATGAAAGAGCTGAGAGAGTGCAAGTGTCAAGGAAAGAGTGGTCACCTGTGCCAAGCATTGTTGGTAGAGCCAATGAGGTGAGTATTGACCAGTGTATTTGACCACATAGAGATGGTTGGTGACCTTGATAAGCACTTTGCTTTGAGTATTTAGGGGCTGCAGGCATCTGATTAAAGTGGGTTTGAGAGAATGGGAAGATAGAAAGTAGATTCAGCAGAAGTTTTTCAGGGAGCATTGTCGTAAGGGGGAATGGAAAGGAGACTATGTGGTCAAGGGAAAATTTTGTTTTAATGTGAGTTATTATGACATCTTTGTATACTGATAGGATAGTGCCAGTAGAAAGGGGGAGATTGGTGATTCAGAAGGCAGTGGGGACAATTTCAGGAGTAAAGCCATTGAATAGGTGGGAGAGGGGTGGGATGAGTACACAGTGAGGGATTTGACTTCCAATAAGAGCATGGTCGGTTCACCTGTCATTGTGATTTCCAGCCCCAGTTTCACATCAGAATCATAGGGAGTGCTTAAAAAACACACTGACACCTGGATGACACCTTAGATCAGTGAAGCTACAGTCTCCAAACAGAAGGCCCTTGGCATTGGCATTTTCTAAAAGTGCCCTGTGTGCATCTCGTGCACTCTGGCGTGGGGTGGGGGGATGGCAGGAGGTAAGTGCTTGTGCCGGCAGTTTGATTGGATGATAAGACCTTGGGGAAATGCTCCTGTTTTTCTGGTTTTTTAGTGAAATCTGAAGCAACGTGGTCAGCTCAAGGAGGGGAGAAGGAGGGAACAGTGCTGGAGGTTTTAAAAGAGGTTGTGTAAAGGGGCTTTGGAGAATGTGAGAGGGATCTAAGTAGGGAAATATAGGCTGGCCAGACCACATTTGGGATTCACTTTGAAGTTTGTGGTCATACATTTGAATGTGACCCAGTATGTTTTCTTCCAGCTGCTTGGAAGCAGGTGCAGAGTAGACAGAGTTGAATTCCCCAGGATTGGGGTTCTTGATACTACAGTCTGCAGTCAGAATTCAAATATGAGCACAACTCTTTATTTTCCTACAGAATAAAGAGGTCTTTCACCAGGTAGCGTGTATGAGCTCCACCATGCACCTGGTTGGATCCTGGGTGTAATGGGTTATAGATAAAAATCTCAGCCCCCTTAAATAAGAATATGGTGTTCTTTGTTCTTTAGGGGAACAGAGTGCTCTTAATGATTTGTTCTCAGGGTTGTTAAGGACTTGGTTTAGATCTCTGTGCATTGAACTCCACCTTTAGTATAATGGGTTACTTATGTGTGCTGCTTTTCCTCTAGAAATCTACATCTATATTGGAATTTTACCAAGAACTTGGATTGCCGCCAAAACAGAAAGTTAAAATCTTTCATGTAACAGATAATGCTGTGATTAAGCCAGGTAATCTGAGGTTGGGGAGAGGAGGGAGGCAAAAATACCCAAATATGTGATTTGTTTAATGTTAGGCCTTTCAGTAAAGCTGAATCCACAGTACAAAGTCCTAAACATTTATTTTTAAATACAAAGCGGTATCTGATTTAATCACTAGGGACAAACAAGTCTTTTTCTTTTTTGACTGGAAAGAACTGTAGAGAACTCTTTGTTTTCATTAAAGAGGGAGGAGCGCTTTTGTTTTTAACATACAGAGAATTTCACATTTGGAAAAGCCACTCCGGATAAATACACTAACTTTTATTTTTTTTACCTTTTTATTTTATAAAATACACTAACCTTTAAAATGTGAAGTTCACTCTGTGTAGGCTGTCATTTTAATAAGTGAAGAATAGCTAGACTCTCACTGAGATAGAAGAATTCTCATGAAACCAGAACGTGACTGACCAGCACCTCAATGAAAAGATTCTAACTTAAAAATTCTGAAGTATTTTACCTACTCCCTGAAATGTCAAAAAGTACAGTTTGGCAACATGGTTATGTCAGTTTATGTAGTTAACAGCATTTTGACGTCTTTGAACTTAAGAAAAGCTTCCTGATCTCTTGAACTTGAGTTCTAACAAGTAGATAGAAGGATGTTTTAAGATTTGGTATTTTAGTAACTGAATTTCATGAAGTAAAATAAAATTACGAGAAGCCTTATTAATTGGAGTGACAGAGGATCAGCCTTGATATAAGCTAGAATTAAAAGTATTTTTTGAAGTGCAAGTTTTGTAGTTTGAAGCTAAAATGAATGAAATTAGGGTAACAAGTGTAAAATTTAAGTCCCTATTAACTTTTGGCTTGCTCAAACCATGTGGAATTGTTTTGGGGGGTGAAAAGTAGTCAGCAGGTCAAGTCATTCAGCCTCTTAGAAATTCAGTCAGTTTTAATCTCCCCTATTTTTTTAATTCAGGGTTTTTCTTTGCCCATCCAAATGTAGGTTACGGCCTACATTAAAGGATACTATCCTCTGAAATCCATAGTACTTTACTCCATGTTTTAAACAAGCCATAATTAGCATTCAGTTACATTCTCTATTACATTGATTATGGCTTTTTTTTTTTTTTTTTAAGAAAAAAGAAGTCTCTTACTTGATGGTGTTGACCTTGATTCTTCACCTAGATAATAAATTCTTGAGGTCAGGAGACATGTCTTACCTTTTGTATTTCTAACTGTACATATGGTAAGTGCCCTATATATATTTGCAGACTAATTGTCAAATTAAATAGTTCTCACAGTGTTAATTCCAAATTGATACAAACAAAATGTTGTGAAGGGCTTTCACTTACAAAATTCCTTTAAACAACATGTTTTTCTGGTGCATTTTAAGTAAGATTCTATTTACATACAACTAGTTTTGGAAATGTTAGTATATAAAACTGGGGGTATCAATAATGATAATTTTTCAGAATTCAAAATTATCTGGGCATGCACTTGAATAACTATATTATTGGCACAGTGACTAATCTACCAAAAATATGATATATATGGGCTTTATGTGGATATCACACATACCGTGATGACTGCCTGGTGTACGATGGACCTGGGTTCAAACAATTAAAGTTCCTATTTTGGGATAACTTATCTCTAATAGTTAAAAAAAGATTTGGTCCAGCCACAGCATTTTTTGAGTCATTCTTTTGTTTTAATTTCGTTATATGAAATAGGAAAGGTATCTTAAGCGAGTATATTATTATTCACCAAAACAACTAAGAATCGTCAAACTCGTGAATTTACCAGCACGAACACTGTGTTTGTCATGTGAATTGCCCATTTCAGCCAGTACCACCTTGGCCTCTGTGAAGGCACAAGCCCATCCGCCACCCACGGTCTCTTAGCCTACTCTAGCACCATGTGCCTCGTCCTGGGACATACTGTTCTTCAGCTCATGTACAGTTAATTAACGAATGTTTGATGAACGGTTTTATTATTTTATTCTTGATGTTTCTAATAATTATAATTGTGAAGAGAATCTTCTACTGTTTTTGAAATCCGATAGGCTTCCTAGGTGTAGTTTATGTTTAGTGAAGTTGTTCGGGGCCGACAAATTTCATATTGGTTGTTTGTTTTCTTTTCATAAAGGTACCCCTCTTTATGCTGCTCATTTTCGCCCAGGACAGTATGTGGATGTCACAGCCAAAACGTAGGTCCACAGAACAGGTTCTTTTCCTTTTGTTTTCCTCATATATTAAAACATAACAGCTCGAGTGAAAGTTTAGTCTTTTAAGTCAGTGAGTAAAGATTAAGTAACCATTATTCTCATTTGTAATTCTATAATGTTACTGACTGTACTAGATTTTAAATTGCACTGAATTAGTTGTATGCGAACGTGAAGTTACAGGTTTGAAACTGAGATGTATGCTTCTTGAAATGGGACTACAAGAAAGGTCACATTACTCAGGTTCTTTGTGGGTTGGGCCCACTTCTATTTTTAAGGCCAAAGGCTATATACAGTTTGATGGTGAAATATAAACGAACAGTGCTGTGGAGTTCTTTGGAGATTGTGTCATCTAGTAATTGCTGGTTCTTTCCAACTCTAGGAAACAGTTAAATTAGAAACATTTTATACTGTTTGTGATGGTTGTTTTGCTTAAGGTTCCCCTAGGGTAACTATAAAACATTTTGTTAACGGTGTTAAGAGCCTATCAGAAGCAGGAAGTAGTGTTACACCTTAGGCCTCTGGAAGCGTGGTGTTATCTCTCAGTACTAGACAAATGAGACAGTGACACTTCATAAGAAAAAAAAAAAACTTTTTATCCTGAAACGGGTTTATTTTGGGAGAAATCAACACTTAATCGTCACTCAAACAGAAATGCTGACTTTGAGTCATATTCAGACTGGGAGGAGAAGCAGTTTTTCAAAATTTGGTTACAGTTACTTCACGATAGAAGGAGTAACTGAGCCCTTACATGTGCTTATATGGAAGTTGCTCAGTATATGTTAGTAGAATCCGCATGACTCGGCTAAGCTAAACTACAAATATCAGCTCTTGACTATTCCTATTTCTTGTTCTGTCAACACAGATGATAATTTTACTTCTCTGTGTGCCTCGATTTCCTCTTTTTTTGTCATTCGACAAGGTCTGCAGCCTGTGTAGTTCTGACAGTGGTCCACATGTGCTCTGGGATAGTCTTAACAATCACAGTGACTGAGCCAAAGAGCTTTTATCCACGTGAACCAGAGAAGTGCCAGCATTAGTTTCCTTAATGGAGTCAGTTAGATGCACTTTATTTCCACACCGTTATTGCCTACTTTCAAATATGAGCCATTGCAAACAGCCCTTACCTTTGATAAGCTGTTTAGAAATGGAGTCAGATAGATTGACAGTACAGTAGGTGCTCTTTTTAGAGAGATTATGGATTTATCCCTTTTTTTTTCCTGCCTCCTGATTGTTGCAGACTCATTCCTACTTACTGGGGCCTCTAAAATCACTTGGTAACTTTCTTTGTTTGGCCTTCCCTTGTCAAGAACTCAGTAGAGCTGGGAAGCTTTGGTTTGGTTAGTTGGGGAGATGTCTGTGTTGTGAATCAGATGATTTTACTTTTTAATTTCTGAATTAATTATTATATATAATAAAGTACCTCAGTAATTCCATTAATTTGCACAGAGTTAATAGTGTGTGAATTCCATTACGTAGTTTAGAGAATATATGAGATACTCCGAGAAGTCCTACAAAGTCAGAGACCTTTGCTAGCAGATGCTTTGTGGTGGGATTTGTGACTAGCTTGGATTAGAGCCAAGCTTTTCACATGCCTGTGTTGAGCAGATGCTTTTATTTCATATGCTACTATTGGGTTTCTGGCTTCTTAAAAGTTATTTTTAAAACTTCAACCTTCTTGTGAGTATAAAGTGAAAAGGAAAGTATTTTGGTTTTGTTTTAAGATCATGTTAGAAAACAAGACTATATGGGGCGCCTGGGTGGCACAGCGGTTAAGTGTCTGCCTTCGGCTCAGGGCGTGATCCCGGTGTTGTGGGATCGAGCCCCGCATCAGGCTCCTCTGCTATGAGCCTGCTTCTTCTTCTCCCACTCCCCCTGCTTGTGTTCCCTCTCTCACTTGCTGTCTCTATCTCTGTCAAATAAATAAAATCTTTCAAAAAAAGAAAAAAGAAAACAAGACTGTAAAGCCTTGTGCCAGCCTTGGGACTAGGTAGCTGATAAGAGCTGGGAGAACAACTAGCCCTGGGATTTAAGGGAGTTGTCATTCAACTCTGGAGAAGGGAGGACCTTCATCTGAGAAGATCCTCACTATTGTGTGGGCTGCAGTACAGTGTTCTGTTTGACTTTCGCCGTGCACCAGTCAGGGGAGAGAGTAGCCCCACACACGTGCGTACTTTACTCTGGTGGGTGTGTCTTTATGTGGTATTATCTGAGATCAGGTGACTTTGACTTTTTAGAAGATGAATATTTCCAGTGACTCTTGTAGCTAACATGTTGTTATGGCCTCAAGATGCTCGTGTTTGTAAATCTGTAGGACTCTTTGTCCTTCTCATGAGGAGCTGTTTTGAATTCCTTCCCAGGGATTGGATCCTCCGTTGCATCCAGTCCTGCTTGCTGCTGCCTCTTCTCTTTGCCACTGACAGGTTGTGGGGAACACACACACACACACACGCATGCTTGCTTTTCTTTTTCTTTTTTAAATTCTATCTTCTTTTTCTGATGCTTCCCATTTTGGGGGAGTCGAAGTTCTTCACAGCCAGGGAGAATGTTTTCCTTGTTGACCGTAAATGGAACCATCATCTTCTGGGAATAGGCTCCAAGTACTCTCAGTCCCTTACTGTGGCGCACTTACAGCCAACAGTTTACTACTTTGTCCTTCATTTCCAGCCCCTATTTCTAATGTCTTGAAATGTCTGAGCCCCATCTTCTTGATTATGAATCCTGCTAGAAAAAATTGTACAGTGACATGGATTTACAGGCAGGAGTAGTGGTTGTCACACTTGAGCAGGTTACCGAGGCTCCCCCCCACTCCCCCTGCAGCCACACACACACAGACACACACACATACGCATGTGCACGCACAGATCTTTTTTTTTTTTTTTCCCAGTAGATCGGGGTAATATCTAAGAATTTGCATTTCTAACAAGTGCCCAGGTGATGTGGATTCTCTAGTCCACGGACATGGAGAATAGTCGAGGGCTATTGGAACCACTTTTCCTTCCTACTCCTTTACCCAGCTTAGAATACTAATCCCTTCCTTTCCCTAAACCTGTACCCAAATTATAACATAGAAACATCAGTTTTAAAGCAAGCAAATTTAATCAATCCAGTTTCAAGTAACAGTGTCAATAAAAGTAGGCCTATTTAGTACTCGCATTTTAGTTAGCTTAAAACTGAAAATTGGTCTCTTGAGTAATCAGTTGGCTTCATCATCATCTTTCCATTCGAAAAGAAAAACCTCAGGTTAACCTCTAATTGAAAATCTTCCTTTTTCTCATACTGTAATAATTATATTTGTTAAATCTACACTTACATTTTGAGTATTTCAAGTTTTTTTTACCTTATACCTTCAATTTTAATTGCTCGACTAAATGTATTTTAGAAATAACTAAGAAAATTTAAAACAAAATACTATATAATTTAAGAAAATTAAGTGTTAATAGAATCTATCTACTTTGAGAATGAAATTGTCTGCATTTTTTTAAAGTGACCAGTGGCCAACAGTAGCAGCTTCTTCTTGAAGACATCCCTAAAATTTTTAAATGTTTCTCTGTTAATAATTGCACTGGGAAATCTGCTTGCATTGAAAGATACATTGTATTTACCTGTGCCAAATTTGGGTATAATTCTCTATACAAATAAGTATTTACCAGTGTTACTTTGGAGTGTGAGATAAATACATATTTACCAGAGTTCATTTTAGTTTTTACTTTTATAACAAATAGTTTTTCATCCAGAGGGTTTGAGAATCTAAATTCAATGTAGATTAATGGGAAAGATTTTTACATCTAATATATAAACCCATTCTAGCAGAATAACTTTTTAGTTGCATTATGCTGTTAACAGCTAATAAAGCCCTGTCTTTGAAATATGACAGTTTTGTGTAATTCATTCTAAATATGATTTTAAGACTAGCATGTATCATGATGTGTCCCTCACACCCTGCACTAGCACCCTTTTAAAGTTTCTATTCTTGTTCTGCAATGGCAATTACATTCCAGCGTTAACTTCTAATAGATGATGGTTTGGGGTCTAACGTTCTCCCTTTCACTCTCAGTTTTGAGGAGGAAACACCTATGGATAATATGTAAATAGTGGGTGAAATGGAGTGTGACTGTTGATTCTGTCCTCTCCATAGCCCATAGTTTTCTGGTGAATCTTAATGGTGCTTATTATATTTCATAGGTTTTTTTTAAAAAAGGAAAGAAATCAGAAAAGAACGAAAGAAAGAATAAACGAAAAGAAAACTAAAAATGCACTCTGCATTATGAGGGGGAAATGGTTAGGTCTTTGTCTGAAAGGACTTGAAGGACACCAGCGGTGGTGCTGTCTCTATAATGGGTGGGCATGGTGCGCTTTCCTGCCAGGTGTTTTATTAAGCTTTGAATTCATGACAGTGGCATACCTCAAGTAAGGTGGGTTTTTTGTTTTTTTTTTCTGGTTGTCTGAAATGTATTTATTGCCTTATTTATTTAAATTCTGAAGCCCATATTGAAGTCAGAAAAAGTTCATTCAGTCTGTTTCCCAGAGTCCATAGTCTGTCATGGTTCATTCACCCTTCTGTTTACCCCCCCTTTCTTCTTCCCTTTCTTCTCCTACTGATCTTCCCACTTCTTATGTCCCGTAAATGAGTGAAACCATATGACAAACTGAGGGCTTCAGAGGGGCGGGGGGTGGGGGAATGGGATAGGCTGGTGATGGGTATTAAGGAGGGCATGTATTGCATGGTGTTATACGCAAGTAATGAATCATGGAACTTTACATCAAAAACTAGGGATGTACTGTATGGTGACTAACATAATAAAAAATTACTATTAAAAAAAAGAAGAAGTTCATTCAGCTACTTTAAAAGATTCTTTTCTTTCTAAATAAAGGATAATCTAACATTCTTGTCTCCAAGTCTAGGCTAAGTAGAACAATCCATATATTCTCAGACATAATCTTACTACTTTAAAGTTGTCAGTGCTCTTTCAATTCTTACTGCCCTTTGGCCTCAAAATAGAAAAACAGGCACTTACCTTGATAGTGTTATCCCTGGTAGTAGAAGTGAAAGGAGTGGGGGGAGATTAGGTGACTGGTAGAACACCTTTGCACTTTTGCTGAGATTTGGTTAATTTGGTTCTTTCATTAAAATAACATATTATGTGCAGAAATATGGTTGTCCATCAAAGTTTTAAGGTGATTGAGATACTAGGTGGATTCTTAAAAGAGCAAAGACTCTGAGCTCTATGCCTAGTCCTTCACACTGTCAGAAACCTTCTGCACTAGCCCGTTGTTCTTCTGTTTAGCAAATGTTTGCTCTGAACTAGGAGGGGAAAACAAGACATGTGCTGCCTTCAGGATACAATTGCTGTTTAGCCCTGTACATTTCCAATTTTATGTCATTTTTATTGTTACTTTATATACTATTCTTCAAAGCAGTACATTTTTAAGCATAGTAATGAAACAGTTTTCAAAATGAGTGATTAAACTGTAGAAGGAAATTATCTCTAGAAAAACTAATCCCTCTTAAATCAGTCAAAAGTGAATGTCTGTTTCAAGATAAAGGAGAGTTTGGAGGGTGGTGTTTTAGGGTTATATTTTGTTGTTTTTTGCTTTAAAAATGTGTATAGTAATCATTTATAATAGCCTTGCTTTTAACCCTATGAAGTAGCGTTTTTTTTTTAACTCAAAACCAGCAAAATTAAGGCCTAATGAGAGGCAATATAGGAAATAGCTAAAAGCATGGGCTTAGCTTCTCAGTAGCTGTGTGACCTAGATAGCTTTCTCAACCTCTCTGTTGCCTCATCTTTAACATGAGAATAATTATAGCACCTACCTCATAGCCATGTTGTTAAGACTGAATGAGATAATGCACAGAAAGCTATTAGCTCAAGGCCTGGCATGTCTGAAATGCTCAGGAGTATTGGTTACTATCACTGTTGTTGATATTACTGCTTATTAATTTGTTTCAGATTTTAAAAAGAAAAATCCTTTTTTTCAATAGGAAATGTCTTTTAAAATTAATAAAAACATGAAGTTATTAGGAATTCTTTGTGGGATTTTCTAATGTGTCTAGTTGTTACCTTCTTAAAATTGACTTGTATAGCAAAGTTGTAGCTTTACAAAGCGCTCTAGGTAATTTTAAGATTGCATATTACTTGCTACATCTAGAATTTACTGAGTAATGAGGATGCCTTTGAAATAGCTTCATGCCACTCCGATGTGCTGGACATTTTCATATTTTTGCTCTAATCTTTTTCCCAAGAGGCAGTATTACCTGGGTTGAAAGCATGGCCAAATGCTTCCATTTACCAGGGATTTGTCCTTGGGCAAGTGGTTTAACATGTCTGAGTGCAGATTTCATGGTCTTTACCATAAGGGCATGGGACTGTGTGGTTTCTAAGATTGCTTTTGTCTCAAAAACTTATTTACAGAAAATAATCCCTCAGTGTTCCTAGTTCCTCACTCTTATCTATATTAATGAAGAAGTAAGACATAACAGTAGATTCAGCAATACACAGCAATATGGTCTTCTGGTCTATTGAAAGAAGTGGTGTGGCTGACAATCTGCAGAAAACTGTTATGTCCTTCCATGATACTATGAAATTATTTAGTTATTTGAGTTTTCTTTTTTGAGACATGCATATTGAACTTAGGACAGCAAATGTGATTTTCTGGGTTTATTTAGGACAGCCAGGAAATGCTTCCTTTTTTAAAAGGACTCAAAGGAATCACTGCACATTTGGCTCTTTGTACTGTTGAATAAACTAGATTTGAAGTCGGAAAGCTATAAGCAGTGCACTCTTAGCAGTCACTTGTTGATAAAAATGGTCCCAGATATTGATGGGAGGTTTATGGTTTTTAGACAGAAACAGAATGCATTCTGCATTTCAGGTCATGCTGTCACAAACTCATCTGAGAGAGTAACAGCTATACAGCTCTTCCATGCCAGCTTTTAACTAAATGTGATAGAACACAAAGCAACTGAAAAAGCCCACCATGGCTTACCTGTGGGCTCAGGAGCTGTACATCACTGATTTAAATGGTTTAGACAACACTGAATCGGTAGAAATTGACTCCCCAAGTTCACAGGGGTCTTCAAGAGATGCTTTATCCTTGGAATGTGTGGAGATGAAAGTAGGTAGATAACATCTATCTGCATGAGTTTGTTGAAATGAGAAGCAATAATTAAAGATTAAAACATTTGTGCCTTATTAGTTTATCATAAATTAAAAGCTAATCCTGATGAAGATAGTGAATTAGCTAATAGGGCCTTTTATATGCATGTAATTTATTTTAGTAAAAACTGTCCTTTTTTGTTTACTAGAAAAAAAAGTTTTTTAATTGAAAGCTTTTTGGGTGGTTTGAATCTAAAACACAACAAAGTAATGTTAAATTATATCCTACAGGAAATTCTTTTGATTGTTGATTTGTACTTTATGCCTTTATATTCCACATTACTTTTTCACAAGTAAAGATACCATCTTACTCTAATCTGTTCTCAGTGGTTCAGCTTCATAAAGAAGCAGCCAAGTCATGATTTTGGCCAGAACCTGATGTGAATCTCCATTTCCCTGTATTCATATGTAATGTTTAACCTTAGAGAAACTAGCTTTAAGCCATGATTTCTTCATCTTCCCACCCTCACCTCCATAAAAATATGGCCTGATCTTGGGGCATCGTTAGAGAAGTCAAGAGTCCTCTCTTCCATTTAGTAGTTCCCTGAGAGATTAGGTAAAAGTGACTACTTAAACTTTTTACAGCTTTAAGTCAACTAAAGAGAGAATCTGAAAGCTCAATTTAGAAATGATTCTGATACAAAAACCTCTACTTACAGTATGGATTTTGATTCTTTTTAATAAAGAAAATCAATTACTTCGTAGGCCTTGTGACACTTGACTAACACTTTTGGTTCTCTTTTCATGATAAGAGTAGAAAGACAATGCAGTGAGATGGGCGTGTGAGGCTGAAGGAACAAAATGAGCAAAGACGAGGGAGAGAGTGGCATACTTAGGGATTCATGGAATAATCTGCTATCATGAGGATTTGTGATGGGAGGTGTTTGAAAGGTCGACTGGACCCAGTTATAAAAGGCTTTATATGCCCCAAGCTAAAGAAGTTACTGGGAACCACTTAAGGTTATGGTTTACTTTGCTTCTTTTTGTTGTTGCTGCTGTTTTGCTTTTTAAAGCAGGGGACAGCTTGTGTGAAAAGACTGCCATCTTGGGAACGTCACTCTAGTGGCTATGAAGGAGGATAGCTTGAAGAAAGACAGATGTTAAGTTTCTGTTTCTGTAACATTGTAATTGAATGGCTGGGGTACTTCTGGTTGGATATGGTCAGTGCATCTGTGGGATGGGATAGTAGCAGAATTCTTGCCAGAGGGCAAGGTTTGTGGAACTCCAGCTTATTACTAATAGGCTCAAGAGTCAGCAGACTTTTTCTCAAAGAGCCAGATATTAAATATTTGAGATTTACAAGCATTATGTTCTCTGTTGAAACTACTCAGCTCTGCCATTATAGCTCCATAGCAGCCGTAGGCAATAAGTAAATAAATGTACAAGGCTGTGTTCCAATAAAACTTTATTTACAAAAACAAGTGGCCACTGAAGGCCATAGTTTGCCAACTCCTGATGTAAACTCTATTGAAAAGAGGGTCAGGAACAAGTCTCTAAGACCATCTTTTCATGTAGGAGCAAGGGGAAAGGAGTGTCTCAAGGAGCGTTAGGGAAGCAGGAAAATAGGAAATAATGATTGAGAGTAGTGGAGGGGAGGGTGGTGAACAGGAAGGATAGAGGACTATATTTTTAGAAAGGCCATAGAAATTTGAATACTGACTAGGTATTTGATATTAAAGAATTACTAATTTTTTTAGATTATGATAATGGTATTGTGGTTTTGTTCTTGAAAAGGATCCTTCAAAGAGATACATGTTAAAATATTTTTGAATGAAATAATAATATATCTGTGATTTATTTAAAAATAATCAACTGGAGTTACAGAGGAGGGGAATAGATGAAACAGACTAATGTTCGCCCCTGAGTAATGGGATATAAGGGATTCATTGTATGAGTCTCTCTGCTTTTCTGTATGTTTTTAAATTTTCCATAATAAAACATTCTTTTAATAAAAGGCCTTGGATTTGGGAATTAAAGGGGCACAGTTTGCTTCCCAAAGTGGAGAAAGAGGGATACCAAGGAAAGAGATAAAAGAAGCCCATGTCAAGGACAGCCTCAGTGATGAGAATTTTGGGGCAAGTTCTTCAAGGACTCAGAATGAATCGAGTTGAGAGCACTCTTCACCTTTGGACATTTTCTTTTATCCCCCATACAAATATATCTAGAATCATGCATTTGGGGCACTTCCCCCACAAAGTGGTGAAATACATGATGGGTTTGTATTAAAACCTGTGTGTGGGCTGGTAGCCATTTGTGCTTTTGACGCAGTCTACCAAGGGAATGAAATTCACATAGCAGTAATCTCTGGAGATTTCTAGAATACATTGGGAAACATTAAATTATGCATTTTCTTCTGTGAGTTACTTATGACTGTCATACCTTTAAGGCCCTCCTCCCCTTTTCTTAATACCATCTTCATAAACTTTATAAAAGGCATGCCCATTACACAACATTTGGAAACTACAGGACAAAATAAAGGAAAGTAAATATCTTTCTTCCTAAGACACAGTTATAGCTAGTAACAAAACAACTCTGACTTTTCTAGGTTGGGCACAAGGGTTAAATAATAATAATCCCCTGCCCTTCATGAGCTTAAAGTATACTAAGGGGAAATGGACTGAGAAACAAGGGCAATAGAGTCTCCTAAATTTAAATAGGATCTCTGAGTTTTTTAAATGAATTTTTGGTTTATCAAGTATAAATGTTCTAAATATATTTTTATGTTTTCCTAATTTTCTGATCTATCTCACTAAATGTGAAACTTCTCACATTGTGTTCTTTCTGACTTGAATTTTCCTTTATTTGATTTTTTTCTGCTAGTTAAAAACTGCAGCAGAAAAGAGGTAGGGGAGATAAAGCATGTGTGTTATGTGCTGCGTATCATTGTTATATAAAGGTTTTCTTTTATGTGACCTTGTGAAAACCTTATATTTGAAATGTGCCTGGGTATGCTAAGTATAGATCACTTCTCTTCTTGGCTTTTGTTTTGTTTTTGTTCTCCTGTTGGGTGACAACCGAGAGAACCAGTAGAATAGATACCTGAACCACCCATGGATCAACAGGTGCACTCTATTCTCCATAATCTGAATTAAGCCAATAATTTGTCATGTCATTTGCATTATCCTTTTGTTTAAAGGTTATTTATTGAAGAGGTTCCCATTGTACACAGTATAACAACATGATGCATTCTAGAGCTAGATTGAAAAACAGTCTGTAATTAGCTGACAGATAATTAGCACTTTCAGGATACCATTTTCATCTTATAAGCATTTACTCTTAAAATGAGCTAAATTATCTTCTGTAATTTACCTGGCATTTGGTTTACTGGTGCACACACTAGCATTCTTTCTAAGTAAAGCGATGAATCAATTTGAGAACTCAGAAGGTACCAACAAACTTTCTACCAAGAATGGCCAGTGTTAGAATGTGGTATTTTTAAAACATGTTCAGTTTAGGGTTGGTGTTGCCAGTCCCCTCTTTTATCTTTAAAGTGTTATTTGCCAGACAATATCCGTAGGCTCAAATGACTTTGTAGGTATTTCTTCTTTATTTTTAAATTGCCAAGCTTTTTATTTTTCAAATGTGTTCTAAAATTCAGCATTAATTAGAAACATTTAGGTTTCTGAAGCAAACTTTCAGTAAAATATTTGATTATCATAGTTTCTGTTCTTAGGGGTTAATCTCCTTGCAAAATTTATAGTGGGTTTTTCATTTAATGTATGTTAAATTACTGTCTTAGCTCTTTGACCAGGAATAAGTATTATTTTGAGTTTTTGAGGCAAAGCAGAATTATGTGCACACAATAAATGATGTTTTCAGTTGATTAATGTGAAGAAAATGATGTAAACTACATTTAAATTATTCATATACAAGTAACTTTTGATATGCAATTTGACAATATCCTGCTGTTAGGTTCTACACATAGGTTATTAGTATTTTTATGCTGAATTCTTGACATATTTAAAACAATTATTTGTATGGGCTTACTTCGATCCATTACTCTCTGATAATTCTTTGTTAAATGCTTAGCAAACTCCTTTGGAAATAACATGTTTTTTATAATCTTATAGTTTTGGTCCTTTTTGTTAGTGGCCTGCACCATGCACTGTTTTATAATAGTTAGCTTTGTTAGAGTTAGGGAATACGACGTTAAAAATAGGTTGACTTCGGGGCACCTGGGTGGCTCAGTTGTTAAGTGTCTGCCTTTGGCTCAGGTCATGGTCCCAGAGTCCTGGGATCGAGTTCTGCATCAGGCTCTTTGCTCAGGGGAAGCCTGCTTCTCCCTCTCCCACTCCCCCTGCTTGTGTGCTCTCTCTCACTGTCTCTCTCTGTCAAATAAATAAATAAAATCTTAAAAAAATAAAAATAGGTTGACACATTATCTAGTGAAACGCGAAGAAGGTGTATCTTAAGAGTATAAAAATATGTCCAGTACAGTCTTGCAATTCATTCTAGCCCTTTTATTGTATCTTTGTACTGATATATTTGACAGAAACAAACTTTAATCATTCTTGAACCTTATTAGTATTTTCCGCTTTCTACCTGCATCACAGAATGCTTCTCTAGTTAGCAGAATTTGAAAATAGAGTGGTTGCATTTAAAAATTGATATTACAGATTTTTAAGAAGTTGTTAGTCTCTGATTCTATTTCTGTATGAGCTTCCTATTCAAACCTTGAGACCAGGATGTTTCTGATATCTTATAGAAGTAAAATTTGTCCAAGATTAGGGCATTATTATTGTTTTATTTATTATCTTATTATCTACTGCCACCTAACACATTACCCCGAAATGTAACAGCTTAAAGCAGTGAACATTTATTACCTCACAGTTTCTGTGGTCAGGAATCCCAGTACAACTTAGCTGAGTGCCTGTGTCTCAGAGTCTCTCACAAGGCTGCAGTCAGGCCATCAGTCAAGGCTGCAGTCATCTCGGTTCAACTTGGGGAGCACTGCCTCCAAGCTCACTAATGTGGCCTTTGGCAAGCCTCAGGACCACAGTTGTTGGCTGGAAACATGTTTGCCACGTGACGCTCTATAGGAAATGGCAGTTGACTTCCTTCAGAGCCTCGAAGGAAGAGTGTGCCAAGTTGGAAGCCGTAATCTCTTTATATAAAATCTAATGTCAGAAGTGACATCTTATCATTTTGCCATAGTTTATTCTTTAGACATGAGTTCTTGGGTCCACCCAGACTCCAGGGGAGGTGATTACACAGGGGCACGAAAACCAGGAGATGGGGATCTTAATGATTGCCTGCCCCATAGCTTATGAGTACTTAGGAATTTCTAAAAATTTATCACTTTTACTGTGTTGTTTCACAGGACTATGATGATAAAACTCCCTGCTCAGAAAGAACTCCCTTTGCTTAACTTGTTCTTGTCTCATCATCTTGAATTAATCATGTCGTATGGAATGAGGCTCCAGGAAGGGATGCAAGCTAGGACGTAGATAAAGAAATGTTCATTTGCAGTTTTTCTTGCATAGCTTTTCCTAGGTATTTAGATAAGCAGTGTTGTTAAAACTCTAAGGTACTATTAAGAAAATGCACAATTGGGAATATTTTATGCTCTGTTTATTATGTAAATTCTACTGTTTATCTTGTTCAGTATTGGTAAAGGTTTTCAAGGCGTCATGAAAAGATGGGGATTTAAAGGCCAGCCTGCTACTCATGGTCAAACAAAAACCCACAGGAGACCTGGAGCGATTTCAACTGGTGTAAGTATAACTTAGTGTTCTCCTTTTTAATGCTAAATATTCAGCTTCTGCACATTAGAGTGCTTTAGTCTTGTCCTTGGGGTCAGGTCACATAATTTTAATCTGACTCCAGGTGGGTCACAGTACTTGTCACATTTTTATGGGTCCTGGCCTCGCTTATTTTCCAGAACCAGACTTGAATCATTTAGTAATAACCCCCATACTTAGAGCCAGTATTCTCTGTACTTTCCTGCCTACTTTCTCATTTCCATCTCTGTTTCCCATCCTACCCTCTGAAGTCAGCTGCAAGAAATCATGGATTAGAATGTCCTTCCATCTGCCCCACCATTTCCTTCACAAATTCATCTTTGCCTTAACACAGGCAGTTGGGAAAGATTGTCAAGGAGAGTATCATGGTGCAAGGGAAAAGTAGTAGAGAAGAAATGGGGAAACAATAAGAGCAGAGAAAATGGAGAACGACTTTTGTATTCTGAAATAATTTTCTGTAAGTTGTAGGATTGAATGGGTAAGTAAATATATTGATAATGGGAGCAAGTTTTTCACTACTGGAAAAGGGTACTCCGGCATGAAAAGGAGGGAAATTAGAACAAACCCTGTAGTGCTGAATTCAGATTGCAGGTATCCATATACACTTATTGTATGTGCATATAAAGAAAGAGAAATAGGTATAGATAGGTATGCGTGTGTGTGTTTATTCCTTAGCCCTCTCTGCTAAAAGAACCTAAAAGCAAAAGTACTCTCTAGCAGCGAGCCACACATAGAGCCTAGATCTTGGTTTCTAAATGTCATTGCCCACTGAAAGGAACTTGGGCTTTTTGGAGAAATGGCCAGTTTCATGCATGGGGCAGGAAGAGTATAAGAGGAACCCAAAATAGCTTGTTCAGGAAAGTGAGGAATGTCATGTACAGCATGGTAGCTATAGTTAATAACGCCGTAGGGCGTATTTAAAGGTTGCTAAGAGAATAGATCTTAGAAGTTCTCATCACAAGAAAAAAAGTTTTTTGTAAGTATGTATGGTAATGGATGTTAACTAGACTTATTGTGTGACCATTTCACAATATATACAAATATCGAATCATTACTTTGTACACCTTAACCTAATGTAATGCTTTATATCAATCAGACCTCAATAAAAAAATAATTCCTTTAGAAATTAAAATAACAAGAAAAAAGGAAATGCTTTAAAAATGATGGCACATGCAGTGGACATAGCAGCCAGCTAAAATGAGCTCCCACTTGTAAAGCTTTGGACAGTTTGATCCGAAAATGTAAAAAATGACAGAAAATGGAATAAAATTAGAATTGATGATCTCACACTGGTACAGATGAATAAGTGAATGGATAGGTTAATAAATAAATGGGAGAAAAGGGCCTGCTCTTCTTTGCAGTATAATATTAGCAAATAAATGTAGAAGGAATGTTGGAGTTAGAACTTCACTTTTGACAGCCATCATAGGAATAATTGATTCAGCCAGGAATTAACGGTGGATGCTGAAACAAGTGGTGAAAACTTGATGGAGACAAGTTATATAGAGTCCCCAAAACAACTCATCGATTAATTACAAAGGGAAAGATAATAGCCTTAGAGTAGATTAACCTAGTGAACACAAAAAGAGCAGAAAGGAACACATCCTCACTTCTGTGGTGATTCCTGCCAAAAATGCATCGCCTGAATCTGATCATGGGAAAACATCAGACCTAAAGTGAGTGATAATCTCTAAAATAATTGGCTACAAAATAGCTTCAGAAATGTCAAGATCATGAAGGAGAAAGGCTGAGGAGCTGCTCAGATCTGAAGAGACTAAAGAGACAGGACAGCTCATCACAGTGTAGAATTCTGAAGTGGATCCTGGACTTGGGGGGAACATCATGGGGGCAAAATTTAGAATGTAGACTACAGATTAGAACATGAATTTTTTGAGTTTCATAATTGTACTGTGGTTATATGAAAGAATATTCTTGTTCTTAAGAAATATACACTGAAATACTTGCAGATAAAGGAGCATCATGTCTGCCGTCAGATTTTTTTTTTTTTTTTAAAGATTTTATTTATTTATTTGACAGAGATAGAGACAGCCAGCGAGAGAGGGAACACAAGCAGGGGGAGTGGGAGAGGAAGAAGCAGGCTCATAGCGGAGGAGCCTGATGTGGGACTCGATCCCAGAACGCCGGGATCACGCCCTGAGCCGAAGGCAGACGCTCAACGACTGCGCCACCTAGGCGCCCCATGCCGTCAGATTTTAGATCATACAGGAGAAGATGTGCATATACAGAGAGAGAGTGAATGGTAGAGCAGATGGGGCAACATGTAAACACTTGGTAAATCTGCGTAGAGTATGAGAGTTTTTTGTATTTTGCAACTTCTTTATGAATGTGAAATTATGCAGTTATAAATTATATGAAAATAAATTGTTATAAAAATTAGGTTGATCATAGATGTAAATTTAAGAGCTAAACTATAAAAGTCTTTTAGGAAAACGTAGGAGTAACCTTGGGTTAGGCGAAGCCTTAGATAGGGTGTCAAAAATACAAGTAACAAAAGAAAATACAGATAACTTAGGCTTCATCAAAATTTAAACTTTCCTGTTGCAAACAATACAATCAAGAAAATGAAAAGACAACTCACAGAATGGAAGAAAATATTTGCAAATTATATATCTGCTAAAATTTTTAATCCAGAATATGAAAAGATAACCCAATTCAGCGTGCCTAGGTGGCTCAGTGGGTTAAGCATCCGACTCTTGATCTTGGCTCAGGTCATGATCTCGGGGGTCCTGGGATCCAGTTCCACATTGACTTCCATGCTCAGCGGGGAGTCTGCTTAAGATTCTCTCTCCCCCTCTCCCTCCACCCCTCCACCTACTCATGCAAGTGGGCTTGTGCACTCTCCCCCTTCTCTCTCTCTCAAATACATGTCTTTTAAAAAAAGATAACCCAATTCAATCCAAAGGACTTGAATAGATTTTTTTCCAAAGAAGATATACAAATAGCCGACTAGCATATGAAGAAATGCTTAACATCTTTAGCCATTAGGGAAATGCACACCAAAACCACAGTAAGATAGCACTTCAACACATACTGGGGTGACTAGAATTAAAAAGATAGATGGATAGTAACAAATGTTGGCAAGGATGTGGAAAAATGGGAACCCTCATACATTGTGGATAGGAATGTGGAAATGATAACAGCTGCTTTGGAAAAGTTTGGTAGTTGCTAAAAATGTTAAGTGTAAAGTTACCAGATGTCCCAGCAAATCCACTCCTAGGTGTATGCCCAGAAGAAGTGAAAACATGCACAGAACACTTGTGTGTGCATAGCAGCATTACTCAAAATAGCCAAAAAATAGAAACAACCCAAATGTTCATAAATTGATGAACAGATAATTAAAATATGGCAGATTCATACAATAATACTTAGCAATAAAGTAGAATGAAGTGTTGATACATCCTGCAACATGGACGAACCTTGAAAACAGTCACAGACTCCATATTGTATGATTCCATGTACATGAGCTGTCCATCCAGGCAAATCTATGAAGTTGAAAGCAGATTAGTGGTTGCATAGAGTTGGGGGGAGTTGGAGGGGTTGGCTACTAATGGTTTTGGAATTTCTGTTTTAGATTGATGAAAATGTTCTAAGATTATAGTCATATACAACTCCCTGTATATATTAAAATCTTTAAATTGTATACTTAAAAAAAAGAGTAAAATGTGTGGTATGTGAATTATACCTCAATAAAGCTCTTTTAAAATTAGTCATGTAGAGGAACCTATTGTTACGCCTCAAGTTAGTTATTTGTCATGAAATGTACCATTCTGTGTTTGTAAATACTGCCATTAAGTATTAGCTAGTCAATTCCTTTATAATCCTAAGAGGGTGTACTTTTAATGAGAATGTAGATTTAATTGGGGAGGGCAGAGTCCTTTTTCGGTAATGTAATGTTAAGCAAGGTATACCTATCACAGAGTGTGTTTGGAGAATGAATAAGAGTGATATTTAGTCTATAATGCGCAGAATTGTCTTTTAATCTGAGTTGGTTACCAACTCTCATACTATGGCGAGCTACTTCCGCTGGGAGTTTTGCCTGTTAATGTCAGAGTAGTGATACAGAAGTGTTTATATTCCAGGAATTTGTGTGTCATGAGAAGCTTCCTGTTTTAGATGTAATTCAAATTTGCTTCTTTAGATGTAGTATTATCCATTATCAAAGCCAAAATCAGAGAAATCATGTGAAGCTGTTTGATTTCTGTGAATCAGACAACCAGAGCTGGACAAACAGACTCAGTATTCTAATAACTAACTCTGTCCTTTAATCATTCTGCGGAAGTAAAGTAACATCAAAGGCGAGGGTGGCGAGTAGGCCCATCCCAGCAGTAGGGGTGTAGATGGAGTCCATTAAGTCAGTTAATGCAGAAGATTAGTGAAAACAGACCAGGCAGTCAAGTTTGTTCTTTGCTGGTGTGAAGGGTGTTTACATCCTGTGATTTTTCTTTTCTACTTCTTAACCAGTATTAGCACAGTGGCCACTCTTGTTACTGAGTTTTTCTCCTGTATCTGTTTCTTAGTCCGTATTTATTTTGTTGCTCTCATCTAATTTAGGAAGGAAATCCTTTCTAAAGGTCATTGTGTCTAAATCCAAACTTGGTTCCTTACTGGGGCCGAGCAGAATGAGGGAAAAGTGAAACCTTTTAATAACTCGCATCTCAGTTTGCATTTCAGGTTGATCAGTGCTATGGAAAATTGAGAGTACTTCAAAGTGCTAATTTTGGTTTTCTTATGTAGGATGTTGCCAGAGTCTGGCCTGGAACTAAAATGCCTGGACAAATGGGAAACAGAGATAGGACAGCATATGGACTGAAAGTAAGTTTCTGAAGTGGCTCTTTTTTAGGCATAGTCTAATTAATACCTGAATGTAAAAGCACCAGAGGAAATACCACACCTGTGTCTGCGTGGGATTGTTCTAATACCTGAAGAGAGAGAGAGAGAGAGAGAGAGTGTGTGTGTGTGTGTGTGTGTGTGTTGTAGCCATAATCGTGGTAGTGTGTTCATTTAACATCCAAACTGTGGAATGTGTGGTCATTGAAAAGAAAAAGTCACCTACTGTTTGATCTGGAAGATTTCCACAAGAAGACGGTGCATGAAAAAAGTTAGATTCTAGACCATTGTGTATAATACTATGCTTTTATAAAGAATGAACAAAAGCTTCCTCCATGTATACGTTACTGTGCTGTTACATAAGCACAGAGAAAAGTGGAAATATGTGCCAGAGTATTTTGGATTATATGTCAAGTGTGTGGGTGGACAGAAGCGGATGTGGAGGAGGAGGAGAGAGGCAGACCCATCAAAACAGGAGGGAAAAGATAGTAGGAGCGAAAGCATTGTGGTATATATCCATCTTTATAAAATAACTATATATATTTGGGGGGGAGTTAAATTCAGTCCCTACTAATTTGAGGAATTTGACAAATAACGAATGTTTATATATGTATGTGTACATGTTTCAAAGTATAGAAAGTACAAAGGAGAAAGTAGCTCCTCATAAGAACAATACCCAAAGATAAACACTGTAACATTTTGGTGCATGTTCTTCAAGCCCCTATTCTGGATACATTTTATTTATAAATTTTGGCCGGCGGAGCTTTTAAATTCTGTGTAATTAAATCTAGCATTTTCTTTCTCTTCTATTACTTTTACGTCTATGAGAGATCACCGGTTTGTATTTGTGTGTGTGTGTTTGCTGTGCATGTGTGTATTTGCACATGCGTACGTGTGTGATTATTTCCCAATTCCCATAGTATTTAACATTTAGCCATTAGTAACTATGAGCTGTGGGTCAGACTTGATTTTCCTCCCACGTGAGTTGTTCTTTCACTACCATTTCTTGACCATTTCCCCCATTTGTATAAGCTTTTTCTCCACATGAAAAGCCACCCACACAAGGGCCATCTGCTCAGCACACTTATTTTGAAAATTAGACCCAGAAAGGTTGTGGCTTCCCCAGTTTCTAGTTGCAGCAAGCTAGTATTAAATAAAAATAAAATAAAATTGAATTTCCACTTGTTAATGGTGCCAGCAGAGTCCATTGAAATATCCAAGCAGTCTTGGTTGTTCAGTCACATTTATATTTAAAATGAGAGTTTGCAGGGCGCCTGGGTGGTGCAGTCGGTTAAGCATCCAACTCTTTTTTTTTTTTTTTTTTAAGATTTTATTTATGTATTTGACAGAGAGGCAGCGAGACAGAGAACATAAGCTGGGGAAGTGGGAGAGGGAGAAGCAGGCTCCCAGCGGAGCAGGGAGACCGATGCGGGGCTCTATCCCTGGACCCTGGGATCACGCCCTGAGCCGAAGGCAGACACTTAACCACTGAGCCCCCCCAGGCGCCCCAAGCATCCAACTCTTGGTTTCAGCTCAGATCATGATCTCAGTGTCATGGGATCGAGCCCCACATCTGGCTCTGTGCTCAGCATGGAGTCTGCTTGAGATTCTCTTTCCCTCTCCCCCTCCCACTTATGCTCTCTCTCTCTCTGTCTCTCTCCAAAATAAATAAATCTTTAAAATGAGTGTTTGCTACCACTTCCAAAAGACATATCTGTTACAATCATGTATTACAAGTCGTCAATAGGATTTGAATTTTTCCTGTTCTCATTCAACATTTTGAAGTGCTAATATGATGATTACTTCATAGGCTACTTGTAGCCTCAGCTTTTAGTAACATATTGCTTGTTTTAATACAAGTATATTCTGAAATTTTTAACTCTTAAAATTCTATTTCATTTCTTTAGGTATGGAGAATAAACACAAAGCACAATGTAATCTATGTAAATGGCTCTGTACCTGGACATAAAAATTGCTTAGTAAAGGTATGTATGTAAACCGTCTTTATTTTCCATTGTTCGGATACATAAATGTGTACCATAAATTCTCCTTTGACCCATAAGTGTGGCTTGAAAATAAGTGACTGTTTCTCCACATTATCTGCTAAATTAATTTTTTTTCCACTTTTCAGTAGCACTTGACTGAAAAAATTGTACAAAATAGCCAGATCCTGTGTTTATAAAATCACGAACCTGCATAAAGGGTAGGACGAATATGTAGAGGCTCTTTAGAAATACAAAAAGGATATTAGGATAACTATTGCCAAAATATCAATATCCTTTCAAAAAAGAACTTTTAATTTTTTACAAAATACGTTGACACAGGCACTGGAAATACATGAAATGGAAATTCAGTGAGAGAGTCAACAAGATAGGTGGTAAAGGGCATCTGGCTGACTCAGTTGGAAGAGCAGGTGACTCTTGATTTTGGGGTGATGAGTTCAAGTCCCACGTTGGGTGTAGAGATTACTAAAAGAAAAATAAAATAAAACTTTAAAAAAAAAAGGAAGGTGATAAAAGGTAGACATTTTAAGGAGGGATTTGTTACTGTTATTTTATTGTTATTGTATACTAGCATTGCTCTGATTATGCTTTTTAGTGTTTTTCTTAAAAATACATGTTCATTTTTATGATCAATAACAAGTAAAAGAAGAAAACAAATGTACGGGAAAAATTAAAAAAAAAAAAAACTCTTGCACTCTCACAGACTTATGTCTATCAAATAAAATAGAAAATAAATATTCTGCCTTGGACTTAGAACGCGAGAAATCACTTTTGAATTTTGAATCTTCCATTCTGAAAATAAATGTATAGTAGAATTGATACCAGCTATTCCCGGAAATATGTTCTTTATTAATTTTCCAATAGTAACAGCAAGAATGTTTAAAAACTTAAACCTCAGATTTTTCAGATTGTGTCTTTATGTATTCTTTTCTTTTCTTAAAGTGGATTCCATTACTAGCATGAAGTATGATACTTGTTTTAGTCTTATAGTAATTAAAATTCCCTTTCAGCAATTAACCTTTTGACTGGATTATTCTCATTTTTCTTAAAGAAAAAATACATCTTAAACGAATTGTTACAAGTTTTTTGGTTTTGTTTTTTGTTTTATTTATTTATTTTTTTTTTACTTTGCATGTTTTTAGATTTAAGTGGGTTTCCATTCTCCAAGTGACCTGGTCATAGACACAAAGACACATCGTTGAGGCTGGCATGTTGTCATTGTACTACTTAGAACATTTTGGCTTCATAATTATATGTATCCCTCCACATTCCAGGTTTATTGCATGTTTATAAATATCACAATCTAATAAAAGAGAAAAGAGGAAAATGATTCTTTTCCATAATAAAATTTTACTGCATAGCAGGTGAATTTTTAAATTTTTGACAAAAATATCAAATCTCCCTTTTCTCCCCATTTTATTGCATACACAGTTCTAGGCTGGCTTTCCAGCTGAGCCTTACTGCTGTTATGACTTCTCAGGTACACCTCAGCATTTTCTTGGATGCCTGAATAGATGAATAGGTCAGCTGTCTTGAAAAACCATAATATGTGCAGTGATATTCTCACTGGTTATTATAAACCGTTCATAGTCAACAACTTTCAGTGCTCGTCCACCTACTTCGACAACAGATTGCCTCCAAACACTCAGCCCTCTGAATGGACGATGGCTTGCTATTACTGAAGACAGACGTTCAGAAGATATACCAAAGGCAATTCCAAAGGAGGAGTCCCGAATATCTTTCAGGAAACTAGCATAGGGGCACCTGGGGGCTCAGTCAGTTAAAGGTCTGGCTTCAGCTCAGGTCATGATCCCAGGGTCCTGGGATTGAGCCCCACATCAGCCTCCCTGCTCACTGGGGAGCCTGCTTCTCTCTCTGCCCCTCCCCCTCCCCATGCACTTTTGCATGCGTGCGTGTGCTCTCTCTCTCAAATAAAATCTTTAAGAAAAAGAAAGAAACTAGCATCAAAGAATGTCTAGTCCACTTTGAACTGTCAACACACTAATGAATGTATTTGCAAGAAACGTATTTTGATTAAAAAAAAACTCATTTGAAAAAAAAATCTTTGAAATATCGTGTCTAAGCAAGTTTCTTTTGTAACCTTGCACAAATGTCTGTTCGAAACATTAAGTTATGGGTTTGGTGAGTGTTTTGTGGGCTTGTGTTTTAAATGTCAGAAGTGCCGTACACTTTTTGAAAACATTCATCCCACTTTTTCTGTTCTTCCTGTTGATTCCATAGCAAGTGAAAGAGCCCCCTTGCCCATGGGGATTGAGGCAGGTCCTAGTGGACAGGCAGCCTCTTTAATGTTCTCTCATCCCCTAGGAGCTTTTGCACCCTGCCCCCGCCACCTCGCAGAGTACAGGGCTACCAATACCTTTTTTTTTATTCTTTTTTTTCCTTTATTTTTATTTCTTTTTTTTTTTATGTAAAGTTCGATGATTCATTAGTTGCGTATAACACCCAGTGCACCATGCAATACGTGCCCTCCTTACTACCCATCACCGGCCTATCCCATCCCCCACCCCATTCCCCCTCTGAGGCCCTCAGTTTGTTTCCCAGAGTCCATAGTCTCTCGTGCTTCATTCCCCCTTCTGATTACCCCCCCTTTCTTTATCCCTTTCTTCTCCTACCGATCTTCCTAGTTCTTATGTTGCATAGATGAGAGAAGCCATATGATAGTTGTCTTTCTCTGCTTGTATTCTAAAGTTAGTAAAGATAGTCTTAGGGATGACCAACCCGTTTAACCAATGTAAGCATTTTTGTTGTTGTGTGGATTCACTAAATGTATTAAGAGCCTAAAGAACTTGTTTACAACATTATGTTGTGTATGTTATTATTTGTGTGTGCTCAGTCCTATACCCTAATTTAGAATTTAAGTTTATTCTAGATTTCCTGGTTTGTGTGTGTGTCCTAGCCCTCACCTTTCCTCAAAGGGTTTGAACTGGTTTGCCAATATACCATAAATACAAAAAGAATGAGCTGGAGAGTTGAGGAGTTTCGGTAAAGGCCGGGAAATAATGAAGCCAGAGGTTCGATTAAGTGCACAAAACTACATACTAGAGAGTCTTAGCACGTTTGTTAAAGATGGCTTACACGCTTTGGCCCTCAGCCTTAGAGCCACCAAGACAGGAGAGATTTAAATAAAATGTCATCATTTATATTTCAAATCAATGAATGTATAGTACTGTAGCATTTACAATTAGAATATATAAGCAGTGCTTTTGTCTGAAATGTTCTTCAGGGAGGATAGATCTATCAAAATGTAAAAACAACTGAGAATTTGCTATTTAGATCATTTATGACTAAATTCTCACATTTATCAAATTAGCACAGAAAGTTTTGCTGTTGTTGGTTTTATTGTTTATTTGCTTGGGTTTTCAGTTCTAAATTCTGAGACAGTTTAAGTTGGTAAAAGAATATGACTTTTTTTTCCTCAAGTTAAAGTTCAACCCAAGATTAGTGAATTGGAAAAAAAAAATTAAACAAGTTTATTTTCTTCTGGGCAACTTACTGAAAATTTCTTGGAACAATTTTAATGAGAGAGATTAAAATAGATGTTTTTCTGTACTTAGCTGTTCCTAGCAGCTGTGTAATTTCAACCAAATTATTCGTTTCTTATTGCCAAAATGATTATGCCTTATTTTACTCTGTGTGTATAATTACATGTAATTTTTTTTTATTTCTCTCTGAATGAAAGCTGTAGAATGAGTCAGAAGCTTTAAAGAATCCAATAACGTTTTCCAAAAATAAAGCCCAGCATTCTAGATCATATCAATATCTGAACTGTTCCTTGGTTTATGAATTCACAGATACAATTAGCATATTTTTAGATTATAAAGAGTTAACAGAGCTAGGATAAAGACTTGTGGATTATTATTGTTTTTGCTAAATACTATTTTGTCCTTATCTTCTCAATGATAATGGTACTAGTTAAATGTAAGCTTATTTCCTTCATAAAACTTGATGTTTTTGGTTATGTGCCCCTTGACTTAAAGACTAACAAAAATACTAGGTAAAAGTTACTTTTTTAAACCTCAACTCAAAAAAATCTATGATAGAAAATAAAAAAATAAAAATACGTAATAGGAGTAGATAATAAAATCAATAAGTGGGTAGTAATAACTTTTAGGTACATAGTTTTGATAGAATTAATATCTAAATAGTAATTATATCATTTATCCTGTTGGGCAGTTCTAGAGATTTGTAAGTTGTAGGTAAGATATAAATTAATAATCAGAGTAATGTTATTATGAGTAGATGATTAACTTGAGGAAGGCTGTATTTCTGTCATTGGATTAATTAAATTTATTGGAATAAAAAGAATACATTGAGTTCCTTTTACTTCATATAACATTTGTTATTCATTAGAAAATGTAGGAACAGATATTCTTTAATTATTAGTGATTAAAACAGACCTTATCTTTAAGTAACTTAATTGGTAATACTTATTAATAAGATCTTTGTCTCCCTTCCCACAGATCAGAGATTCTAATCTGCCTGCATATAAGGACTTCTGTAAGAATCTCCCATTCCCTACATATTTTCCTGATGGAGATGAAGAACAACTACCAGAGGATTTGTATGATGAAAATGTGTGTCAGCCCAGCGCACCTTCCATTACGTTTACCTAACCTCGTTGGACGTGGCAGAACCTTAACATATTTTGTGAGCTTTCATGAGCCAGAAGAGAAATATAACCAGGAAATATATTTTCCTTTCTTAATCATAATACCAAACTTGTCGTCTTTGTCAGGGGCATAAATATATCATTCATCCCCCAAACTAAATTATGTTAAAAAAAAATTACCACATTAAACAGATCAGTTAAGTAGATTGAATATGCCAAATTTAAATGGACTGGCAGTTTATGTATGAGCTTTAATTTTAATTTAAATTTCTTTGTAATTTGTGGGCTGCATTCTTTTTTTACTCCATATTCCTCAAGTTACCTTAAGATGTTTACAAATTAAACTTCTTTTATGAAAGATTTGTCTTTGTGAAGGGTGGTTGTGGAACAGTGGCAGACCATTCGGGAACTGTGGGGTAACCTATTCAGAAAAAGAAACCATTTCCTAAAATTCATTTTTATCATTCTTAATACTTTTAGAGCCCTAAACAGAGAAAGGAAGTACGATTTTCATTTAAATTACAGAAATATGTATGTTATAAAGGCCTGACAAAGGAAAAACAATAAAATCATCAGTTTTGGATCCTGTTTACACTTCTGTTGGGAGGAATATTTTTTAGTTTGATCACTCAACTATAGATAGGTTTAATCATTTTTCCTGTTACCTTACCAGAAGGATTTGAAATGGCCTGGGATTGTACATGCAACAAACTTACGAAGGACCTATTTCTGAAAATGTTACTGGCCCCTGGGTTTTCCTTCATTGTATGAAATTAAGATGTGTTTACTAGTCGTTACTTAAGTCAAATAATCAAGCTTAACAATGCAAGTATAAGCAGGCCTCATTGAAATACTGGATTTCCTCCGTACCGGATTCCTGAGGACCCACAGAATCCAACTTAACTCCCGATGTTTTCTGAGACTTGATTCATATGGTCACCCAAGAGATTTATTAATCATCCTGTTAGATCTCCATATAATTTCCTTATAACTAATGGATTTGTTCTTGAAATATCCAACAGTATTTTTTTTTTGCTCGTTACATTTCTCTCATTCTCTATTTTAAATCGAAATGTAGCCACATCTTTAAAACTTTAAAAAGTTTTCATTTATTCTCCACCTAAACCATTAAGATATGTTGCAAATGACAGGAAATCCATACAATAAAATAGTAAATGAAGAGGAAAAACACCAAGGATAATATAAATCAGAATAGGACGGAAGGGGAGCCTGGGTGGTTCAGTCAGTTGAGTGTCCGACTCTTGGTTTCGGCTCAGGTTGTGATCTCAGGGTCATGAGATCGAGCCCTGCACTGGGCTCTGTGCTCAGCACGGTGTCTGCTTGTCCCTCTCCCTCTGCTCCCCCCACTTGCTCTTGGGCATGCTCTCTCTCTCAAATCTTTAAAAAGAAAAAAGAGTAGGTGGGAAGTCGGGAAAGAACAGTGACGATGTAACGTCGATGAGCAGACATGCAGAGTTATACTCATTTTGCCTCTGAGCTGCCTGGTACCAAAGTCGAACAGCATTGATCTTTTACATAGTTCTCTTTACTCATGAGTTCCTCAAGAGGAACTGTTTTAAACTGGAGTAAGTCTTGGCCACTGTACCATTTTTCATTAAAAACAAGAATAACTTATCAAACTAGAAATTCCTGGACTTGTTAAAAGATCATCTCAAACATATTCAGGGATAAGATACACATTCTTGTTCCTGGACATCCTTGTCAGTTCCATTACAAGAGAAAGTAATGATACAAATATGACGAAGTGAGAACAATATCTAAGAAATACCTAACAAGAAGATCAAAGACAACTGGCAAGCCATCAGAAGGCAGTTCAGAACGGTGACTGAAAAGATTAATATATAAATAGCAATATTTAATTGAGAAATTTTATGGGGCGGGGAATGCATATCTTTCACTATGGCAGTTTTTTAAAACGTTGCCTAGAAAAGAAACCTAACATGTGCTGGGGTCTTATTGGAGAAGATAAAATTTTATTGAAGGATATAAAAGAAAACAAATAATGGAGAAGAATATCATGGTTATGAATTAATATCGTAAAGGAATCAATCCTAGTTTTAAAATCTCAACAGGACTTACCAATTGAACTATTCAAACTGATTTGAAAATGCATGGGAACGTGTAAATTCAAGAAGAGCCAAAATACAAAATCATAACCATTAGTTTGTTATGCCCCTCACTACCCTTAGGACTTACACTTATTTAACTTTGAAATCCGGAATACCGTATGCCTTAATTCTACTACTTCAGTTGCATTTGGTCAAAAGATTTTAATGAACTTAGAGATGCGTGAAATTTGCTGATAAACCAAAGAGAAGCAGCTGTTCCCTTGCAAGGCGAATGAACAATTATTGCTGGGAGAAGATAAAATCTTGTTTCAGTATAAAGTATTCGTGGAGATGGAGAGAAAAGAATCCTAGCACCTGAAGGTAACCAGATGACAGATGACGGGTGAGCAAGGAGCTGTTCAGCAGTCATTTGCCCTGGACATGCAGTGTTTTGAGGAAGGCAGGGAGCCTTCTCCACTAGAGGGCTGGCCCTAGAACCATTACCATTTGTCTATAGAGTCTTCAAGTGGTCTTTGGATCTGCATTTGAGTTTTAAGGAGAAAATTTCTGATCATCCTTTAAGATAATGAGCATGAACCCTGTCTTCTAAGAGAGCCAGGAAACAAAGCATTTCCACCCCCCACCTTCATCCGCCTAGTCCCCACTGCCAGGGCCCTGTACAGGTACTGTACCCACTGAAGACGATCTGGGTACTGTTCCTGCAAACTTCAGTAGCCCAGAAGAAGTAACCCGAGCTGTGTTCTGACCCACGTGGAAAAGGAAGAAGCCTCCAGAGTCATGGAATACATAAGCCAGAGTCGGCCTGGTCCAGCACTAAGCAAGACAGGTGATTTGCTAAGAACCTCGGGTCACTCTGGCTACAGTGCCTGTCATCAAATAAACTCAGCCTACCACGGATAAGGAGTGCATGGTCTGGACCCCGCCGCTCATCTCACTCTTCGGAGTCCGGGCCACAAGCCTGCTCCTGAGCAGGACTGGCCATCGCACGGATGTGGAGGCAATTTCGTTCTCTGCAGTGGAGCCCACTCCAGTCCTGATTTGGGCTGGAACTTGATTTACTCCTTTAGATTTGAATTAGGAACCTTTTTATAACTAAACTTCATTCAAATTAGACATTTATTCCAGCCTTAGTTGGTCCTATTAGTTAGAAAATCGGTAAATGCTAAACCTTGTATAAATTATATAGGCCTCGGGAAGGCCCCCTGGTCGAGGCACATCTGCCTTAAGGGTTACACTAAGCATTGCTTGTCCTGCTTCCTTTCCAGGACCCTAACCTTACTAGAGTAGCTGAGGCTGAAATGCGAGTGCTGATTAGTCCTGTCTCCACAGTGGGCCCTGGCATGGGGGGAAATTGGACGGTGACAAGCTGTCACAAACACTAAAATGTCAGTGAAAGCATTTCTTACCCACAGCAGATGTGAGGATATAATTTGCAAGGAGATTAAGTTTTTCAAAGTCAATAAATAGTGCTTTCTGTAACCTTTAGTGCTGAGATACAGACCTGCTTTTCAACTTTTCACAAGGGATAGACTATAAGGATGACTTTTATAGCTTATTTCCAAGGGGAAATTTGTGAATGGAACCCGAGTGCATCTGAGGATATACGATGAGATATGCACGAAACTATGGGGTTTGGGTTTCGGGGGGGGTTTTGTTTGCTTTTTAATGCGAAGTGTTACTTCACACACTAGTTAAAGCAGCCATTCAGGGTTCCTGGTATGCAGGGTCAGTCCCACCAGCCTGTGGGAGCGTCGTCTCATGTTCAGCAGCTTTAGTCATCACAAGAACGTCTCTGAGAACAAAAGAAATGTGTCAGAATGAAAGTCTCTCGTTTTTGCGGCAAAACTGGACCTTGGTCCTAAGTCACTGCCCACAGAGACTGCGAGGACTGTATCACAACAAAACCCACTGCGGGGGGCCGGGGGGAGAGCGGCGTTCAGCCTCTGACACCGGGTCTGCTGTTCGGCTCTCCGGGATGGATGCTCGCGTGAATGCCTTTAAGCGGCCGCATCACTCCTCATCCTCGTCCCAGTGGAAATATCCACCACTGGCCTCTTGGACCGTTCCACCTTGCAACGTGGTCTAGCCTGCGGTGTGATGCTTTCCGTCGGCTCCTTTGTTGTTTGCTTTTCCACGGATGATTCCGTTCTCTTGCTAGTGTTCTAACAATGCCCATCCCTGCCTGTGTCGCCTGAGGTCAGTACTTTGGAAGTTCTCCCCAAGACTTGCAGGAAGCATGGCAGGGAGAGTGGACCTCGACTGTTTACCTTGTTTTTAGAACTAGTTCTGTCATGGAGCACTTTAGTAATGAGGAAGGGCATGTTGCTGATTTCAGTTTTGCTGCACCAAAAAGAGCATTTAAATACAGACAGAGGTAGGTCACCGTGCTGTGAGGCGCCTTGGGCAAGCATCTTCAGGACCTTTAGAATCATATGTGCCACTCCATGGCTGCCTGTTTTCTATATAGGAAACAGTCCTTCACAAGACAGTTTACTTGACTAATGATGGATAAAGTTTCTTCCGCTTTCTGGAATTTTCTACCATGTTGAGTCTGCAGACATTTCTCCTATTTCCAGTTTTACTGCCATATATGCTTCAAGACCTCATCTGCCTGCTTCTGGTAATAATAATGATTATTACCAGACCAGGTGGGAGCTTGGCCCTGGAAAGGGCCATGGTCTCTCAGAGCATGCCTTACAAGACAAATGTGCCAGCCACCCAGATTTTGCCTCTAGCAATTGTCTAGGAGTCCCTGAAAGAAGAGGACCCGATTGGGGTGTCCTCACCCCTCCAGAAAACAGCCAGAGTCCTGAGTGTGCGGGGTTGCCAGCCTTCTTCTCATCATTTGGTTTTCTGCTTTTAAATGTTTCACAGAACTTACAGGAGTCCACCTCACGCCTTGTTTTTCATTCTTTTTAGACTAATGAGGTGGCCCATGCAAGTCAGACAAGCCAAATTAATCTCAACGAATGCAACCTGTAACTCCATAAAAGCAAATCAACGACTTTAACTCAGGTGGCCAAAGCATCCTCTTGGCGTGAGAGGCCCCTAGTTGTTCTTTCCTGGCTTTGATTGGAGGAGTGAAAGGGATAGTTGTGACCTCGAGCCTCCTAAAGCGAACTCTGTATGACCACCAAGTATGTGTTGGGGCGAAAGTCTGTTGTTTTTAAAGAAAAGAGGTAAGATACCAAGGTCGGACAGTGCATCAAATCTGCTTTATTTGAGAAGGAATGGATTACTCATCACGAATGTCCTGACAAAGAGGCCTGGATGACTATATAAAGGGACTGTGTCAGAATGAACAAGAAAAATGGATTTCTTGGGCATCCAGCGTAAATGTCCTCATCTACAAGCATGCGTTCCGGTGATGAAGCAAAGATGGCCGCAGGGCTGTTGGCCGATGGTCCCTTTTGCTCCGCCAGCTGGAGAAGCACAGAAGCGATGCTTCCCCTCACACAGGGGTACTGGGGCCTAGTAGGGGGGTCCTTCCCCTCCTCAGAGAGGTCACGAGCACTGGTAACAGCCAGCCTGCTGCCCAAATACCTATGAATGAGAACCCAGGCGACAGCACCCACAGAGAAAAATGGGTATTTAGGAAAACATGAGTCAAAGCTGAGGAAGGAAGTAAAGGAAAAAAACTGATAAAAAGAATGTAAACAGGAAAAGATCTGTTTTATAAAAACCCAACCCTTTTCTACCTGTAAAATTAGAACAGGGAGGAATGCACGGCTCAGCCCCTAGCCGGTAGCTGATAAGGACACCCCTGCCGTGGGAAGAAGGCTGGGTTTTAATGATCCAAAGCCCTTTCTTAGACGCCACTTCCCACACAGAGACTCAAAGTGCTGTGGCCCAGGAGCCCTTGAGCTGCACGGCGATGACGAGGCCACTCAAACAGCAGGACCGTGGACGGGAGCCCATCAGGCACAGGTCATTGTCACGGTGGTTTACAAAGCAGGTCTTACCTTCAGCGAACACGCGGCTCCTGCGCCCTGGCTGCACGTCAGAACCACGCAGGGGGCTTGGAGAACCCCAGTCCAGCGCTCTTGGAATCTCGGGGCTCAGCACCAGCCATCGGCATTTTTTAAAGCTCCCCAGGCAGCACCGACGCACAATCAAGGCTCAGAACCCGTGGCCTAAAACGACATGATGTGTAGACGGGCAGCTCATCTGTGGTGTGCAGGCCCGTAACTTGGGAGCCTCCTAGAAGCCCTTCCCACTGGAGAAATGTTTGCATAAACGTAATAATAGTAATGCTTTATATGTGCGTAGTACTTACGGGAGTACTGTCCCGGGAAAGTGCTTACCCTCCTGTAAAACTATACAAATGTTAGATACCATCAATATATAACTGCGAACATATGCAGAATGAGAAATCTAGGGCTTGCAGAGGGCCTCACTAAACAAGGGACTGGCAGAGCTTGTACTAAAATCAGGCCTCCTGATGTCCCCATGTCCCTCCACACGGCTGAGACTCATGACTACCTTTAAAGAGAACCTGAAATATTGATACGTTTGGTTTCCTCTATTATGAACTGGGATGTAGCCTCATACACAAGTATGTATTAAATTATTTCGAGTGCCTGGGTGGCTCAGTTGTTAAGCGTCTGCCTTCGGCTCAGGTCATGATCCCAGGGTCCTGGGATCGAGCCCCGCATCGGGCTCCCTGCTCAGCGGCGAGTCTGCTTCTCCCTCTCATGATCTGTCTCTCTCTCTCTCCCAAATAAACAAATAAAATCTTTAAAAAACAAAAATACATTGTTCAGCTTGCTCTGGAAATGTGTTACTTTAGTATCTCACCTCAATGATACAAAAATCCCAAGTGAAACAAGCTGTCAACCTTAGCGCGTCGGAATGTTTCCCTTAGTTATTTTGTTGTCAATATTTGCTTCTTCATTTCTTTCGCTTGTCCTGTACCTGCAGCAAATATCAAAGGTTCTGGGAAAATTACTGAGAGGAAATCTTGAAAATGGAGAGAATTATATGCATAAATTTAGTTTCTTTAACTGCAAATGGGGATAGATCAAGGCTGTTCTCTTCTCGTGGCTGAATGCTTTAGAACAATCCCAGGAAGCTGATGTGGCGATGGCGTGCCAGGTGTAGGGTGAAGCTACGCCAGCACTTTCCTAAGGGCTGACATCTTTCTCAGGGAATCCCGCCTCTCAGGCCGCATTAGGGCCCCTCCTCCTTATGCCTTGAAGGTCAGCAGTCAGAACGATGAGGCATTTATTGAACACCCACCAAGTGTCAGATGTTTCGCACACAGGGGCTCGTTCAGTCCTCAGCCACGCCGCCAGGTGTTATCATCACCTCTACTTTACGCACGAGGAGACTGAGGCTCGGACACGATGTAGCATTGCCTCGTCCAATACCTGAGCTGGCCCAGACCTGAAGGTGACCTCTGCACTCCAACTCATGCATTCTGGGCAGAGCCCCAGCTTCCAGGCACCCGAGTTTTCCTAACCGTTCTGGTGGATACCACTGAGTTCGCCCACTCTTCCACCATGAGGAGACAGGGGCCCCGTGCCTCCTCGCTGCACCTATAGACATGTTTAGACGACTTTCCTGAGGGGTAGTTTCTCCCACGTAGGGTACAAGTCAGTGCGAGAGGAGGAGTGGGGCGTGTGTGGGGTCTCTTGCCACCAGACCGTGGACCTTCGGTGGAGGCCCCTCCTATTTACAATGGGGTGAAACTGCTCTCCTGGCAGGGCTATCTTTACCACCCTCAGAGGGGAGAGGGTCGAGGGGTTGGGGGCATGAGAACTTCTGCCCTTTCACTCCTGGCACAGGTCAAGACGATCGTATTACCCTCTCAGCCAGCTCCAAAACAATTATTTTGAACTGAGCCAGGGTCTTGAGCCTGACTAACAGATATTGATTAGACCTGCAAATAGCTTCAGGCAGTGAACAGTATGAAAAAAAAATCCTGAGTTTCCAGGATATCAAGGAGGTCATACCAACTAAAACTGCTGAACCAACTTTTTAAAAAATAACCATCGATTAAAAATTTAATTGAATAGAGAACTCTCACAGCTTTTTACGGACGATATCCCAATTTTCTCTCCATCTCATGGGTGGTGAGGTGCATTGCACCCCTCTTCATGGGTGGGCAGGCCTAGGAAGAATGTCTATGGAAGTCATTTCTCCTATTTATTTGGTAAGTTGGGTTGACCTAATTTATCCAACACAGAAGGTCAAGGATCTGGCAGGTTTTTAAAAATGTTCTAGTGATCTTTTTCTTTCACCATCAGGCAGGAAATCATTTGAACTTTCAGGATCTCAGTGCTCCCCACCCCCCACCATGAAAATTCCACTGTTTCCTCTTTGCTGGTGTCTGTGTGGAATTATTTGGCTGGCCAAGGTCCTCTTTGTTATTTCCTGGGCTCTTGGTTTGTTGAGTCTATGTTGAACCAGGGTTAGTTTCCTGTTTTCACTGAAATGATAAAGGGACATTTGGAGAACCCACTGAATGAGTAAGTAAGGATTGGGAAAAGGTCATTATGGATCAATCACCCAGTTTGATTTTATGAGAACACCAAAGAAAATGAGTAATACGATTTTTAAAACTTAAAAATAAACTGTTTATTTTGAACTGTAAAAGTAATATTTGTTTATTGTGCAGATTTAGAAAATGAGAAAAACACGTCATGATCCCATCTTGCAGTTACTAAGACTGTTGACATCTTCTAGAACTTTCCTGCTTGTGTATGTGTATGTTTGCATAATAGGATTATACTGTGCTTGCTGTTTCATAAGTGTTTTATTTTCAGTTGATAATAGATCTTTTTGTGTCATTAAAGTTTGGGAGTTTTTTGTGTTTGTGTGTTTGTGTGTGTTTGCAGTTGGAAACAATGCCACAGTGGACATCTTTGTAGCTAAACCTTTGTGGACATCATTAATTATTTCCTTAAGTAAATTACTGGAAGCAAAATCACTGGTTCAAAAGACATGTAATACTAACTTGCCCCTCAGAAACATTGTTCCAAGTTAAATATGTTCAAAATCTCCTCTATTTACTTAAGACAAAAATGGCTGGCCCCTCACTTCCTGATGTCCTCCTTAAGCAGGCGCCCTAGTATTTCTCCCCTGGCTCCAGCTGGGGATGCTGCTTTTATGCTTTCCTTTCCCAAGTGCCAGGGTGGTCAGTGCCCAACCTTCCTTTATTTCACTCTTCTCCCTCGACCCCTAAGGACTTGTCTCCTCAGTGAGCCACACAAAGTCTCTTAATACCAGTTTGGACTTTCCAGAATCTCTAGGAAGAGCTCATGCCTGAGTGATGGTATCAGGCCATTGCACGGCAAGCAGAAGGGAACGCGAAAGCACCTATCACTTCAAGCTGGGAGGTTGGGTGAATCCAAGTCTCTGCACCAGAGCCCCAGAAGGGTGTGCCATCGCACGGCAAGGGGGGAGGAGGCTGGCTTCACAGGGCCCACCTGGCGAACGGCAGTGCTCAGGCTGGCAGTGTTGAGCTGGTGTGGGCTGAGTGTATCTGCAGTAAACCACGTCTGTAAGGTCCAAAGAGGGCAGGGGTTGTCACGAGCCCTGCTGCTGAGGACATTGTCCACATTCATATAGAAGACGGCATGCTACGTCCTCTCAGGGAGTAACTTAGAAAGATCTGTTTCTCTCCAGTCAAAACGAGTACGATTCCTCGAATCAGGTAAAGGAAGGTTTTATCCTTCATGTGCCTCTACCTTGACTCCCCCCAAAATAGTAAAAGTGAACTGACTATTCTTAGCCTGATTTCTGGGATAATTATCTCTCTTTACCCCCTCCTTTCTATCCATGTTGCATGCAACCAATATTTTGGTCTATACTCCCAGGTTTATACAGTCCTACTCTGTATGCGTCTCTTAGGGTAAGTCATACCACATTTTCAAAGGAAAGAAAAAAGTTAAGCTGGAAGGTTTCCTGAAAGGCTACTTTGAAACTGAACTGTGAGTCTCAGGTTCCACTCTGATTTATGTAAATACTGGAAAGAATTTACTCCCTTCCATTTATGCAGGACTAGACGGACAAAATAAATGTTCATTAAATTCTTGCTTACTGAAGACTTAAGTGCAGGAGTTAGGAAAACACTAGAGTGTTTCCCAAATACCTGTGGGAGGGAGGGAAGGAGAAATGGAAGGAAGGAGGAGGGAAGAAGAAAAGAAGGAGGGAGAGACATAAGTTACGGCCTGGGGACATCACTGTAAGCCGCAGAGGGAGCCTAAGCCTAGAATCACAATTGCGCGGTGACCCGGGCCGTTTCTCCCCACCAGGTGCATAATGCTCGTGTCTGGGGGCTCAGGCCTAGTCTGGCAGAGCCACAGGAGAGGTAGGCCGCATCCCAGGAGTTGACAGCTTCCTAAAAGATGCTGAGAAGCTAATAAAGCCAAAAGACATTTGCTGAGCACTTCTCAGGGCCCTTCACTGTAATGGCCAGTGGTGTCCGATGATCTTAGTTGTGTATGACAGAGCACAGAAAGCAGACGTCCCGGTGCTTTCAGGTGACGCCCCTGGAAATCCCTGTCCTGTCCCCAGTTTTGTCCCTTGGGGCAGGATGTAGAGAGTGAAGCTCTCAGGAAAAGTTTCCAGATTTTAAGTTATATTTTTCGCAAAGAATGTTCCCAAAAAATGGTCAGATACGCTCTCCTTGCTTTTTTTCTGCCCCACGTGCTCTTACCCGGCATACACGCTGCTTCCCCAGGCTGCAAGTTAACACATTATGAATTAGTCATATAACATTTCATTGAAGCTCATCATCAGACTGCATTAATAATTTTCCAGCCAGCACTTTAGCACCTGCTGTGTCAAGCAGGGTTTCCTATTACCTGCCTTAGACCGCTGTCTCCAAGCTCCAGGAAGCCACACTATAGTCAAGATTTTTGAAATTTGATAGAGAAGCTCATGATCATTCCATCCCCACTTCATTAGGTGTCAACCCGGGAGCCCCTTAGTCTCCCGTGCGCTCCCAGAGGCAAGGCCTGTGGTTTGCTCATTTCTGTGTCCCCATGACTGGCCGTGTCTCACGGGTTACATAAGGGGGCCTCTGAAAGGCCCTGCACAAGGGAATGAAATGAGCATAATGAAGACTGTTTTTCCTTCTCTTCATTTGACTTTATTTGCTTTTCTCTGGTCTGGCTTCCCCTCTGTGTCCCCACGTCTAGCACAGTGCCTGGCAGGTGAGAAGTAGGTTCAGACAAGAATCATCAACAGATACTAAATCAAGGGGGAGGGGGATAGATTTTGATGGGGAGCAAGATATTTGCCTGGCCCTAAAGTTAGGCTCCCCAGAGATTGCTTATTCGTTGAAAGGGGAAATACCAACTATAGAGTGATTACCAGCTGATCAAAATTAACATCGCCAATGAGGGACAGATGGATATCATGTGTCACTGGCTATAAGACACTGAGAAGGACACAATGTCACCTGTGTAGGAGCCCAGCTGAGAATGCATAACCTGAATCCAGTCGTTAAGGAATGTCAGGCAACTACCTCCAAAAGAAAGAAAGGACTGAATTCTTCAAAAAATGTCTAATTTTATAAAAGACAAAAGGAAAAAAAAAGACTGAGTATAGATATACCACAGTAAAAGAGATTAAGGGACATGACAACCAAATGTAATACCTGATGCTGGACTGGATCTTATATTGGAAAGAGGAAACACTGAGCCAACTCGTACAATTGGAATATGAACTTGAAGGTATTGTGTCAATGTCGAACTTACTCTAATCCATCACTTTACCGTGGCTGTGTAAGAGAAATTCTTTATTTTTTCTTTTTCATCTTTTTTTTTCCTTTTCCTTTTTCTTCTTGTTTCTTTATTTCTAGGAAATGCAGACTCAAGTATCTAGAGGTAAAGAGCCATGGGGAATGCAACTTACTCGCGAATGTTCAGGAAAAGGTTCAGGAGAATACGTTTATGCAGAAGATGACTGACAGCTAGATGATAGATCGATAGATAGTTCGATCGATAAAGCAAATGTGGGGGAAATGTTAGCAATCGCTGAATTGGGGTAAAAGGCACATGGATGTTCTTTGTACTGTTATGGTAACTGCCCCATAAATTTGAAATTATTTCCAAATAAAAAAGTTTGGTTTTTTTTGAGTACACACAGTTATGGTTCCATTTATGTGAGGTTCAAGAATAGGCAAAACTAATAAATGATGTGAGAAATCAGAATAGGAATCTGGAGGTCACCTTGCAGAGAGGGGTGAGGAGAGCGACTGTGAAGGAGCTCGCAGGAGTCTGTGGTTCCAGAAACGTCTCATAGCTTGACCTCAGTCACGGCTACGTGAGTGCATAGGTTTATGTATAAGAATGTCGTGAGCTGTTCACTTCCGATGTGTCCGCTTATACACATCATACCTCAATCATAAATTAATTTTTAAAAAACTGAACGGGGAGTTGAGAGCAAGTCACCTGTACGAGAGGGTAGGAGTGCGAAGTGACGGATGCACTGAAGGAGGTGGCGAGATAGCAGGAAATACTCGCTTCAAAATCTGCCTCAGAACTTTCACACACGAAACAACGAAACTATCCTAGAATGCCCTGGAACCGTGTGCAACAGGATGGTAAAACTTACCCTCCGCTGCCGAAGGAATTCAAGTCGGAGAAGGATGGACAGCGAGGCTGGTTAGGGAGCTCTCCGGGGAACTTGCCCCGAGGCTTGGCCGGAAATGTGGGAGTTGGAGAGGGAGGGGAGCGCCCAGTACCCGTCTTCCTAATTTCCCTTCTTTGACCATTTATGTAAGATTTTACCTTTGGGAGGCTTTCATCTGAAACTGGCTTGGTTGTCTTTTTTTTTTTTTTTAAAGATTTTATTTATTTATTCGACAGAGACAGAGACAGCCAGCGAGAGAGGGAACACAAGCAGGGGGAGTGGGAGAGGAAGAAGCAGGCTCCCAGCGGAGGAGCCTGATGTGGGGCTCGATCCCAGAACGCCGGGATCACGCCCTGAGCCAAAAGCAGCCGCTTAACCGCTGAGCCACCCAGGCACCCCTGGTCTTCTTTTTTAATGCACAAATACAGAAATGAAGAAAGCCGTACCTAGGGGACAAAGAAATCAATGAGCACATGCTATCTTTCTGAGAAGAAGTTTTTTTAAAAGGACGGTGATGATAGATTCTCAAGACCTGGGGCTGCAAGAGAAGGCCGGCACCACCCAGGTCCGCGTACTTAATCAAATCCACAATCATGGAGGGTCCTCTCCCGTGCCCTCAGCACTGGGCTAAGTCTGGGGACAGCAAGTGTGCGGCTCCCAGCCCTGGCCCTCGAAGAGCTTACACACTCAGGGGCTTCTGTAACAAAGGGACATATTACAAAGGGCAAGTTGGGATCTCTCATCAGCAGAGTTAAATGAGATCACATTTCCCCCACCCTCTCTGCTCCCAAACACAGCAGCGATAGTCAAAATATGTGAGTTGGCATAGCTGGGTCCCACAACAAATAAACCAGGAAAGGCGGGGTGGGGGGAACAACAACATAAAACAGGGAACGACCTGAAGCACATGTCTCTTGAGACATGAATAAGAAAGAAAATGAGAGCATGGGGTCAAGGGACCAAAATGCTTGCCCCAAGAAGGGAAACCAAAGCTAACTGGTTACGTGAAGCTAGGGGAAGGGCTTGCCCGTTCCAGTATCCTCGTCAAATGAAGACAAGGGAAAAGAAACACAAACAAAACCATTGTCGTCTGTGGCATTTGCTGTGTCAGAGATCCCAGTCTAAGTTTTATAACCAAGAGATATACCCCCTGGCTCAGTACCTGGATTTGCAATGTCTCCATTAACACCAGAGATTAGATTCTTCTGAAATCATTTTGGACTAAGGGCCCAGAAGCAAAGTAGAAACAACTACAAAACCGTGGATGAGGACAGATGAGCAATGGGGTAAACACAGAGAGGAGATACATTTTTAAGGGGAAATCAATGAAATGTCTCCTTTTCAAAACCAAAATTCTAAAAACACAAGAAGAAATTAAACACTAAGAAAAAGCCAATACAATCAGCAATCAGAATGAAATCAAGGTTACAAGCAGCACAACAAAAGTCTGAAAATCAATGCATTTAGGATGCTCAAAGTGATGACTAAAATTTAAATTCTATTCAACACGGTAAAACAATAACAAAATAGAAACGGACAGAAGGGAAACAAGAATGGATTGCTCTATCGTGACATGCTATGCTCCTCACAATTTAACATAAAATATGTAAAGCACGTACAAATAGAATTACAAGGGGAAAATCACAAATCTGGGATCATAGTACAAAAGAACAAAATGTGAACATATTTTTGTCAGGTACGTTTAACTGATAGAAGCGGCAAACAAAAATCAGTGAGGACATGGGAGACTTGAACAACACAATGAACAAGTTCAATCTAATGGATGTTTATAGAGCCATTACTTCCCGGCAGCCCGAAACGCCCCCTGGACTCCTCTTGGCGTGAATTAATATTTTACTCTCTTCCGGGAAATTCATTCCAGCTCTAGTCTAGATGAGGCTCCTGTCAGTTCCGCCTTTCTTGCATCAGTGACAGTAACAATAGCTAAAACTGGGACTACCTTGCTAGCTAACTTAATCTTCAAAACTCTCAACGCTTGTACTTCCCAACACGCGAGCTCCGAGCCCCATGGGACTCTTGAATACTTGAAACTGACTGGTTTGAATTGTGATATGGTATAAAGACAGAATGCACACTGGAGTTCTAAAACTTAGTGCCAAAAAAAGAAAAGGCCAACCATTAATGATTTTTATATGTTTTTCATTCTGGGCACAGACAACTTCATCTGCCCAGCAACAGACAAGGCTGCTTTGTGACTATCACGGAACAAGGCAAAACCCAAGATGCCTCGGAAACTGGGTCTGAGCGCCAAGGAGACCATCAACATAACCAAGTCTTCACCTCGCCCAGCTCAAATAAGTGACCATTTCTTTACCGATTTTTGTTCCTCTCACCTCTGAGCGATAACAGTTATAAAGGTGTAATAGAATCGCTCCTGCTCTCAGCACCCCATGGAACAAAACCACGCTTTTTTTTTTTTTAAGAAATGGTTTATCACTTCCATTTTTTTGCATAAAACATACAGGAGAAGCCCAGCCCATCAACACACAACTGCTGCCACAGGTGAGGGTACTTTCACCAAACTCCGGTCAAAGAGCCTGCAAATGATTCTTTTCTCCCATTGCAGTAACTGCTGATGCTTTTCCACCGACAGCTGCTTTCCAACTGTCCCAGCTGCAGTACAATGACTGGGAAAAAGAGGATTGGTTAAAACACCTCTTTAAGCAGCTTTCTGCGGTCCCTTCTTTGCAATCAGAGATTAGGGACGGTTCACAGCACCCCCAGCTACGGGAGCCTTAGTAAGAGAACCTAAGCCCTCCTCATCGGCGGTGATCCACTTTACTCTGAGACGGTGCGAGCATTAGCTGCCGACTGACAGGTGGGCAGGGAGGCCCTCCAGCTGGGCTATGCTGTGCTTGGCAGCAGTGGCCACCCCTTCCGTGGCCCAGGGTGCAGCCCCGGTATCCCAGCTCTCTGAGCCACAGCCACCAGCGAAAATCACACTTCTTTGAATTCTCTCCCAAATCACCTAATAGGAGTTCGAATCCTGCAACAACCCCCTCCTAATACCTTCTTTCCGAAATGCCTCCTAGCCCTTTGCAGAATGCTATTTCCCTCGTTGCTGCAATCCACTAAATCAACTTCGTTTTCCAAGAGTGTATTCCTAATGGTCCTTAGCTGGAGGGCATTGGCAAGCCCATTTAACAGATAAGAAAATTGAGGCACAGAGAGGCTAAGTAACTCATTCAAGTCACACGATGACAGGGCTGCAGTCACTGATCTTCAATCCTGCTCACATATCAGAATCTCTGAAAAAGGGACCCAAGTATTCATAGGTATTAAAAAGCTCCCCACCGTGATAGCCAGCCAAAGCTGAGACACACCAGGGGAGATATGCCTACCCCTGCACATCTCAAACTTTAACATGTTAACTGATCCCCTGGGAAACCGTGTTAAAATGCAGACCTTGATTCAGTAACTTGGGGTGGAACCTGAGATTCTGCATTTCTAACAAGAGCCCAGCAGATGCTGACGCTGTGTTCCACAGACCGTATTCTGCATAACAAGGTCTAAAGTCCCTTAGAGCTGACTTTCCAGAACTGTGCTTTGTTTCTCTACTTTTTAAAGTAATTTATTTATCCATTTATTGAGCACCAATAATTCATTAAGCACCGTGCTAGGCATTGGGAATCCAGCCATGAACTGGGCAGCACGTCTCTGCCCACCCAGAGCGGACTTGCTAGGGCCTGGGAGGGAAGTCCCCCATGTGGCTGAAGCCGGGAGTTTAGTTTAGAGGCCTAGGACCAGCATTTTGTGCTCCCACTCTAGCCTGCTGAGCCTGGCAATAGGGCCCTGATACCTTCCTTGGGGCATGAACACGACATTATTTGCTTTTACCCTGAATAGTATGAATTCGGGAATCATATATTTATTCCAGATGTATTCATTTGCTAAAATAACTAAAATGTTGGGAGGTCACTATATATTCACTGTTATGAGAATAGGAAGTGTGTTGTTAATAAAAAACCAGCAACTGTAATAGAATTTAGAAGTAAATTATTTAGTATCCAGGAGATAATTGCCCCAAAGATTATCGCAGTTTTAAAGTAGGTCAGCTTCTGGGACTACGTGTCTCCAGACTGTACCTATAATAAGTGAAATTCAAGTGTCTCATTGCTCTTGCATTTAAACGGTTTTGACATGAAATTTTAATTCGTCTTCAAAAGTCATCGTATGTCTGCTGTTGGGAGCTTGGGAAATTTGTTAACCCTTCTCGGGAATGTCACAATTGCAGACTCAGTTTACTGAAAGCTGGGATTTTCTTTCTCTTAACATTTGGTCAGTTGTGTGGGGTGAAAGAGAGAAAGGCAGGCCTTGAGGCCCGAAGCCTGGCTTGGTGTCCCCCCATCAGACCCAACACGTGCACGGAGCATCTGCGGCAGACTGGGCCTCTCTGCGACCCTGATGGAGAGAGACCAAACCAAGCAGCCTACAAACGTGTCTGAACGCACACAACACACGAACACTGTCCAAACCACGAAGATGGCCACACATCCCGCTCTCCTGGCTGAGAGTAGTGACCGCTGCTTCTTTGTCAAGACCAGCATTAGCCTTGCTCTCGTCCTCCCTCCTTCTAGATAAGATTTATTAAGGCCCCGATCATAGAATTCTCCTAGCACATAGTAACCACTTGAGATAGAAGGGTTGACCAGACCTCCGCATTCCTGATTTCAGATCCCTCCTTTCTGACCACTACTTCCTCTTCTAGCTCAGGCGCCTTATCTCATCTCAGAGGCATCGACCTCGCTGGGGCGGAGCTGGCCTGGCCGTCTTCCCCAGGCCTGGCCCCAGCAGCTCAACACTGCTGAGCAAAATCCCCACATTGGCTTGACTGCTTCCCCTGAAGTTCGTGAACACAGACGATGGCGGACTGCTCACATGTGGTTTCAGGTGATGGCCTCGATCGTGCAGGGGGTCTTTCCGGTGGTGACATTGAGCGGTGCTAAAATCTAGGGAAGGGACAAGGAGTTTGAGGTAGAACTGAGAGGTCCTGAGGGAGAAAATAAGGGGCAAAGAAGAATCAGGAATGGGGGTGTCATCTTCAGAGGCATTGGCTTCTAGTGGAAGAAAGTGGCATTTTGAATGTCTCTGAACAGAAAGGAACAGATTCCTGTTGGGAGCATGACCTTTTATTACTCATCCCCCAAGATCCGAGTCATCCTATTTAAAAGCCCTTTTACAATATTTTAGAAGGAGGTTCATTTAACCAAAAAGTGCCCGCAACTAGCTTAGTGCTGTCGTTTGCACACAGGGGATGGGGTCTCCAAGTGGCCTAGTGTCTGCAGAGTCCTGCCTCACTGTTACCCAGACCATGAGCAGGCATGGAATCTTCCTCCCTCCTGTCCCACGAGCCCTCTGCCTCATCCTTTGTTCTGTCCTCTGCTCCCACCTCTCATATTTTTCTCTCCTATTTTGGGCCATTCTATAATCTTCTCCTAAAGAGATGCCTGCTTTCTGAGCACCAGCCCCCCACCCACCCTGTCACCTGCCTCTTCCCTAAATACCCCTTCAGTGTTAATAAAGGAAGCCTTTTTGCTCAAGGCAGAGCCTCGGAGAAGCTAGTGTTAATGCCCCCACGTAGCAGCAGGGAAGCATTCTTTCTTGGGGAGTGTGGTAGGGTAAAAAAACAGCCCCTCAAAAGATGCGGGGGTCTGGGGCACCTGGGGGGCTCAGTCAGTTAAGCGTCTGCCTTCAGGTCACGATCTCAGTGTCCTGGGATCCAGCCTCCCTCTCCCTCTGCCCTTCTCCCCCTGCTCCTTCTCTCTCTCTCAAATAAATGAAATCTTTATATATATTTAAAAAAAAAATAGAAGGGTCCTAATCTTAGTTACGCGGCCAGAAAGGACTTTGCAGATGTGATTACAGTAAGGACCTTAAGATGAGGGGATTCTCCTGAATTGTCCGGGTGAACCCTAAATGCAATCACACGTGTACTTACAAGAGGGAGGCCGAGGAGGAGAAGGCAGTGTGACCACAGAGGTAGAGACCTGAGTGATGTGGCCACGCGAGGTGAGGAACACCAACAGCCACCAGAAGCTGGAAGAGGCAAGGAATGGATTCTCCCCTAGCGCCTCCCGAGGGAGCGCTGCCCTGCTGTCACCCTGAGTCAGACAGCTGCCCCAGAACTGTGAGAGAATGCAGTTCTGTGTCGGCCCCCAGCTTTGTGGTGACTTGTTACGACCGCCCTAGGACACTAATGTGGGGCGTGGGGGCACCTTTCTCTCCCTCGGCTGTGGCTTCCACCAGAAGTGGGATGTGGAGCTGAGAAACTGTCTTCCCAACTTCTTTCCTGTTGGGTCACAGAGTTGCGGGAGCTGGGGAACAGCCCACCAGGGAGCACACAAATGGGGGCAAGACACAGAAAGACAGATAAATGAGTGTGGAGCAGCAAGGTGAATTCTAGCCTGTTCTCTGCCAGCATTTCTACTCTTGACCTGTCCTTGGGTGATGTGGGTCACCACCCAACAGGAGGCAGTAAGTTCGTGGCTTCACATGAACCCAGAAGCCCTCAGCGCCAAACTCGCATTTCTTGGCAGGGGTGGAGAGACCATTTTTGGAGTAGAAGTGGTTTTCAGGGAATGCCTTCAGGGAAGTGACCTTTCCTGAAATGTCACGGCCTGTGCAAACTTCCAGTGTTCCATTAGGCAAACATGGCACCTGGGGCTGACAGGAGAGGAAGGCCCAGGGGAAGACCTGTCCCAGGTTGGCCCAGGGTAAGCTGACATTACTGAGGGCTGTCCGTTTAGAAGGGGCTGGAAGCACCAGGGCCTGAAGGCTTTTGCAAAAATTCCTTTCCTGTTCTCAAACAATCCCTGAGTTCACCTAACTTCAATGCTGTCAGGTGCTGAGGAACCAAAACTTCCAACAGAACAAAAACGCTTCATGCCTCTGAGACCTACCCCTTCCCCAGGCTAGTGTGAACAACAAAAACGTCCCTCCTAGGGAGTGAGCCATGCTGTGCCCAGGAGGAGTCTGGGATCCCTTCAACCAACTGTTCTTTCTCTTTCGAATAGTTAAAAAGTTAAAATACGTAAGCATTTTACAAAAACTTTGTAAAATAGAGACTAGAAGAGGGAAAAAAATCATTCACTCTTCTCTCTAATGGACCCACCCACCACTAGGATTTCAGACTGTTTCTTTCTTCCCCGGGTTTTCCCTTGCTTTGAGAAGCTGCAATCAGAGCAATAGAGCTGGCACCACCAGCTCCCCTGGGGGCTTGTCCTGACCTGGGAAGGCCACACCTTCAACACTTTCCCCGGCCTTTCATGTTCCTCATCGCCCCCGTCAGGATCTAAAAGTCCACGTGTGATTCTCGCCTCCTTATCTACCGCAAGTCTCTCCCTTTGTCTCCCTGGGCCCCACCCCAGACCGTGCCCAGGACCTGGAAGAGTGCTTGTCACAAATCTGTGTGCCGTGTGTTAATTGGATGGATGGATAATTTCTGTATATTCTCTTTTCTTTTAACTTTTGAATCTTGTTTTTCTTTTGCCTATACAGTTGTTGAACCTACAGGAAATATGATTAATAAGCAGTTTCCTCCGAAAAATACCAAAGCCTGGTTTCCAAGCATTACCTACCCCCAGTTCTTCTCCTCCATCTGTCCCTCGTATTTACCCCACATTAAAAATAAAACTCAAGGCATCATCAAGGAGGTTGAGGGGAGAAGCCACAAAGACGGAGTGAGGGCAAGGAAGGTAAGACAAGGCCTGGAAGGAATCAGAAATCGTGTGGTAGAGTAGCTGGACCTGGGGCTTTACCATCAGACAGGCCTGGTTTTCAATCCCAGTTCTGCTGCTTGCCTGCTGTGAGATCCTGAGTAAGTAACTGAACTTCTCTGTGCCTCTGCGCCATCACTATCCTGGGGAGGCTTCTCCCTCCTCTTGTTGTAAAGGTTAAATAAGACCACGTACATAGAGTGCCTGGGGTTTTTTGAGGTAGTTACAGGTATCTTTACTGGGGAGCCTAGCTGGCTCCGTTGGTGGAGTGGGCATCTTGATCTCAGGCTCATAGTTCGAGCCCCATACTGGGTGTAGGGATTACTTACAAGAAGAAAAAAGAAAAGAAAAGAAAAAAATAAAGGTATCTTTACTGATACTACCATGAAAAAGCTACAAAAATAATTGCTAAATAAATTACTAAATTATCACTTAATAAATTACAATACACACTTCCATATCATGCTGACATGGCAATCCTTCCACAGAGGGAAGGCAATTATAAAGCTCATGGTTGATAATATAAAATTTTTTGTATAGAAGCAATATGTCCCCAGTCTGTATGTATACCCACTAGCAATGGGCACAGAATAATGGAGAATAAGTAACAGATTTATGCTTTGTTTTCTTTTTTTCTTTCTTTTCTTCTTTCTTCTTTTCTTTGCCTTTTTTTTTTTTTTTTACAATTTTCATATACAGAAATATAGGCTATGTGAATTCATATGATGGCATTCCGCTTCAAACAGTGCTGTTTACAAACATGCAGAATCAAAGAAGGAAAATGCACTTGGTTTGTCAGACCGAAAACACACATCTGACTTGTAAACACTGATAGACATACTATTGCAAATACTACTAGAAAGAGAGATACACATGTTTGAACACTAAATTCTGGCTGCCTTACAGAGCAAATGAAACGTAACTGGCTCTTTCCCTAACTCGCACACGTCTCTCGCGCGCATTATGTGCCGGACTGTGTTTCCACGGACTGCCTGATCTCCCTGACCACGACCGGGAAGATCCTATCGCTTCCCCGACCGCACAGACGCTGATGGGCTCGGGTTCACACCCCGGGCAGTCAGGTTCCAGAATCCATTCTCTTTAGCGTCAGAACTGTGCTTTTTAAAATCTTAGCAAGCAAAAGGAAAGTTATTCAGTGACAGAGAAGTGGCATCAGACATCCCTGTACCAGCGTACAATATTTGTGGTACAGTAAAACGTGTATGTGGTCCTTCCTGCAACAGAGCTCCTGAAATCCCTGAAATTTCCCAAGTGATAAGAGTGTCCTTTGTTATTCATAACCAGCCTCTTTTGGTCACACCTGAGTTCCCGTGAATGTGGTGACTGAGGGTGGGGTCCCTAGACAGTCTGAGGATGGGGCGAGTGACCAGCAAGCCCAAGTGATCAGGGAGTGGGAACTCTCAGCTCCAGCCCCACTTCCGAGGAGGGGAAGGGGATGGAGACTGAGCTCCATAAAAACTCTTTTTTTTTTTTTTAATGATTTTTTATTATATTATGTTAGTCACCATACAGTACATCCCCGGTTTCCGATGTAAAGCTCGATGATTCATTAGTTGCGTATAACACCCAGTGCACCATGCAATACGTGCCCTCCTTACTACCCATCACCAGTCTATCCCATTCCCCCACTCCCCTCCCCTCTGAGGACCTCAGTTTGTTTCTCATAGTCCATAGTCTCTCATGTTTCATTCCCCCTTCTGATTACCCCCCCCTTTCTTTATCCCTTTCTTCTCCTATCGATCTTCCTAGTTCTTATGTTCCATAGATGAGAGAAATCATATGATAGTTGTCTTTCTCTGCTTGACTTATTTCACTTAGCATTATCTCCTCCAGTGCCATCCATGTTGCAGCAAATGTTGAGAACTCGTTCTTTCTGATAGCTGAGTAATATTCCATTGTATATATGGACCACAACTTCTTAATCCAGTCATCTGTTGAAGGGCATCTCGGCTCCTTCCACGATCTGGCTATTGTGGACAATGCTGCTATGAACATTGGGGTGCATTTGGCCCTTCTCTTTACTACGTCTATATCTTTGGGGTAAACACCCAGTAGTGCAATGGCTGGATCATAGGGTAGCTCAATTTTTAACTTTTTAAGGGACCTCCACACTGTTTTCCTGAGTGGCTGTACCAACTTCCATTCCCACCAACAAAGTAGGAGGGATCCCCTTTCTCCACACCCTCTCCAACAATTGTTGTTTCTTGCCTTGTCTATTTTTGCCATTCTAACTGGCGTAAGGTGGTATCTTAGTGTGGTTTTGATTTGAATTTCCTTGATGGCTAATGATTTTGAACATTTTTTCATGTGTCTGTTAGCCATTTGTATGTCTTCATTGGAAAAGTGTCTGTTCATATCTTCTGCCCATTTTTTGATTTGTTTATTTGTTTCTCGTGTATTGAGTTTGAGAAGTTCTTTGTAGATCTTGGGTACCAGTCCTTTACCTGTAGTGTCATTTGCAAATATATTCTCCCATTCTGTGGGCTGCCTCTTAGTTTTTCTCCATAAAAACTCTTGAACAAGGAGATTCCAAGAGCTCCTGGGCTGGTGACCATCTCAGGGGCTGGGAGGCCCAAAGAGGACATGGAACCCCGTATCTTGCTCTACGCATCTCTCTCATTTGGTTGTTCCTGGGTTGTATTCTTTATCAGAAACCAGTAAACGGTAAACATGTAAAGTGAGCCATTCTAGCAAATGATTAGTCTGAAGAGGAGGTAAGTGGGGACCCACGATTTGTAGCTAGCGAGAGGTACAAGTGGCCTTCCAGGACTTCAGCTATCATCTGAGGTGGGGCCGGTCTTGTGGGACTGAGCCCTTACCTTGTGGGGTCTATGCGAACTCCACCTTCTAGTTATTGTGAATATGCTCTTATAAACAGTGGTGCACAAATAGCTCTTCAAGTTCCTGCTTTCGGTTCTTTTGGGTATATATCTAGAAGTGGAATTGCTTGATCATGTGGTAATTGTATGTTTCATGTTTTGAGGAACTGTCGGGTGGTGTTTCTGAGAAATCCCTTTAAGAGGGAGAGACTGGTGCTGTGGGGGACACACCTTTTCTTTTAACCCCTCCCTTCTACCTTTACTTCCTTTCTGAAACATGGATGCAATGGCTGGAGCTTCAGCAACCATCTTAGAACCTGAAGGGATTCTGAGCTGGAGACCAGGTGCTAGGAGAGAGGAAAGTATCCTTATTAGATTGTGCAGTAGAATATAGAAATGGGTACTGCTGATCTTCAGGTGTCTTTCATGCGAGAGAAAAATCCAGACTCAAATTTGTTTTGGGGGATGGCAGGGGGTAAGAGTGGTCTCTGATACTTAGAAAATACAGTTCCTAACTGATACAACCCTCTTAACACTGATCTTCATCCTGGGTAATATCGGTTCAATTTTGCTCTGCTGAAAATTATCTATTGCCAAGAAACAGCGCCATATACACTCCAGAGCTCCCAGGGACCAGGCTGGCTGTGGCTTCATCAGTCAGACACCCCAGATCTCCTTTTCCCCCCACCCTGTCCTGCTTCCTCCCCCTGCTTCATCAGGCCTTGAGTCTGAATCCTCCTGCCTCCCCGCTGTGTGGCATTCGGCAAACTACTTGAATTTTTACATCTAGGAGAGGCAGATAACCATCTCTCCTTGGACAGTTACTGTGTGGATTCAGTGAGCTAATGCAGGGAGGGCGTCTGGGACTCGCAATGGCATATGCTAATAGCATTAGTTAACTTCTTTTGGCAAAAATCTCATTGTCCATTCAGCCTCACACAGTGATTCACATGAAAGAGCTACATATTCAGTGTTCATTAAACAGCAGACAGTAGGACCTATGTGTATTTTCCCTTTTAATCTTCATGGGAACCCTACAAGGTGTTTGTCATTAATATCTCCATTTTATAGTTGAGGGAGTTGAGGCTCAGAAAATTAAGCAACTTGCCCAAAGTCACACAGCAAGTAAGTAGTGGAGCCAAGACTCAGATTTGGGTCTCTCTGTATCCAGAAGTGTGAAATCATAAGAAATATATGTATTGGTCTCTGCCCTTGGTTCCTGACACAGAGCCCCTAAAACCCTTATAAATAGGGGTGCTAGGAAAAGCTTTTTTCTAATATTTAGCCTTTGACCCCAGTTCCCAACACCAAGCTCAGAATTTCCCAGGGGATAGGAGTACCTTTTCTTCTAATGAAGTGACTCGTGGTGGGCTCCTAGATGGGGGCTGGTCCCCAGAAAGACATATTATCACAAGCAGGGATTAGAAGCTTGGAAGTTTAATGGCATCCCGCATCCTCATGAGAGGGGAGAGGGGAGAGGGGTTGGAAATGGAGTTCATCTGTATCTTTTATCATATCTTTTATTACATAATAAACTAGCACACGTGCTTCTCTGGGTTTTCTGAGCTGTTCTAGAAAATGATGGAGCCCACGAAGGGGATCCTGGGAACCTCCACTATGTAGGAAAGTTGGACAGAAGTTGTGGGTAACCTGGGGACCCCTCCTTGCGCAGGACTGACGTCTGAAATGAGCGCTGCCTCGTGGACTGAGCCTTTAACCTGTGGGGTCTGCGCTAACTCTGTTTAGTGTCAGGATGGAACTGAATTGTAGGACACCCAGCCCGTGTCACAGAGAATCGGTTGGTGTGGGGGAAACTCCCACAGGTGGTGGCCAGAGTGTCAGAAGTGAAGTGTTCTCTGTGAGTCGTAAACGACGGACCCAGGTCTGTGCTTTTCCTGGGCAGGAAGCCAGACGGGTAACTACCTTAGGGCACAGCCATCAAACCCTTACTAAAGCAGTTAGGGCTCAAGTAATGATTGTTAGTTTAATACTAGCTTTGGGAGGTCTTGGGAGAACACAGATTTCGATATTTACTTATATATTTTAAAATTCATTTCACTGTGCAAAGATAACCCTCAGCACACACTCTAGGCCAAACTAGGGCACGAATGAAGAGTGAAATTGCTCTGCATGTAAAGTTGGAGGAACTCTGAGCTTCTGTGGGAGCCCCAGAGGGAGGAAGGGAAGGGGACAGAACCAGAGAAACTGGACGAGCTGACTGGAAGCCAAGCAAGACAGTGAGAGGCACGGTACAGGGGACAGGTGTGGCTGAGGGCCTTCTAGGAACAAGGCTGCCCAGTGTCTGGTACTAACTGACTTGCTATGCTGGTCCAAGTGCCCCCCACCCCGACCTACAGTCATCCACAAATCTGTAGTAACAAAGATTTCACCCAGTGTGAGTGGTGCTGGGGGAAGCAGAGAAAGGAAGCCGGGTCTGATGTTTGGGCACATGCAGGGCAGAGAGAAGGCAACGGCCACAGGAGCCAACACGGGATCCAGAAATCAGCAGAAGCAGGAAACCAGAGCAAACGATAACAGGAGAAACACGCATTTAAAATTCTCATGAACTGGGGTGCTGGGTGGCTCAGTGGGTTAAGCGTCTGCCTTCCGCTCAGGTCATGATCCCAGGGTGCTGGGATCGAGCCCTGCATCGGGCTCCCTGCTCAGTGGGGAGTCTGCTTCTCCCTCGCCCTCTCCCCCTTCTCATGCTCTCTCTCTCTCAAATAAATAAACAAAATCTTAAAAACAATAAAATTCTCACGAAGTGTGGAGGAAGTCAGGATTTTGGAGGACTTGAGCCATCCAGGTGGTGCTGGCTCGGCCTGACTGGGAACTGGCTGGTGGCCTCCTACTGGGTGCTCATGGCCCTGCACTAGGAAAGCCAGGACCCGGGACAAGCAAAGCCCGGCCTCCTCCACCAAGTCCCTTAAAGAATCCTACAGGAGGAAGAGACCCCGCCTCATCCGGGGTCACCTGGGAGCTCATGTGCCTGTGTGCCTGTGTGTGGGGGCAGAGAAAATTCTCCAGGACTGGGGCTGCCTCTGCCTTCCTCTCCCCTGAGGACCAGCCTCGGAGAGCTGAGGTGGGAGAACCACAGGGTGGGTTGCCCAGGGCTGGAGGGAATCATGCATATGAATGGACTCTGCAAGGACCTAACCTTTTCCCTCCTCCAACAACGGTAAAAATAAATGCTCCTGACATCAATACTTAATGCGACCAGGCCTTGCATACTAATGAAAATCTCTGCAGAGCAGCCACCTGGAGGGAGAAAAACATGGGGACTTAATAACCCTCGAGCAGCAAGACCACATTCCCCCGAAGTCCTTGCTGGCCAGGCAGGGAGACCCTCACATCGTCCCTCCTCCTGGAAGCGAACCTGTTTAGTTTTTCTGTGCTGTCGGGGGCAAGGAGGCAGGGGCAAGGGTCTGACCATCTTGGGCCACCCCCCCATCCAAACAGACACCCCCCCACCCCCGCCTCTTTCCCATGCTTGGTGACAGAGGCCAGAGCGAAGAAACGAAGAAACGCAGCTGTCACAGGGCCCCTCCTGTGTGTTCACTTCCCACTTCTCCCAGCAAACACCAACCTTGTCCCCCCTCTGAACGCTGTCTTCCAAGGTGCTGGATGTGAAGAGGACTCCATTTTGCCCTTGAACTTTCTAGTTGGTTCTCTTGGTTCAGGCAGAAGACTCTGAGGGTAAGGCATCCCCTGATGGGAACCAAAACCACCCTCTCAAGCAACACAGACTGCCCTGAGCCAGCCAGACCCCACCCCACCCGTGACTGACTCCGAGACGACAACTGATTGGACCTTCACCGCCCACCTGCAGCCAGCCACCCACCGCAGCCCCACCCTTTCCTTATGTAAACCTGGGAGGATTTCAGCACCTCGGAGACAGTCTTTGACACGTCAGTGGCCTGTCTTCCTGGTGCTGGCTTCACTGAAATAAATTCCTTTCCTGTGTCACCACCATCCGTTTCTCTGCCTTTGCATTTTGTCAGCTGCGAGTGGCTGAACCTGGTCTGTTGGGGGCGCTCGGAGCCAGGCGCTCTTGCATCCCTGCGCCCTGGCTTTGAGGGCAGCAGCTAGAGTGGAAGGACGAGACAGCCTTGGGTTCAAAGCCTGCCCCTGGCAGCTGCAAGAAGCAGCAACCCGTTTCCTCCCCAGCAAGACGGGGATGGCAGTCCTGCCCTTACAGGAAAGTCCTAAAGAAGGGAGGAGATTGTGAGCACGGCTTGCTTGGAACAGACCACACGCTGAGCAGACAGCAGTTTACACTGGCTCTGAAAGAACCCGGAGCCCTTGCCCACAATTTGCTCTTCTGCCCAAGTCAACTAGAAAGGAGAACAGAAGGCCCGTGATGTGATGTCAAGGAAGAGAAATATTTGCCAGTACCTCCCAAGAATCCGACGGGGGCCGAGGGCTTTCCTGAAACAAAACAGCAAATGTGTGGGAGATCCAACAAGGAGCCACCCATCCCCAGCCTGTGCCCCCCACCTTCACCCTGCTGGGAGGCGGGGCTGCAAGCTTGCTGCCTGCTGCTTGGCGAGGGGGGCCAAGTTGTATCTGGGGGAAGGCTGGAAGAAGGTAGGGCTGAAACAGTCTTGGGGGGAAGGTAGCTGCCATGTTGTGGAAACACTCAAGCAACCCTGTGGAGATGCTCCAGTGGGGGGAAAAAAAAAAAACAAAAGCTGAGGCCCTTGGCCAACAGCCAGCTCACCCCACCAGCTGCAGGAGTGAGCCACCTTAGAAGTGGAATCCTCGTATCCTGCTGTCCCAGTCAAGCCTTCAGTAAACCAAGACAGAACCGATCAGCCAAGTTGCCTCCAAATTCTCTCAACCCGTGGAAACTGATAATAAAGCTATTACTGTTGCTTTAAGCCACTAAGTTCCCGGGTCATTTGTTGTTCAGCACTAGAAAACCAATACACTGCTTTACATGGTACAATTCCAAGTAGAATTTCATTTGAAAAACTCTGTTGCTTAAAACAAAACAACAGCAAACAAGAGAGTTTATAAAGTCATCCTCTAACCAAACTTCTTAATCCATTGGTAAGAAATGGAGCCACAAAAGGTCAAGATGTGATTATAACCAAGTCACAGCAGAACCAAAATCAGCACTCAACTTTGATTTCTATCTCATTACATCCCATTCAACAAGATCGGGTGTTCAAGGAAGAAGGTATTCGGATTTTGATTTAGAGAGAAGATTGGTTTATCCAACCTGGTTATTAAGGCAAGTACCAAAACGTTCATGAATAGCCATTAGGTAAATATGGTCTTCAGTTTTGATTTGACATCAAGAGTTGAAGTAAATGATAAAAGAGGTCATTGTTTATCACTATCTGAACATATCACTCTCCTGAATGATGATTTGGAACTCTAAGGACCTTTAAAAAAAATGCATTTTATAAATAAGTTTGAAACTCATCAATCCATTAACTAAAAGCGTTGCTGCCCAAACATGGCTATTTCCCAAACACCAAATCAGTGATTTGCAACATAAATAAAGCAATCAGAGTGATGAAAATAGATGGCTTCCAGCAAAATCCATTTCTGAGCGTTGCTGTGACAGGAAGAAGGAAAACCACTTTCAGGCTAAAATCTTGACTGATAATGAGCTGAGAATACACTGAAAATTATCACCTCTCTCTGAACCCCAGTGGTTAATTTCGCTGTCCCACAGCAAGGTGGGTACAGACGCAGCTGGGATAAAGACAATAAACGTACAGAGGGAACTGAAACCACAGTTTCTCTGATGGCATAGTACTTTTTTTTTTCCTACTACACTCCAGGTTGCAAAATGCCATGCCGACTTCTCTCCACGGTGGATGCAAAATTGCTAGAAAATGGCGGAAGACCTTTGCCCTGTCTCTTCAAATGACCAGTTCTCAGATCTGTCATTTGAACACTCCCTTTTCATTGCTATTTATGTTGCCATCTGGAAGCATAGAGCAGCCTGTGGGATGGACCCCAGCATTTGCTGGGGTTCCTGGTGCTTCCCCAGGCCCTTTGAAGAGCAATGGCATGGAATGTCCCATGTGAGCAACAGCTGGGTCCCTACAACTCTAAATGGATTTTTTCCCCCTTCCCCTCAACTCAAGACGTGATTTACATTGTGATATAATTTATGTAAATGCCACCTACTCACAGTCAAAGACTGGTGAGATGGGACCATTGCAACAATCTGAGCCTCACGGTAGCTCCTGCAGCAGGGCCCTTCACTGAGCTCTCCGTTTGCGCATTTCCACGCGCCTCTCCTCAAGTTCTAAATGGGTGTCTAGACCCTCGATATTTCCTTGCCTCTGGGATTACTGTAGACAGAGGAGAAAACAGGAGCTGCTTACACCTGAAAGCACCTCTTGAGTTTTGAAAACTGGGAAGATTTCGAGGAGGCATGTCAGGTTTTCCTGCACAACCTGAAAGAATGATCACATCTTATACCTAGAAGCCGTTTCGATACCCAGTCACAGACAACAGACCCCCTGCTAAGGGTCTGTCTTTACACGTGAGCCAGTGCGCTCAAAGGTCTCCTGGGAAGCCTGGCCTGCTGCCTGGTTGATGGGACCCCAGTCTCCCAGGTGGTAACGAAGCTCATGTCAGGGCAGTCCAGGACGTCTAAAATGTTGAGAGGATCTCAAGAAGAGAAGAACTTACCAACTTTACAGGTTCTCCAGGTTAAATGTGGTGGGTAGACTTTCTTGGGCTTGGTTCCCAGGCCTCAAGATAGGAAAGAAAGTAATACTTCTCAAAGTCCAGTTGCGACCCCTGCGCAGGCCAGTTGCCCATACGGCCTGGCTCTAGATTTGCAAAGCAAGCCCAAGGCAGCCTGGATGGTCATTGAACACTCTTACTGGACCTCGTAAATCATCAAGCCAAACCTAACGAGAGCAGCCTTTGCTGTGACCAAAGCTAATCTTTGCAGATTATTTATGGTCACAAAGTGGGAGACTATCTAGAAAAATTACCTAAATTTGAAAATAAGCAAAAGAGTTTATGAGGGGGCGCGCCTGCATGGCTCAGTCGGTTAAGCATCTGCCTTCGGCTCAGGTCATGATCTTAGGGTCCTGGGATCGAGTCCCGCATCGGGCTCCCTGCTCGGTGGGTGGGTAGTCAGCTTCTTCCTCTCTCCCTCGCCCTGCTTATGCTCACGTGCACGCTCTCTCTCTCTCTGTCAAATAAATAAATAAATAAATAAGTAAATAAAATCTTTAAAAAAGAGAGAGATTATTGGGTATTGTTTCAGAGCATGTTGGGAGGGCACCTTTGCTTGGCTTCCCATCAACCAGACTTCTGTACAGCCCTGCAGGGATAGGGGCCCCCTTGCAGGAAACCGGTAGCAATGCCGATGATGCCTGACAAATGCAGATTTCATCTGACAGTGAGACAGCTGATTTCTGTTGGCAAAAAATGATAATCCCCCAAATCCTTTGTTTGTAGGCGATTAACCAATTTCACATTTATGAACAAACTCATTTTGACTTTGTTTGTTTGTTTTTTTGGGTCTGACTGGTGTAAAACTCTATTCTTCAGATTCTCCTTTGAATTAGTTTTAGCATACTGTGGTTCCCAGTGAGTGGAATAAAAGCTTTGACGTGCTCCTTTGGTATCTGTGTGAAGCTCACGTATTTAACTTTGGAAAGTGTTCTTCAGCACGCGCACTAACTACATTCCGGAGGTTTTGTCACGAGCCTCCTGAGCCAATTTTACCCTCCAGCTCATACCGCAAAGCCAGGTTTAGCCTCCCACTGTCCAGCTCTGACTATAGCACCCCCTTGCTCCTCTTGGCACAACACACTTCAAATACATTAGCTTCATATTCCAGGCCTTTCACAACCATGGCCCAACTTCTCTAGACCCTCCCTTAGCTCCAGGTAGAGAGTAGGTGCCCAATAATGCTTGGTAGCAAATGGATGAACGAACTCACTGATGCTGTTTTCCTGAAGGTAGTGGTTTGCTTTTTGTTGCTAAGAAAGAATGAAAGCTATCCCTTTCCCTGAATGGGCATCCCACCTAAAATATTGTGGTTATCCTTGTCTTAGTTTGGCTATTCCCAGAGGCAGACCCCAAGACAAAGACTCAAGGACCAGTAGTTTATTTGAGAGGTGATCTGAGAAAACACCGGCAAAGCAGTAAGGAAGTGCAGGGAAGAGAAAGAAAGTGTTAAAGGGTGTGTTACTACGCCAGTACCCACAGTGGGTAACCGGAGGGCGGTTCTACTGGGGTGCCTCCGGGTAGAGCAGGACCCTCCTCAGAGATGTCCCAACCAAGAGGTGAGACGAAGAGGGTATTTATCTCCTAATTGCCCACCTGTCGTTGGTTGAGTGTTGCTCCTAGGGACATTATCTCCTGACAGGTGTAAGCATGCTCTTTCAGTCAGACAAACCCCCCAGGCAGAGAGCCAACGATCTTCACAGTACGCAGCCTTCAAGGCACCTACAGTCTGGGCTACCAAACTCAAGGTATTTCCTCCAGAATAAAAGACAAACTCCATTCTCCCAGCACCCCTCTGTCAGAAACTGAATTTTTTCCTGACTATATTCTCGTACTACTGAGTTCCATGGGGGTCCTAAATTTAGCCATTATAGCTTTGCAATATATTGAAGGGTCTCAGGAGTATGAGTTCACTAGTATCAAAAAAAAAATAAAAATAAAAAACTGATTAAAAAATGGACAAAGGACCTGAATAGACATTTTTTCTGAAGAAGACACAGACGGCCAACAGACACATGAAAACATGCGCTATATCACTCATCAACAGGGAAATGCAAATCAAAACTACTCTGAGATATCACCTCACACCAGTCATAATGGCCAGTATCAAAAAGACAAGAAATAATAAGTGTTGGCAAGGATATGTAAGAAAAAATGAACCCTTGTGCACTGTTGGTGGGAATGTAAACTGGTGCAGCCACTATGGAAAACAGTATGGAGGTTCCTCAAAAAATCAAAAAGAGAGCTACCATATAATCCAGCAATTTACTTTTGAGTATTTACCAAAGAAAATGAAAACACTAATTCGAAGAGATATCTGCACCCCTCTGTTCATTGCGGCGTTATTTACAACAGCCAAGTCGTGGAAGCAACCTAAGTGTCCACTGATGGAGAAATGGATAAAGAAGATGTGGAATATTACACATTCAATGCAAAGGAATAGTACCCATTCATTAAAAAAAGAATAGAATCCTGCCTTTTGTAACAACATGGATGGACATAGAGGGTGAGTGAAATAAGTCAGAGAAAGACAAATACCGTACGATCTCACTTATATGTGCAATCTAAAAAACAAATGAACAAAACAGAAACAGACTCACAGATAAAAGAAACAAACTGTTGGCAACCAAGGGTAGGGGAGGTTGGGGGAGGCAGGTATAATCAGTGAATGAGATTAAGAGGTACACATTTCCGGTTGTAAAATAAGTAAGTCATGGGGATATAAAGTACGGCACAGGGAATGTAGCCAATAATATTGTAATAACTTTGTACAATGACAGATGGTAACCGACTTATCATGGGGATCATTTCATAAGGTATAAAAATATCGAATCATACCTGAAACTAATAGGATATTGCGTGTCAATCATACTTCAATTTTAAAAAAAGATCGTACAATGAGATTGGTTGGGAATCCTGCTGGCCTTTGTGGCATTACTTCTCCATGCGTTTAATGTGCTCCCTCTGGGCTCTGTTTAGCATGCAGGTCACGGTGTGGGAAGAAGAGGGGAAGCCGGGAGACCAAGCGCTGGAAATCAGAAGACACTCTACATGCAAATGGGGAAGGCCAACAGGAGGCTCATATCTCTCTGCAGGAAGCGCTTGAAAAGCAATCACAGGAAGCTCTCTGGTCACCTCTGGAACGGAGGCTGGAATGGAACATAGCTCTGGGAACCCATGGGGCCATGAGAAATTTTAACTGGTGGCAAAATATAAGCACCATTGTGATGCGATACAGTCAGAACAAGGCTGACTCCCAGCTCGGGCCCGAGAACTTACCACACTGCCAGGCCACTACCACATTCCCCTGCTTCTCCTCCCCATTTTCAGGAACTGCCTTATCTCCTTGGGTTCCCGTGTTCTTAGAGCACGTTCAGATTTGCGGTAGACTTGTGAACGGTGGTTCTCAAACTTCAGCTGCATCAAAATCACCTGGAAGTTTGTTAAAATACGGTTGCTGGGTCCCACCTCCAGACTTTCCGATTCAATAGGTTTGGCGTGAATTTACAGCTCTAGGAAGTTCCCAGGCACCGCTGAAACGGCTGCACCGACCCTAACACTTGGGGAGCTTGCATCTCCGACCTACTGCTTTAGAGGCTCCATTTTGGCAAGATCTTTCGGTGATCTGTGCATCCACTGAACTATGAGAGGCACTATTTCTTTGGTTTTCCCAAGGATGGTAGCATTCTAGATGCACAGAAGAGAAGTGAATTTATTATATACAGTGGATGCTTTAGGCATTAGAATTTAATTTTCCCCTAAAATAGTTGGTAAAAGCGGAAATGTCTAGAAAGGGAGTTCCCAAGATTTTCAAGAATGGAATCCCTTTATAAGGTCGAAGTATTTTATATGCACTCCTCCCCATGTGAATATCCACTTAATAAGGAAATAACTGGCCCCTTAAGCCACGCAAGCCCCCAGTGTCCACGGCACAGGACACCTACCCAGGACTTGGCGGCCCCAGTGGGCTGTGGTCAGACGAGCCAAGGGGACAAGTAAATAACAGCCACCGAGCTGAGACAGGAAAGGCAAAGCAAGCAGACAGGAGCCAGGAAACTCTAGGAGTTCTGAGAGCTGGAATAAACTGGAAAGTTAAGAAAGCCATAACATAGGCAAGAAGTTTTGCCACTGAGGGAGACCTGGCTACCTTGCTTTAGCCAGAAAGTCTTCTCTACTCCTGCAGCCATGACAATGTCTTCTGAAGCTAGGACTTAGCCCCCTGGAGCCCAGGACCCAAAGCAGAACTGGGTGCAACAACCCTCCACACTTCGCAGGGTCTGAGGATGCGAGCCTGGGAAAGAGAGGGCTGGGAAGCAGCTGAGCAATTAGGAAGACTTCTGGAACCAGGCTGCCTTGGCCCAGACTGCCTTGGCCTCCTACTAGCTGGGCAACCTCGTCAGGCCTGCCTCGAGCGATGGGCTGCAGGCGGGCTTGTCTGGCTCCTGTGGGCCCATTGTGCACAGCCTTTCCCACTCCCCGCTGGGTGGCAGCCTGTCACCCGTCCCAAGGAATCCACTGTGGTGGGCATATTCACGCATGGAAAGAGGCCAGCTACAAATCAGGGCTTCCTCCATACTGCCCAGCCCTGAACATCTCCCAGCAAACCGCTGCTCACTGCTAACTTTATGCGGATCCCAATAGACCTGTAGACACAGATATGTTTAAATATTGAAAAATTATAAATCACGTTAACACGCTGTTATATAGAACAGCTCTATCCTCCAACCTTGGCAAATAGACCTTTATGATGACTGGAAAGCTGTGTTCAAATTTAGAATTCTAATGCTCTTCAGAATTCCCTGTTGGGGGATGAGCCAGCCGCCATCTGCCTTCCCTTCCCACTCTGTCCCCAGATCCATCCCACTCCATGTGAGGACACCCCGGCCGGTACATTCAAGCTCCCCCCAAGCCCTCAAGCCACAAATGCTGCTCCTCAGCCACCCTTCTGGCCTAAGGGTCCACTCTCAGGAGGACGCCCCTGGGGAAAATGCCTGCGTGGGACCTGGAAACACCCTCAGGGCTGTTTGGGCAGGGAACTCTGGAGTTCTGGGCACCTGGCTGTGGTCTGGAAGATAGAGCAGAGCCTCCAGGTGGACAGCACCTTGGCCCCCCTGATTCCTCATCCCACAGGGGAGGAAAAGGGAAGAAAAGGCCAGTGCCCGGGCAGAGGCCCCTAAGCTCTCTGTGCCTCGGTTGTCTCTTTTCACTGCAAAATGACAGTTAAAAGAGCCCTACGGCCATCATAAGAATTAATATGTTAGTATTTATGTTGTGCTTAGTCTTGGCCCATAAGTGGTTTATAAGGGTTTATTATCTAAATTAAACATTTCTTCCTTGAAGAGCGCATTGGACACTGGGAGTCTAAAATCCTGGCCTTTAAACTCTGCTCAGCCATCTATTAACTCAGAGATAACCCCTCGCCTCTCTGAGACTCTGTTTCCTTGCCTTAAGCATGGAATTTGGACTGGATATCTTCCGTAGATCACCGTGGCTTATTTTTCTAACTAGGAAAGGGATCTCATATTCACAAGGAAGGGAAAGATAAAATGGCTTCCATAGGGGAGGGGGAGAAAAACCTTATCTCCAGACCTAGCATTTCTGCCTGAATTGGAATTTTAACCACATGTAATCCACTGCCATGGAAATTTCTCCCTTGTGGGCTGTGTGGTTAGCAGGGTTTCTTTGTATTCATTATGGGAATTTAGCATTTTGATGACATTTACATTTGAAGAATCCCAGGCTGCCAGGGCCAGGGGAGTGACCTGCCCTTCAGGAAGGCTGCAGACAGTGTGACAGTGAGGTCCCACATGGGTAGAAGCCATTCCCCGTGGCTCCTCTGGCCTGCTCTCAATCTCAGCAGCACTCAAGAGGTCTGTAGCAGTCATCTATTGCCGTGTAACAAGCCAGCCCAGATTCAGTGGTGTAAACGGCAACTGCAATTTATTATCATGAGCTTTCACGGTTCTGGGGCTGACGAGGCTCGGCTAGGTGGTTCTTTTTCAGGGTCTCTCATGCATTTGTACTCAGATAGAAACCTGGACAGGAGTCATCTCAAAAGCCTCTTCCTCCATACGACTTGGTGCCTAGGCTGAGAATACTCAATGGCTGGGCTCCTCAGACATCCCTCCCTGTTTCTCCAGTGCAATAGCTTCCAATACGTGGTCCCTCCATCTCTCTGGTACAATGGCTTCAGGGCAGCCATACTTCTCACATGGAAGCTCGGGGTGCCAAAGGTGCATGTCCCTAAGAGAGATCCAGATGCAGGCTCTCTTAATTTTCATGACCTAGACTTGCAAGTCACAAACATCACTTTTACCACATTCTCTCCGTTAGAAGTGAGTTGTTAGGCAGGCCTACTTGAAAAGGGCAAGAAATTAGACCCCACCTCTTATGGGCAGGAGGGTCGAAGAATTTATAGACGTGCTTTAAAACCACCACAGATTCCTCTCCCTCACACAGAAATTGGTTGGAGATAGAACTTGAAGAAGTAGACAGGGCCCTCCCTTCCCAAGAAAGCACCTTCCCAAGGGGAAGCCAAACAGAAGTGCACAGGGCCAACTCAGGAGCCGCACTCTTCACAGGAGGCCGGGCAGCCTCGGGCAGAGTGGGGCTTTACTGACCTCTCTCAATCTCCCAGGTTCAGGTGAATGCATATCTTAAGACCATCTATTTGAAAGGGTACTATGTTATTAGCCTTACTGGATACCTAGATGGCTGTGTACAGACCTGCCTTTTCACTCTCCTATGCCCTGAAACATGGCAAGGCTCATCTGACACCCACTAAAGGGAGAAGCCCCAAGTGGTCACAGAAGTCCACATCTACCCGAGAGACTGAATATACCAACAGACGATGGCCATACCATGCAGAAATAGAACGCTGATCCACAACCCATGCAGGAACCAGCTCAGGATCCAAACCACACCCTCTGTAGCAACTGGCCCCCCATGGTCAGGACGTGGCCAGGGACTACCAGCTTCCCTAATACTGCAGCCACTTCCAACTCAGGACCAACAAAAGAAAGCCAAATATGCTCCTCAAACCAATCACGTAAGATACTCTGCTTCTAGTTGGCGAAGTCCTTCTTCCCCATACTGAAGCCTCCAACCAAGCACACCCAAGGCCTTTCTTTAATTCAGTATAAATCTATCCCACTCCCCTGCCTGCCTTTGGGTCTCTGACACATGCATGATGGTGGCTGATTCCCTTGCTACAGCAAAAGCCGAGTAAATAGCATTCTCATTCGGGTGGTCTTCGTTTATTTCCACAAACCCAGGAGCTTCCCTCAGAAGGGGACCACAGAAGTCGGTCTTGTTGAGAAATGATGGTGGCATGGGATACGTTAGGGGTAGCACTGGAGCAGGTGAATGGAGGTTTCTGAAAATACTTTGAAAGGAAGCCTTTGGGGGGGGGGTTGCTGATGGATCAAATATGGGTGAAAGACAAAGAAGGTTAAGGATGACACCAAGTTTAGGCTTAAGCAACAGGGTGAATGATAACACCATCTTATGAGATGGCAAAGATGGGGATCAAATGTTGAGTTTGGGAGCACCTGGGCGGCTCAGTTGATTAAGCGTCTGACTCTTGATTTTGTCTCAGGTCATGATCAGGGTTGTGGATCTCAAGCCCCAACATAGGGCTCTGTGCTGGGCATGGAGCTTGCTTGAGATTCTCTCTCTCTCTCCCTTTCCCTCTGTCCCCCACCCCCACCCCGTTCATGCATGTGCCCATGCTCTCTAAAAGAGAGAGGAAAGAAAAAGAAAGAAAGAAAGAAAGAAAGAAAGAAGAAAGAAAGAAAGAAAGAAAGAAAGAAAGAGAAAAAAAGAGAAAAGAAAGAAAGAGTTGAGTTGAGTTTGGGGTATGCCTATTGGAGTCGAAGGTATGAATTTGGAGGTCACTAGGTGGTAGACAGGGCTTAAAATCATGAGACTAAATGAGATCACACTGGGGAAAGGATGGTTCTTTCAATTAATAAGTACATATTGAGCACCTACTATGTGTCAGGCATTATGGTAAGCTTTGTGGATTTAGTGGGAGAAAACACAAGACACTGGCCCAGCATTTAGAACTGTACGGTCTGTTGGAGATTCAGATATTAATCAATTATTCATGCAAGTGAATAGGGGTCAAGTAGTCTGAGAACAAGCAATAAGGTGATGTGATCTAGTAGGAGACTCCTGAGCTGAGGCTTAAATTATGATTTGTTGTTAGCTAGGTGAAGTGGGGAGGGAAAACCATGCCTGTAGGGGAAGAGCATGTGGTCCTGTAAAAGGAGGGAATTTGGCTATTTGGGGATGAACTGAGAGATGGAGGGACAGCCTCATGGGAGCTAAGCAGGCAAGGCCCAGTCTAGGCAGGACCTCAGAGGCCATGGAAACACAGAGTTTGGTTTTTTCCTAGAAGCAACGGGAAATCATTGGAAGAATGTAAGTGTGGGGAGTATAAGATCAGATTGCTTTAAAATACATGTACCTAGAACCCACCCTAGAGATTCTGATATTGGACGCCTGAGTTGAGACCTAGGTAATCTACATTTCTAGCAAGCACCCCAGAGGATGTTGTCACATGCAAATAGTCAGCTAGCCCTTATTTAAGGAAGCACTGGGGACTTTCCGATTCTTCAAAGGGTTGCTAAGCATCCAATGACACTAACCAAGACTTAGGCAGTACAGAAATTTGTCTCAGAAAAGGGCGCCAGTAGGGTTTTATCAAGGACAGATGGTTTGATTAAAATAGAACAAAATGAACAGAGGAACGTGCTATTTTGCAGGGAGAGAAGGCAGGGGACTGTCAGTCTGGTAACCCTGTAGTGTGCCCCAGACACAGCCAGGCCTTGCACTGTTTTTTTCTGTTCTTGGGGGCTCACCCCAGATTGAATTTTCAGTAGCCAGATTTCCAAATGGCACGTTCATGATTCCCTGCTCATCCTGGGAGCCCAGCAGAGGACAAGGCAGAACTTTGGACAGCGTCAGCTCCAAACTCTGGGCAATCTCTCTCCGAGTTTCTCCCCAGTCCTCCTTGGTGCTGAGAAGTCGATGCCTCGGATATTTTGTCTTCAGCTTGCTAATTTGTGTACCATTCTCAGGGTAGCTCAGCCTAACCCCTGTGAAGCGAACCAACCAGGTAGAGGCCAGCGGCCAGCTGGTGGTGAAAGAATTCACCGAGGCAGAAAAAAGGAGACAAGTTTATGGACTACACTGCAAGGGGGCAGTGGGCGGGACAGCAAAGGAGAGACCGTCTGGCAGGAGGCAGTGGTAAGGGGCTATACAGGTATAGGGTGGAGTGAGGTAGTATGGGAACTTGTGGATTCTTTTTTGGGGGGCGGGTAACTGTGCCAGATGTAAGTAACCCACTGGTTAGAGAGGGCATATGGGTATTCTGAGGTGGTTCACCTAATCAGCCCATTTGCATCCAGCGTGGTGGTCACTGTAGACCCTCCTACCTTACTTGGATTTCCATTTTCAAGCCTGTTGTCTAAAAGTAGCCTCTCCCACCCCTACTCTTCCACTCAATGATTTGTCTGCATGACCCTTGAATTTTAGAACTGAAAAATAGCCAGCAGAGACAACGAGGAACAATTGTGGCCCTCTCTACTCTCTGCCATGTGTCAGCAGTCTGCAGCCCAGTAGAGGGCCCTCGCCACCACCCAACCATGCTGGCACCCGTATCTCAGACTTACAGATACTTCCAGAACTGCATGACTCCTCATGAGGAGTACCGTTGGATTTTGCTTTGTCAGCAAATCTGAACACTACTCTTTAAATAGATCTAAGCCAGTACGATATGGGAAGAAAAGGAAATAAAAGGAGTTCATATCGAAAAGAAAGTCATTTTACTTGCATGAAACATGACTGTCTTTGTGGAATACCTATGGAACCCTCAATAAAGCTACTATAACTAGTAATGCATTTGGCCCCCACCCAGGCCAGAGAAAAGGTGATGAGCAGAAGCCACTCTCTTTCCCCCAGAAAATTATGACTCAGTAGCTTAAAGTGACAGCTTAAGTTGTAGAAAATGGATGGGAGATACAGTTGGGTAGAATCATTTTTTTTCTTTCAGAAATTTAGAGTATATAAACTAAGAAACAAGTTTACAACACCTAAAAATCCAAACGAGAGGTAAGCAGAAACTATTGATGTGGAATGAAAACTAGAAAGAAAAAGAAGTAATCATAAGATTACTGATGATCCTTGTTCTCTCTGGATCATTTCCTAGTTTTCAGAGATGAAGGAAAGATGGGTTAAAAGTAAACAAAACAGGGGCGCCTGGGTGGCACAGCGGTTGGGCGTCTGCCTTCGGCTCAGGGCGTGATCCCGGCGTTATGGGATCGAGCCCCACATCAGGCTCCTCCGCTATGAGCCTGCTTCTTCCTCTCCCACTCCCCCTGCTTGTGTTCCCTCTCTCGCTGGCTGTCTCTGTCTCTGTTGAATAAATAAATAAAATCTTAAAAAAAAAAAAAAGTAAACAAAACAATCACCACAAGTTAAAAACCACCAAGACCAAAACCAAACCAAACCAAAACAAAACAAAACAAAAAAAAAACAAAACAAAAAACTCCTCAAGTTTGAATATTTATGAAGAAAAATACTTGAGAGGAAGGGAAGAATTGAAGTCAGTCAATAAATATAAATGTTGAGCTCTCTTAGCAAAATATTTTGTATTTATTAAATTAATCAAGTATTTTTGAGGGGAATATGTCCTTAGAGGAAAAATAATAAACATCTTAGCAGCGGATTGAGGGGGGGGGTTAATCATTCAAATTTGGAAAATAATAAGAGCTGTTTTTTGAAAAGATGTTCTCATGGATAATAATAATGAAAACACTAAAAAGTCAAAAAGCGTGAATTCATTACCTCTAAAATCTGAAGAATTAATTAGAAAACAAACACTATCCACAGAAACCATTAAAATGCTATCATGAAACTGATATAATGTTATGGCAGTTATACCTCAATTTAAAAAAAAGGTGATTGGAATAAATTACTAGACGTAAAAAGGAAGACAACGCATTAGAAAAGAAAGAACGTTGTTTTAACACCGTTTGCTGGTCTCCTGAGCCTCTGGGCACAGGTGGGGGCCTGAACGAGGGTTGCCCGGCGGGAGGGAGGGAACTAGAACTGTGAAATAGTCTGGAGGTAAAAGCTACTGCCGCTCACGACTGGTCCCTTGTCCAGACGGCAAAAGAAGTCCTCACCTCATTACTGGGGTTGTTCACGGTCAGAGTGACAGGATTAGGACAGGCCTTCCCCTAAATCCCATCAGAAGGCAAATCTCCCAGAGACAGCATCGCCCCCGTCCTGATGGCGCCTTCCCACCTTCGTGCGACTAACCGCCGAGACCTGCCCCCGAGGAGAAGCCGGGCACCGTGGGATGATGCTAAATGCCAGGGCAGGATCCCCGGCTCAAAGGCCTACCTGGGCAGGCAGGTAAAGTGCGAGTGCAGCCGCTAGGCTCGGAAGAGTCCCCGCGGCCCTCGCTGTTGCCAGGCAACAGGGGAGGCGGAGAACAACGCGCGCACCTGCTGACCCGCACCCCTGGGGTTCGGCCCTTCTCCAGACCAGCCCTCCCGCTAGCGCCGGACAAGGTGGGTACAGTATTGTTAAAGCTTCTGGTTTTCTAAGCGATGGCAGAATTGTGGATTTTTTTTTAAAGTGTGAGAACTCTCGATGTTTAAACATTGGAACTAATTCAAACTTTTTTTTTAAAAATTGGGGGTCGGGGGAAGACAAGAAAGATAAGATCCATAGGTTGCAGTAATTTTGGAACTTCTAGCCTCGTAGGTTAGACACTAACTTATTTAATACCTACACGAAACCCGGGAGGGTATGATTGTCCCTATTCTACAGATGAGAAAAGTGGGGCTCAGGGTGCATGGAATTTGTTCCAGAACCAAAGATTGGCCTTTGGTTCCTTCTGGCAGTACCTCTTGTCATTTTTCCTGGCATTCTTCTTCAAAATCTGGCTGTATTTTCTATGGAATTGTCTTTTTCTTTACTGTTTTTGGTAGTTGTTACATTGTTCATGGGCTTCTCCACAAGGAACAGTTTTAAAGGGTGGTGCTTCAGAATCCATCGTTCAAGGCTGATTCTGTTTGAAAAGATGTTTGTGTCTTTTTAATCTCAAAAGAGAAAAACTGCATCCAGTTAGCCTGGCTTATTCTGACTCTCCCATGCAAGCACAGGAATGTACCCCAAGAGGTTGGAGACACCAGCCGCATCTGAGGTGAACTAGAATTACTGAGAACCACTATAATTTACTTTTGAAGCAAACGTGTGGCTGCGTCCATGTGTGTTTGAGGCCAGTCGTGTAACTGGGATTTGAAGCTTACACATTATTAAGACTCAGTCACAGTGATAGCTTAGAATTTTGGCCAATAAAAGATTTTTGAGGGGAGCACTGTTGTTAGAACGACCTGTGTGTGGTGACAGTAAAAAGTAAACTAAGTCAGTTTATTATTTTTATATCCTCTTCATAAAATGGAAACTTCTTTGTTTTAGCTTGGGCAACTGATTTGAAAACAAAGGACGCCAAGAAGATCTCATAATTATGTTGAAAAAACGGGGGGGGTATCCAAAGTTGCCTCAACACGCATTTTTGGAAATGGGCAGGGTAAACATTTTTATAGGCATTTTTATTCGTTTCTTTAACTTGCCAAAGTGGCACTGCTGGTTATTGGAAGAATTGAGAAGAGACGTTCAATCTGTAGATCCCAAAGTCTGAAATGGACCAGCCGTTTGTAAACGGGAGAGGCAAAGGTGCCAGGAGGTGGGAAAGGGGGCCCAAAAATGTAGACTCTGCGTCTGTGAAAGTCCTTTGGAACTTGCGGGCTGTTTCTGTTTTAGCTCCATGGAGAAGTGAGGGGAAGAAAGCTCTTGGTGCCTCTGCCGTTTCCCCCATGACAGTTGCTAGGCCTCGTTCAGGCTTTCCTTCTCTACTACTATGATATAGTTGCAGGCTGATTTCCATTTCATCCGAAGGTTTTTCTTTGGCTGTACAGTGTATGTGCATGTGTCTAAGTGTGGCTGAGGCCTCAAGTGGGAGTCCACGGCATCTCAATTTCTTTCTCAGTGGGGGATGCACCTCTTATTTCGTAAGCCTAATTCGGGGGTTCCCAGAGGTTTTCACACCACCATGCTCAGGAAAATGGTATTTGTACAGTGGATGAGGTTACTTCAGATGCTGGGGTGGCCGTCCAGGGGCTCCAGCCTTCAGCTTCCCCGGTCCTAGCCCAGCTGCCCTGAGGACTGAGGGCATCGATGAAGCCACCGTCTCTATCCCATTTGTGGCTCACCTGTGTGTGAAGCTCTCTTCGAGAAGCTCTGGCGGAAGCCAGCAGGCAAACTGGGCTTGATATACCCAAGCACGCTACACACAATTTTCCCAGAAGATTGAAGTGTGGAACAGATCGGAAAGCACGGCTCTCATGAGTGGAACGGCCTGGCGTCATCAACAGAAGAATGGCTAAGCTGCGGTATGGTCAGATAGTAGACGTGACTTCTGAATAAGAAGGAAAGACTGTGGATTCCATGCAGCCACACGGATGAAGGTCAAAAACATGCTGAGTGAAAGCCAGCCACAAAGGAGAACGTACTCGTGTTATTCCATTTATATGATGTTTCAGAACATCCAAAACGAATGGATGGGGGGTGGGGATTGGCTGGAAGGTACACGAGGCAACTTTCTGGGGTGGTCGTCCTATTCTTTATCTTTTTTTTTTTTTTTAAGATTTTTTAAAGATTTTATTTATTTATTTGTCAGAGAGAGTGCACAAGCAGGGGGAGTGGCAGGCAGAGGGAGAAGCAGGCTCCCTGCTGAGCAAGGAGCCTGATGCAGGACTTGATCCCAGGCCCCTGGAATCCTGACCCGAGCCAAAGGCAGATGCTTAACCAACTGAGCCAGCCAGGTATCCCAGTCCTGATCTTTATATTGATAGAAGTTTGGGCTGCACAGGTGTATGCACCTGCCACTTAAGATTAGTGCCTCTCGCAGTAGTGAACAAATGCCGAAACGCTTAGGGCTGAAGTACACTGCCACCTGCCACTTACTTTGAGTCACATCAAAAAACTGTGACGGAGTGAAGGAGAGGCAAAGGAACAGAGAGATGAATAAAAATGTGACAGCGGGTGAAAGACTACGTTAATGGTAGAAGCCAGGTGGTGGGTATAGAATCTAGGCAGTCGGTGCCTGTGCCATTCTTTCAACTGTTTTGTATATTCAAAAATTTTGATAATAAAATGTTAGAGAAGACATCAGTAAAATCATATTAATGTGGGCCATTCATAAAATTATTTACTGTATTTAGGGTACGCTGCTAACGAATCCTAGAGCAGGAAGGAGTCTTAGAGATCGATTCCAGGGACCTCGGGTAACGGGTGAGGAAACAGGCCCGGAGAGGAAGCAACTTGCCCCAGGTCGCACAGCTGGGTAGGAGCAGGGCCAGGCCTAGCACTGAGAACCTTCTCAGGTCTATCATTTAGGAAGGGTGTTTGCCTCAAACTGAAGCATTGCGATCAAATGTGTTTTAGAATCTTGGAGTTTTGTTTCTATCTAATAATATACTTCTGCAAGTGATAATCTTCAGTATTACCCAAGCAATTAGTTCAAACACTGTATTTTTAAAGTTTGTAGACACTGGGGTAAAAACAAAAAACAAAAAATTGAAATGGTACTTTAAGCAGCTTAATTAAAGTCTTTAGCCACTTATCTATTTATTGCTTTATTCTAAAGTGTTTCTGCCGTGCCCAACTGCTTTGGCAGAGCACAGAGAAATACAATTATTAATTACCGCTATCATAACCACTTCACAAAGTCATAAATACGGAGACCTTCGCTGTACTTTCCAGGAGCAAAAGTTTCACGTCAACGTTCCTCAAAGACAAGCGACGTCGGAGTCAAACGTTCCTATGAATCATCAAGAGCTATTAGTAAACCCTTTGCAGACTTTGAGTCATTACCTTAAAGATTTAACTTGGGTTTAATCTGAGGAGAAAATAGAGGGCTGAAACGTAATATTTTTCTTCTCCCTTAAAAAGTTCTGGTCCTTGACCCCCTTTCCTTGTCCTGCGCTGCCCATCACTCCTGAGAGAGAAGGGCTGTCAGAGGCACACTCCCTTCCCTGTAGGGCTGAAGTGTGTCTGTAAGGAACGTATGGAGCCCTCTTCCTCACTAATAATTCACTGACTAATGCCTGCAGTCTTTCCCTTGTCTTATCCACTCTTTGCCAGGCAGTTGCCATGATCTTGCTAAAATAAGTCACACATATAAATGATGATTCCATTTATATGAAGCTCTAGAAAGTGAAAATTAATGCCTGTTGACAGAAACCAGATCAGTGGTCGCCTGGGGATAGGAGTTGAGGGAAAACGGACGACTGAAAAGGGACAGGAGAAAACATTTAGGGGTGAGGGATATCTCTCTTAATAGTGTTTACAGGGTCAGCAGCATAGCGTATAGATGGAAACTTGGCAAAATGTATACTTTAGGGGCGCCTGGGTGGCTCAGTAGGTTAAAACATCTGCCTTCAGCTCAGGTCATGATCTCCAGGTACTGGGATGGAGCCCCATGTCAGGCTCCCTGCTCAGCGGGGAGTCTGCCTCTCCCTCTCCCTCTGCTCTTCCCCCCTACTCACGCTCTCTCTTTCTCTCTCTCTCTCTCAAATAAATAAAATCTTTTTAAAAAAGAGAAAGAGAAAAATGTATTCTTTAAATATGTGTAGCTTACTGCATGCCAATTATGTCTCAATAAAGCCAATAAAAAGAAAACTGAATAAAAATTTATTGGCAAAACAAAATGCAAATATGATGTTGCCCTATTTAACGCCTCAGTGGTTTCCCAAACCTCTTTGGATGAAATCCAGTCTCTATAATGTTGGCTTAGAAGGCTTGATAAAGTGGAGCCTTGCTCAGTCTCGGCGCAACCCGTACCGTGTCCAACCTCTCCAACAGGGGCCCTAGATATCCTGAATTTCTTCCAATTTGTGGGCCCGTTCCAAGCATTTGCATCCTTTTGCTTCTTGGAATGTTCTCCCAGGCTCCACTCCTACACATACACACACATTTACCTGGATAATTGCTTTAGGCTTTGCTTTGATGTCCCTTCCATGAAGCTTCCCCTGACCATCTTCCCCCACCTCCACGACTGGGCTGGGAGCCTCTCCCACGTGCACCTGTAAGACACAGGGAGATTGCCATATCTTAGCACTTATTTCTCTGTCTTGTAAGTGCCTATTTGTTGCTCTGTGAAGTTGTGAGGACCATAAATGTGTCTGTCTTACATCTCATAGCTCTAAGGCTTTGAACACTGTACAGAATATAGTAGGTTTGTTGAATGATTTGATAACTAAATCACTGGTACATAGAAGATCCAAGAGTTTATCTTAACCACTAAGCCTAAGGAAGATCCAGGCCAATCCTGTAAATGGGGCAGAGGCATGGTAAGGGCTCAGGCTCCAATGTCAAGAAGACTTGGGTTCAGCTATCAGCTCTGTCACTTAGTCGTGCAATGATGTGGGAGTTCTCTAATCTCATTGTGCCTCAGTACGCTCCTCTGTTCAATGGAGACAGAGCGATGCTTGTCTCATTGGGTTGTTTGAAGGATTAAATGAGATAATCTATGTAACTTGAGGTCCAGTGCCTAGTCTGGCCCAATAACTGTTAACTACAACCAAGCAAAACAATATCATAGTCCTTAAGAATAAAAGGAAGCCAGTCGCATCGATGTTTCTTGTATCACCAAAATGGGGACCTCGTTTGAGGTTAAGTAGCTTACTTACTTAAGTTTGGTGGCTCAAACTTACAGCTTTGCCTTTGAGGCTTCCTGTGCAGTTTTCCTGCAGTGTTTCTTTGCTGAGGCTAAGGCTGGTGAGGCCTTTGAGTTTCTGTAAAACCCTGAAGTAATTGCTGAAGTAATGCCTGCAGGTAAGGAGTCCACAGGAATGTTCCATCAGGGAGGAGCTGTCACTCTCAGCTGACCTGTGAGTCAGCTCTTTGCAGTGGAGGCTGTGCTGTTCTTCCAAGCTTCTAGGGGTGGTGGTGGGCGCCACTCAACCGAAACCCCAGCTGGGAATTGCCATGGCTGGAGAGAGACGCCTCCCCCAAATTCACACTGTCTTCCTAGGGGCAGCTGCATCCGGTGACTGGTTGGTGTGGGGACACAAAGGCCTGGCTACCGTGCCCCAATTAGAGACGGCTCTGCAGGCCGTTCCGGCTCCAGAACTCCCCTTAGGACTGGCCTCCGTTGTGGTTACAGAGCAGTTCAACATCTCCCTCTGCCCAGCTGGTGCCTGAGAGCTCTTCTCCATAAACCTCCTGCCTGCGAATCTCTGGCTCAGAACCTCTTCCCCTGGAAGCTGAACCTGTGATACCCTCTAAGTCCGAACAACCCTCTCTTGACCCACTGGGCATCCTGATGCCCGTATACTCAGGTGACCCTGGGCAAGCAGCTGATTCAGGGCCCCACTACATTCTCTCAACACAACGGAGCAGCAAAGGGTGTCTTGGAGCAGAAAAATACAAGCAAATTCCCACTGCCTTTACGAATTTGGGAGGTTGAGTTATATTTCAGGGCAAGTAGCCTTTGGAAAAGAGGCACTGAGTTTATTAAATGATTGAAAAGGATATTTAGGGTGGAAATCTGGGACAACAGACACAGACAGCTGACCTAGTCTTACTAAAATGTAAACTCCTGAGGGTAGGGATTTTTGTCCATTTTGCTCACTGCTGTGTTTCTAGCACTTAAAACGTGTCTGGCATATAAGAGATGCTCAAAACACATTTCCTGAGCCAATGAGTCTAGAGTTTGGCAGGGAAGAGGTGGACAGGGAGGGAGGCAAAGCTGAAAGCAAAATGAAAAATAGAACTTAGTTCAAGTCCCATAGAGGCAGTGAGGGAGTGAAGCTCCGTGGGTCAGATCAAAGCTGTGACCGCACGCAGACCCGAGTTCAGTTCAGGCTTTGCCACTTATAGCTCTATGACTGCTGGAAAATCATTTCATGTCTCCAAGCCTCTTCCCTTATCTGTACAGTGGAATTCATACTTAATAAGATGACCGCAGATTAAAGAAAATGATTTAGATCGAGTGGCTGGTACAGAGCTGACACTGTATTCTGTTTATAAATGAGGGTATACGGTATGCACGCACACACACGCACACTCACGATCCCAAGGGAGTCCAGCTGGTGGTGTTTCGAGCACACGTCCAGATCCTCAGGGGGAAGCAGTGTGGCGCTCTGTCCGTTGTAAAAGCTTGATAGCCCATTGCCTTTTAGTGTGACAAAAATTGATGCAAAATGTTCTGGCCAAGCAGAGCCTACGAAATACACTCACCAGGCTACACCAGCCCATTAATTTGAGTCCTGACCATATTACTAATTTTATAGTCACTTAAGCAAATAAATGTTTCGAAACACCCTTTGGAGAACAGCCTAATTTGTGATTTTTTTTTTTTAATTGGCCATTGGAGATACCGCTGCTGAGGCTTGAATATTCAGCTCTGACTTAGAGTAGAAGGGTTGTGCCCGCTCCAGGAGAGCCCATTTGCCTCATCTCTGCCCATGCGTTCCGCACAACAAAGGCTAGGGACGCAGGATTAGCTCTGGTATCTAGTTACCATAGCACATAAGCTACAAAACCCATTTCTGACTTCAGTCTCTCACTGAATAGGGGGCGGGAGTGGGAAAGCGGCCAGGGAGAGACAGTGGTTTCACACAAATCCTTCGATTACATGGAATTGTTTGAAACCAGGCAGAACAATACTTTTCGTTGGTGCCCCCTCTACACTGTGATTGACAAAAATCATCATGTACTTAATTCGGAGGTGATGTTCTGCTTTCTGTGGCACCATTACTGCCAGTTTGGACGTTGTGGTTTTCTTCCCTCTCTTATTAAAGAGCAGCCATGAGATCTGAATAGAATTGACTCTCACCTAATCCTGTTGCCCTCGGCAGAGGCACCGACTCAGATCTCTCCCAGACCTAAGCCGAAGCTCACGGCCTTCCTTTGGCCCCAGGGATTGGTCAGGGCTGGCCCAATCACGGCGAAACTAAAGACTCCTCCCTTGGATACAAATAAGGGGGAACAGCATGAGGTGGGGTTTCACTCTACCACAGAGCATAGTGAGAGAATAAAACTAAGTCACTGAGCCTTTGGATCGAATATTCCTGAAATCGACATACTTCTCAGATTTTCAGGTATATAAGCTGAAAGGTCTTAAGTTGGAAAATCTGTCACTCACAGCCAAGCATGTCATAGATAATAGAGGCCCATCGGAACGTGGAAATGTGTGTACATTTCCAGAATTATATTGGCGTCGGGCATTTCATGGCAGGGGCTCTGCTCACCATTCCCCGCGGCAGCGTGAGACATCAAGGCGGTTGATCTCACTTAGGCAACGCGACCGCCTTCACCTCTGCAGTAGAATCTGAATCCTGAATTTGCGACTTGCTTGTACACGAGCACTGCACGTTCCGACTCGCTCTGAGAATGGGGGTGCTGTAGTGAAGGTTCGGAAAGTCACGCAGAACCAGAGCTGGACACGGTACCCGCCTGGTGAGTCCAGCATCAATGAGGCAATCAGACGGGGGAAGCGTCTTCAACATCCGCTAGCCCATGAACGGGTCAGCGGCAACCGAGGGCGTGCCAGCAGCCTGTACGGGGCCAGTCCTGAAAGGCTTCTCTTTCCTGCTTGTCATCAACAAACGGTAGACGGGTTTTGTGAAAGGATGAAGTTTACCAGTGAATTCACCTAACCCTGTCTACCTGTACATCTTGTCTGGTTTCACACAGTTAGTAAGTGGCATTTAATTACAAATGTCCCTGAAAAAAAGCTATGAAGTACATTTCACTGTCCTCGTAAGAAATTCAATCAGAACCACCCAGGTCCCCAGATCTCAATTAAAATAAATATAAAGGCAGGGACAGTTGGATCATTCTAGTAGCTTTTAAAGGTCTGTTCTTAGAAAGCCTAGGTGGGAATGTCCTAGGTGGGAATGACAAGACAGCAGACCACAGGCTGAGTTGGGAGGTATTCAGCTATATTTAATGATACCTGAAAAATCCACAATTCACCCAATGGACTTGGTTTATCCATTAAAATGTATGGAAATATCACTTGTTATAAATGATTTACATCTTAGTGTAATTATAATTAACAATAACGTACATGAACTTGCAGTCTTAACCTGCTCACCACTACAAGTATTTTAAATATTTTTATTATTATTTAAGTAATCTCTGCACCCAATGTGGGGCTCAAACTCATGACCCCGAGATCAAGAGTTGCGTGCTCTCCAGACTGAGCCAGCCAGGCACCCCACCAGGTGCTAGCAGACCTGAAGCAGTAATTTATGAATTTAATTCCCTTAAAATATAATGAAAATGAAGCAATATGATCCTCTCAACTCAACCAGCGTTATTTTTTAAAGTTCCAAGCAGGCAATCCATAAAGATATTTTCTCTGATATGGGGCACTATTTAAAAAATTTACGGTGGTTCTGTAAAGGACATAAAGCCCTTCACAGTAAGGAGATGAATCATAGAATTTTAGTTATCAGCCAACAAGTGGAAGAGGATCTGAGGAGTGTCTCTAGGGACCACTAAAGCCTTATCACATAATGGTCAGTAAGGCTGATAAACCTCAATATATGTATCAGGTGGACTCATCTATACTGTGTCCATCATCTGATGACTAGGGAGTATGATGTTGCCATGGCAATACGTTGCTGGGATACTTCCAAGCAGCTTTGTAAGCTCTTTGTTAAACTGTATCATGTGGATTAAAAATTAATATATGTTTTGATTGGACAGAGTGAGAGGAAGTATTTCCTTGCATTATTAGGAAGCCAAAGAGGGCCCTTTGAGATAATCCTTTCACTCATTTTACAGATTAATTTATTCAAGTATTTATTGAGCACATACTATGTGCCAGGCACTGTGCTAAATGATGGAGGATACAGGGCACCCTTGAGTTGTTCACAGGAGATGGGAAAACCAAGACCCAGAGGGGTTAGGGAGGTGGCCCAAAGTCACATGACCACTGGACTTGTAAAAAGACTTGAATTCCAGTCCAGTGCTATTTGTCACAATGTGAAAGAACTTGTTGCAAAAGAATTAATGTGAATAAATATTCAAAATGAGCTTCCATGGGCTTATTTAAATTCCCTAAGAGAAAAGGCTTCTTAAGAAGCATGCATTCAATAAGCATTTTACTGGCTGCTTACTGAGTCCACTTTATTAGCAACATGCCAGATGCTGGGGAAATAAAGTCGTGTTCTACTAAGGCCAGAAACAATTTAAAGGAAGAATCCTGGCCAGTGGGATGGTGTTATTGTGGAGCCACGCTCAGGTTGCCACAGCAACCCAGAAGCGAAGGGTGAAAGCTGCCCTACGGGGGTGATGAGCTTGGAAGGACGAGCAGGCATTAGAGAGGCTTGGGGCAAGGGGGACCGTCCAGGAATGGGCAGCGTCTAATGTAATTACCATGTTACTAAAAAGAGGATTGGCATTTTCTCAGCAGTGCCCGAGAGCAGGTGCCTGATGCCTATGGAGACCATGTGTCCAGTTCCAAACATTCAGCTCTCTTGTCCCCAAAATTTGGAGCTGCCTCAACTGGCGACAGATCCTACTTTGGGAAATGGGGTCATGAAGCCAATATTTGAACGGATCTTAAAGTACTAGAGTGCTCGAGTCACTACGAGTGGTTCAAGAGGCTAACTTATTCTACCTAAAACCTCCGTTCCAACCACAAACCCAAGTGCAAACTGTGGCTCCTTCCAGAAGCAGGTGATCTGTAAAGGTTTTGCTTCCACCTGTGCCTGCCTCAGCCAGGCCGCTCTTGAGACCATGCCATGTCTACCTGTGATCTCCTGCCCTACTTGGCCGGGTCCTGTCAGTGCCATTTACGGGATACTTAGGGCTGGCCTGGTCCCTGATGGCATGGGAAGGCAAAAGGCCCTCCCCCCACCCCCCACCCCGGCCTCAGAACCTCCTCCTCGTTCCACCACCCAGCGTTATCCCTCACCGGCTCCAAAGCCACTTCAAGCCACAGAGTTTGGTCTCCATCACCCCCCCGCTTTGTTCCCATGCTCATTGCCGCCCTGTCCCAGCCTCCCTGCCTGGTGCCTCGGGTAGCGGATAAGCCAGAGTACCCACAGCGTTGGCATTTCTGACTCCTTGTCTCTCAGACCTCCCTGCATCCCATGGGCTGTTTCTTAGAACTCATGTGTGACTTCGGATGCCTCCAAAGTGGAGAATGAGGCTTCTCCCGCCCTGCCTTTCACCCACCCTAAGACCTCACTGATGGCAGCGTGCTGAATTATTTATGTACCTCTCAGAAAGAAAATGACTGTCATTAAGCCATAACACAATGCTTTCCTATCACTAGAAGGTTTTTTTAGATTTTCTAAATATTGAAAAAGATTTTTTGGGCATTTTTAGTCACGAGTTTTCATCATAGACTACTCTTGTGCGTAGACAGAAATATGAGCAAAATCAATCGATTCAGATGGTCCTCATGCTTCTGTGTCCGGCTCTTTTAAATCATTTCTCGACGTGGGGTGAGAGGTGGTTGTGTTTCTCTATGGAACATTGACTTCTGTGACTTCGAGAACCACAGTGTCGCAACATTTCTTAAGAGTTGTCCACAGTGGTCTCCGGGATTTCCTTCCAACTGTGGACATTCCTTCCAAAAATTTTCAGGCCGTGTGAAGCAAATGACAGCTAGGTCAAGACCATTACCTGGCATGGACCGTAAGACCATCCTGATTTCAGCGACTTTTGTTCATCTTAGAATAATGGAACCAATGGTGAGTCTGACCTGATGTCTCTGAGCATATTATCACTGCTTTAAAACTTACCAGAGAGAAAATCCAGGATCTGGAACTTTCCCTTGGCCTTTTACATGGCACCACCCCCGCGTCCATCTCCAGAGATTTCTGATTTGGGATTTGACTCTTAGCAGCCTCTTCTCTATTTTCCAAAGGGGAAGGATGAGAGCTTCAAATCCGGCCCTAGAGCAGGAGCTGCTGTCAAGGACCCTCTGGTTTCAATCCAGCCAAATTCGAGCTTGGAGCCATCCGAAGAGCACCTGGGGCTGAGTACTGAGGTAGAGTAGGCCAGCAACAAATGTTCTCAGATCCAATATTCTCCTTCCGTAATAAACATTATACCCAGTGGCAAAGTGTATTTTCCGACGATGGCCACAAAAATCTCTCTCCCACATGATCTTCTAGAGCTTTGTCACCTCTTTATCAAGAGATGGAGCCCCTTGTCCCACCCCTCGAAGCTGTGTGAGTTCACATCTTCTTTGTAATCAATAGAAGGGGACAGAAGTGCAGTTGTGTCTTCTGAGGCTAAGTCAGACAAGGCCAGTCAACTTCCCTCTTGCTTGCTGGAACACCAGGCTGGACCCTGGCCTGCCATGTAAGCAGTCTGACTGCTCGGAGGCAGCCATGCTGGGAGGAAGTCCCCTGAGACTACGAGACTATGTGGATGGAGAGAGATGCCTGGCCAGCCCCCGGCTGCTCAAGCTCCAGCCTCTATCTGACTCCAACCATGAAAGATAAAGCGATTGTAATTCTAACCCACTGAGTTATGGGATGATTTGTTATATGACAATAGTTACTGGAAAACACCCTTTGGTGTTTTGGTGTCCTAGACACCTTATGCTCACAGAGATTCAATTACTCTCTCTCCCTCCCCTCTTCTCGAATAGAAAATTTAGATAGCTTACCATCTATTGCATAAATAAGAAATGATTCAAGTTAGCTCTAGAAGCTGAAAAAAAGCTTTCTTTTTAAGAGAGAGAGCGCGTGCATTGGGGGGTGGAGGCGCAGAGGGTGAGGGAAAGAGAGAATCTCAAGCAGGTTCCACGCCCAGCACAGAGCCAGATACGGAGCTCAATCTCACAACCCTGAGATCACAACCCTCTTACACAATTTTGGGAATGCTCTTAAAACAAACAACAAGCAAAATTAGAAAGAAAAAAAAGAAACCAAACCAATTTAGAAAACCAATCACGACAAATCACAGCTTTAAAAAGCTGGACCACAAACATGACAAGATCCAGGAAAAATTACAGAAATGACAACAAATTACCTGGCACACCTTTTTAATATTCTTTCCTACTTCTGGGGGGTTGCGTGTTCTTTTATTTTCTACTATCATTTTCAATACAGTATGAGGGAAATTAATCTAGTCTGGAAGGTCAGGGCCAGAGAATGTTTCCCTCAGGAAGTGACATTAAAAGTCAGGGTCAGAGTTATGGAGGCAAACCTGCCTGCGGCAGGAGAGAGATGAGGGAGGGTGGAGGGGCCGTGGCTCGTGCGTGAAAGGGAGTGGGAACTGGTCCTCAGTAAGCCTGAGATCCACATGATTTTCTTAGCTCTGGCAGATCAGAGGATGAAAAACTTAAGAGATGATTAAAATGCAGGGAACCCCTAGTGCTGCCCCTGTTGGAACAAAGAAGAAGCATGAGCGCCAGGCTTTTTTAAAAATCAGTCGTCTTTGTGACACAGCACCACTGCCACCTCTCTTGGAGAGCTGCTCCTTCCCCAGATCTGCTTCCGACTCCACACTGCAGTGTCGGGTGGCCTGGCTGTGGGAGGGGCCCAGGGGGACACCCACACAATCCACACCTGCTCAGTCCACACCTGCTTGGACCACACCGGTTCAGTCCACACCTGCTCCGTCCTCACCTGCTCGGTCCACACCTGCTCAGTCCATACCTGCTCGGTCTACACCTGCTCGGTCCACACCTGCTGGGTCCTCACCTGCTCAGTCCACACTGGCTCGGTCCACACCAGCTCAGTCCACACCTGCTCAGTCCACACCTGCTGGGTTCTCACCTGCTCGGTCCACACCAGCTCGGTCCACACCTGCTCGGTCCACACCTGCTCAGTCCACACGTACTCAGTCCACACCTGCTCAGTCCACACCTGCTGGGTCCTCACCTGCTTGGTCCACACAGGCTCGGTCCACACCTGCTCGGTCCACACCTGCTCGGTCCACACCTGCTGGGTCCTCACCTGCTCAGTCCACACCGGCTCAGTCCACACCTGCCTGGTCCACACGGGCTCGGTTCACACCTGCTTGGTCCACACCTGCTCTGTCCACACCTGCTGGGTCCTCACCTGCTCGGTACACACCAGCTCGGTCCACACCTGCTTGGTCTACACCTGCTCGGTCCACACCTGCTGGGTCCTCACCTGCTCGGTCCACACCAGTTCGGTCCACACCTGCTCAGTCCACACGTACTCAGTCCACAACTGCTCAGTCCACACGTGCTCAGTCCACACCTGCTTGGACCACACCGGCTGGGTCCTCACCTGCTCTGTCCTCACCTGCTCAGTCCACACCTGCTCGGTCCACACCTGCTGGGTCCTCACCTGCTCAGTCCACACCGCTCGGTCCACACCTGCTCAGTCCATACCTGCTCAGTCCACACCTGCTGGGTCCTCACCTGCTCGGTCCACACCTGCTCAGCTGGGCTCTGCTTGCATTTTCTCTTTGGGGGCTGGAAAGCTTAAGCCCTTCCACAACTGGACAAATTACCCCACTATTCTTCTGGAAAAGGTCCTGCATCCACCCCTGAGTCCTTTCCTTGTTTCTTTATAAGTTTTTTAAAAAAGATTTTACTCATCTATTTGAGAGCAAGCGTGATAGATGGAGGAGCAGAGGGAGAGGGAGAAGCAGACTCCCTGTGCAGTTTGAAGCCAAAATCAAGAGTCGGATACCCAACCAACTGAGCCACCCAGGCGCTCCTCCTTGTTTCTTTAAATCTGGGGGGCTGGGTTTCTGTAAACTCAAAAGATAAAACATTATTTTTTAACTGGGGATGTACTGGATGGTGACTAATATAACAAAATAAAAATTATAAAAAAAACAATTATTTTTTAACTAGTCACTTATAAACATAGATTACATACATATTGCAAAAGATCCAGACAGTATGAAAAAGCCTAAAGAAAAAAAATTCAGAATTCCTATCATTTATTTCTAGTTTCATCATTTTGTGGTCACACAATGTGACATGTAGTCTGGTCATTTTGGAGAAGTGGTACAAGACTGGAGAGAGTTTATCGAGGTTTTACAAGGCCCAATATCTAACTTACAAAATGCTCCCTGGGTCCTGAAAGGTATATAGTCTGCCTCGGGTTAGAGTTCGACCTTTATCTGTTAGGCAAAGTAAAGTCATTATTTTGTTGATCTTTGTCCCTACGCTTCTTTACTTGGAGTATGGAGATAATAGTAGCTCCATTTCAAGTGGCTGCTCTAAGGAGTAAGCGTGTTAATATATGAAAAGACCTCGGACTAGTGCCTGTCCAGCAGCAAGGGCTGGCAAGTGTGTTCGCGGTCTCCTGCAAACATTCTGGCGATTCTTCCTCGTGTTTCCCATAGATCTGACTGTATGTAATCTGAAATTCATGACGATATGTGATCATTGTGGCCAATCTCTTCATCAGTTAAAGAGTTCTTAGTCCCGTCCAATGCTTTTGATATTGATATTAATATATGACAATTATTTACTTTTTGACTGCGATTGCCTGGTATCCTTTGCCCATCTTTTCACGTTCAGTCGGAATCATACTGCTCTGGTATGTCCCTTGAAATAGTAAAATTTCATGTTGTTGATCCAACCTGCGGTCGTTATCAACGTCCGCAACCACACAGCACCATTCGTTTCCCCAGTGAAACTAGCATAATTTTACGCTTCTTTCCATCTCCTCCCTCTTAGCTTTTACTAGAATGATCTACAATTTGGGACAAGGATATTCATCCAGTTATTTCTTACTTTATTTTTACATTATACATATTTTCTTTCAATCAGTAGCATTCGTATTACTTTATACCCATCGTGAGCGCCATCACTTAGTGCTAAGTTTGTAGAGAAGAGGGGCTGCTGCTCACGAGTGTCTTACACAATTTCCCCATTGATGAGTGCTTTGCTTTGATTCATCTTGTAGACTAAGAACATCTTTGTTGTTTTCCAGTTAGACTATACGGGTAATACACGTGCTTTTGCATTTGAGTATCAGTTTGGGGAGATAGGAAGTTTTTTCTACTGTAAGTGACCTAATTTTCCTGCCTTGCCAATGTCCTTGAAATGAAGAACAGCACCCTGCTGTTGTTTGTCGGTTTTTACCTTTTTTCCCTGCTCTGAACACGGAGTCCCTGCCAACCTGCAGGTTTGGACCTCCTTTAGTTTAGGAAGGGTTTCTTCTCGTTTCCTACAATACTGTTCACTTTCCATGTGTGCTGCCTGCTGGTATTTAAGGCTTTATTATTTGGACCAGCATGAGGCTCACAGCAAAGCTGAGAGGGAGGTACACAGTTCCCCACAGGCCCCCAACACACCACAGCCTCCCCCATGACCAACCCCCCACCAGTGGTACGCTTGGACCCAAAGTCCAGAGTTGAGTGGTACGTTCTATGGGCTGCCTGTTCATATTTTCATTCTATCAATTAACAGTACTCTGGATTTCCATTGCGTGGTCTCTTCACCTCCTGCCTGCTCTCTGGTCACTTTCCTTGTTTGGTCCTTGTTGTGTTCTGGGAGGTTTTCTTAAGCTTGCTCTTGACATCGGTGGTAGCTGCTTCCAGTGTGGGCGGCGCTCTTCGCTGTTCTAGTGTAATTCTGAGCTACAGGAGAGATCTGTCTCCTTAAATCCCTTCTTTGGTGCTGCCACCTGCTTCTCATCTTTCACCTCGTTCCAGGGTCCATGTTTTCCTTATTCCCTGAGCAAACACTGCCTCTGTTTGTTGGAATAAATCTTCCAGAGCATGCTCTTTATCATTTACATCCGGGTCCCTTTCATGTTTTTGAACAGACCTCATGTTACCATTTCCTGTTTACTTAATTAGAGGCAATTCTTCTATTCTTTGGCCCTCAGACAAGCATGGGGCCACTCACCAGCTCACCCTGCCCTGTTTACCTGGCTTTTGCCTACTCACCGCCTTGGAACTGGTCCTAGACAAGAAGAGGCTGTGCATTTTGTCCTTGCGGAGGGCAGGGGGGGGGGCTGTGGGGAATAGCCGTCCTCACTGGGGCTTTTCCAAGGGCTCTTTAGAATTATTGAAAGCCCCACCCAGGGGTCATCTTCCTCCATGGAAGGAGGGGTATCCTCACCACTGCATCAGCTGGGAATGCCTACGGAGAGTAACAGAACCCATGGGGAGTGGGGGAACGACCTGGGTTCGGGACATGGGTTCGCATTTCTGCATCGGGCGAGCTGAGCACTTTGGGGAAAAGCCTGTACACAGACTCCCTCCAGTCTGTTATATGAGGAGATTCCTTTGCAGGTCCTGTCCTTCCCTGTACCCCACTGTTGCTTTGCCGACAAGGCAGTTTCTTTCTTTCTTTCTTTCTTTCTTTCTTTCTTTCTTTCTTTCTTTCTTTCTCTTCTTTCTTTCTTTCTTTCTTTCTTTCTTTCCTTCTTTCTTCTTTCTTTCTCCTTCCTCCCTCCCTTCCTTTTTAAGATTTTATTTTTTTATTTGAGACAGAGCACAAGCGGGGACGAGGGTCAGAGGGAGAGGGAGAAGCAGACGCCTCACTGAGCAGGAGCCCGATGTGGGGCTTGATCCCATCCTGGGATCACGCCCTGAGCCGAAAGCAAACACTTAACTGACCGAGCCAGCCAGGCGCCCCTACAGGGTGGTTTCAACTCTCTGCCAGGCTGCCTTTACCACTGGAGGGAACATGAGCTTCCATATTCAGGCAGAGTCGGATACAAAGTAGCGGGGCTAGGGGAGGTGAGGCCACATGGTTTCTCTTTCAGGGAGTTTTCTGTGGCCTTAATTCCAGTGGTTGTTTCTCTTTTTCCTCTGCCCTGACCACGCCCCCAGCCCCTCTTCCTCAGAATTGTGTTTTAAATAGAATCCCCTCACTCCCTGCTCTTCTGCCCCTCTGAGCTAGGTCAAGGGCCAATGTCTGTTAGTTTGACTCAAATTCTGATGCCATTCACTAATTTCATCACAGATAAAATGTTTATTCCTCTAATTTTTTTTTCCTATTTTGTCTGCGTGAGGTAGAAAGCATGGAAAAAAAATGTTTTCTCTGCAATAAACTGAAACTCTCAGTTAACATCCCTCCCCACTTCTCTACCTCTGCCTTCCTGTTTCCCTTAGCAGCATCCAAGGACCCGAGTAACTGGGAAGGACCAGCTACTCTTCCGTCAGATGTTTCTGCTTATAATAGGTTTGCCAGAAACTTGATAACTGAGTAAGACTTTGGCTCAGGACAGCCTGGGGCCCAGAAGTGTTAACTCAGCACCAGCAGCCGCATAATCCAGGAAAAAGCACAGAATTGAGAAGTGTGAACGTGGAGCTAATTCTGCTGAGAAAGGCGGAAATATCTCTGGCAGAGGGTGGGGGGCTGGGAAGGCAGCCTGGGCCACTCAGCTTCCCAGAGACAAAGGCGCTAACAAGCAGGAGCGAAACATGGCCGGCATCAGGTACCAATAAATAGTGCTGGGCGTGCCTCTGTCTCCACTGCTGCCTCAGTGAGCCCTCTCCCTAGGAATCATAAACCCAGTGTTTCAGATAAGGAATAGGTCAGGTGCTGGCTGACAGTCGTGCAGCAGCTAAGGGGACGGGGCGAGGACCGCTGGGAAGGCTGCCGTCTTCTCCACCTGATGGCTGGTTTACCAAGGTCAAGGAGATCCCGCGTGGGCAACCGTACCCAGGTGTCCTCATCCAGCAGGAGGCTGGCAATGGATGAGAGAGGGAGAAACCAGAGGGAGAAACTTGCAGGACCCCTGGTCTGTCCGTGGCCTGGAGGGACGAGGCGAGCGACATGCACTCAAGCCACGGAACGATGGACACCTTGAGACACTGACGGGGAGGATATGCGTGTGGGAGGACACAGGAAGGCCATGGATCCTCCCCCTCAGCATCACCAGAGACTTACTAAAATAAGGAGACTGAGTAGGAATAAAAAAGTAGGCCGACGACTGAAGTGCCAGGAGGCGCGGAGACAGGCTGCTGGAACGCTCGAGCAGAGGAGATGCGCGACCGTCAAGGGGCTGCATGAACACGGGGGAGGCGCAGCCAGACTACACCCGAGAACGTGTTCTGGGAGGACCTGCCCAGGCCCCATCTCTACAGCTGCTCCCCACCTCCAGCCCCTTCCAGGGCCAAGAACCGCCATGGGACCACACTGCTCCCCACTGTCCCTCCAGACCACTCACCCCTCCCTTGTGCAAAAGCCTGTCTGTCTCCTTGGAGGCTCCCGCTGCCCTGCCATGTCCACTGTCCCCTCCTGGCAGCTGTCGCTGGCCTCTAGGTCACTCCTGTTGTTCACTAAGGACGGTGGTTCCTAGTTCGCACTACCTTCTCCAACATCTGTGTCTTGCTTCAGCACACGGACCTCGAGGACCCTGACGACCTTGACTTGACCTGTGACGGCTCCATCTTTCAATTTCAAAAGCATCCCTCTCTGGCTCAAATATGCCTCCCACCGCCCCTTCATGGAGACCTCTAATTTGCTAACCCCCCTGAAGTGCCTGTCTTCATTTCCCTCTGCGTGCAGATGAAACCTCTTGCCCCACAGCCCATCCTACGGTTTCTCCAGGGCAAGCCCTCTTGACCGCCCTGCATCTCTCCCTTTCTTGTGCTCCTCTCTACAACCCCAGCTTGGCACAAGCGGCTTCGTCCTCGCTGCCCAACAGCAAGGACGGGAAGACAGCCATATGTGTACACACCCTTGCCCCCACCCCCACCTGCCGACAAACCTAAAGGCCCAGATTCCTACTCTAAACTGACCCCTAGCTCAACCCTGCCCTGCCATTCTGCTATTTCTCTAACCAACTTGCTTTTCCATGTGCCGTGATGAATGACGACTTCGTACCTTCTGGGAACACCCTCCACCCACACCCAGCCGATCGATCTCATTTCATTCCAATCAAGACAGTCCAGCTCCATCATCCCACCACAATCTAGCCCTCCTCAACCTCTTTTCTTTCCTCTTCCTCTCCCTGAGCCCCGTGATGTGCAGCACTGTCCCTCTTCCTCTCAGAGGCTCCATTCCTCCTCTTTTTTCATGGACTGTGCCCTTTCAGCACCGCCTCTCTCTACTTTGGTCCCATCAACACACTCACGCTCCGTCTCCTGCCGGAAATGCTGCCCTTGACTCCGCAGCCCTCTGCAGGGATCAGACCGTTTCTCCACACCCCTTTAGGACCAACTGCTCCCTTTGTCTGGTCCCCTGCTACCCACCCACCCAATTCCAGTCTGCCTTCCACTCCCCTCCCACCCCTTCCTGAAACTGCTCCCCTCAAAGTCACCAAAAACCTCCTGCTACGAAATCCAGGAACAGACAGTTCTGCTCTCATAAGCACTTGGCAGAGTTCACTGTCTTAAAGCAGCTTCCTCGCAACTCCTCGTCCTCTTCAACATGGCCTGCTCCTTCTCCTGAATCTGGAGACCCAGGCTTCCTCAGGGCCCCATCCTGAGCCCTCTTCTCTTTTTTTCTCTCCCTGCCTGACCTCATCAGACAAACTGCCATACCATCTTTATGCAGACGACTACAAATTTTTGTCTCAACCTGCCCGGAATGACCTTGATTCTGTCCCCTGCACAAACTTCTCTGCCCCCATCCAGGCTTTCCGTCCATCCACAAGTTGGATAACTTAAGACACAAACCGAAAAGTCATCCTTGAATCCTCTTTTCCCTCACCTCACCCCACACTCAATCCATCAGAGTGCCTGTCAGTGATGCCACCGACACCTCTCTCAAATGCATCTACTTCTCCCCTCCTCCAGCAGTGGCTCAGACCACCACCATCTCCCAGGTAAGCTACTGTGGCAGCCTCCCTCAGCTCCCACTCTCTCTCCTATCCCCTTCCAGTCCACGCTGCACACACCACCAGCCCCGGCCACGCCTTGTGAGGTGCCATCTGGCTCCTGCCCGCCTCTCCAGCGTCCTCTCCCCTTGCTTACTGGAGCCTAATGACACTGGCCTTCTCCCATTTCGAGACCATGCTCTGGTAAATTAAAGATGACTGCAAATTCTTTGCTTATCCCTCGGCCACCCCAATCGAGAAACAGAGTTTAATTCCCCTACCCTTGATGCAGGACAATCTGCCGAGATTCCTCCTCAGAACCTTAACACGTGCTACTCCCAGGAATAATACCTAGAAAACTCTTCCCACACTCCTACCTGGTACTTCTTCCTTATCTTTCAGCACACATGCTCTTCAGAGAGGGCCGGCCCTTCCAGACCACCTTAGCAAAAAGTAAAATATGTCAAGGCGAGACCTGTATCAATCTTTTATTTCCTTCTTAACACTGACATAAATGAAACAAATAAACAGGCCTCATAATTAAACTGATTACTTATCGTCCTTTCTAGAGCAAGCGTTGACATATTATTGCCCTCAGGCTGGCTACCTCCTTTTATAAAGTCAGTTTTACTGGAACACAGCTAAGCCCATGATGTGTTGTTCATTGCTACTTCTGAAACAAAAGAGCCAAGCAGAGGCTACAAAGACCACGTGGCCCACGAAGCCTGAAATATTTGCTATTTAGCCCTTTAACCCGGTGGAGAGCAAGAGCTGTGCTCTCTCATCCCTAGATCTCCAATACCTCAGATAGGTTATTTGTCCAAAAAACTGAAGGGCCTTGAGGCTCAGCTATAAGCCCTTCTTTACCTACAGGCTCTTTTGGTCAGGACAGGGCTAGACCAGGGCTGGGTCCATTCCCTTCTGATGTCCCCAGTCTAAGGAGTCCCAGATGACAGCTTTGGAGGAGATGCACCAGGACTCCAAAGGCTCAAGTCCAAGGAGACCAAGCCATTTTTTCTCACCTCTTCTGCTCAGTTTCAGAAGAGGACAGGAGGTTGGTTAGGACCCTCTACCACCTTTCAGGGGTATTTGCTTTTGCCAACACCCAGGCAAGGATCTGACCATTTTTTGGGGGAAAGGGTCCTCTGCTTCTCTGTCCTCTCCAGCAAGCATGGGCTGGGCTAGACCCTGGAGAACAGCCATATAGGTGTGTGGGCAGAGACGCTCCCCTGGTTCAGAGGCTCCTCCCCAACAAGGAGATGGCTCTGATGACAAGCCAGACCCCACACGTACTACTTCCCGGCTAACTGCACATGAGGGTTGTGGGGAGGCGTCAGCTTGTATGCGGGCACAGACGGCACATTCACGTGCCTGGGGGCTGCCATGCTGTGTGTGTGCAAACGGACAGAGAGGAGGCCGGCTCTGAGAATTTGCCAGGGCCCCTGGGATGAGCTGCAGATTTTTGCTCTGATGTTGAGAGTTGCTGGGGGGGCCCTCTGCTCAAATATACTGCACATACTTCTTTTAATATGTTATCATCTATCAGGCCCAGGCCCGGAAAAGAAAACCTTCCCCTTCCTGTCTCCCCTCCTTTGTACCAAGATCCTCATCTCGGGTTCCGTGGGTCCACAGAGGGCTGCCTCTAGCGAGGTAGGGTGATCTTCCGGGCTGTAAGAGAACCAGGTTCCACCAGTTCTAAATCCTGGAGGGCTTCCAGCAGCTGCTCCTTGGCAGCTCCGATGAAGGAATTCTCCAGGAAGGCAGGCAGGCCGCCCACACCATCCCGTAGGGTATACAGGGGCACCCGCACCAGGCCTAGCACCTGTGAAAGGAAGGAGACAGGTGACGATGAGATAGGTAGCTCACCCTACACAGATCTTTCCAGATCAGAGGTCTCATCCCTTAGCAGTCCAGCAGACCCAGGCCTGAGGACGTCCATCTTATACCTAGTGGGCCCAGATCTCCGCAAATGACCATGCCATCCAGCTTAGTAAATGCTAATCTCTCCTACATCCCTAAACCTGTTGTGCCTCTTGCCTCCAGGATGCACACCTGGCCCTACACCAGTAGTTCTCAAAAATACTCCAGACCAGCCATATCAGCACCATTTAGAAACTTTTCAAAAATGCAAATTCTCAGGTCCTTCCCTCCTTCTCCCACTGAACCAGAAGTTCTGGGAGTGGGATCAGTAATAAGCCTCCCAGCTGACCCTGATACCTGCCAAAGTTTGAGAACCATCTCCATCACGATCTTCTCCCCTACTCTCCTAGTCTAATGAAAAAGGTTCCCCACAACGTATCAGGCCATATCTTCTACCCAAGAGGGGCCTGGGGTGCAAGGCTTGGCCAAATCAATGGGGAGAAGAGAGATGTGGATAAGTGTGTTCTAGAAAAACAACTGCAGACGCCAGTAAAAGGGGGAGACTACGTTGGCTGTGGCTTGTCAACCAGATGAAAGCAGCCCAGGATCCCAACTACCGCAGGAAAGTGAGGGGGGGATCGGCTTTCGGGGCAGGGAGGCCATGGGGGTGGGGTTCCGGGGCCCGCCGCACCTCCAGCCCGTGGTCCTTGGCGCGCGGGGCGCCCATCTCCACCGCGACCAGCTGCTGGAGCGTCAGGCGCTTGGCGTAGAAGTGGGCCACGATGCGCGCCCCGGGCCCCGCGTGCGAGCTGCGGTAGTCGGCGCGCTCCACGCGGAAGTCGGCTGCGGCCTCGCCCAGCTCCTCGGTCAGCTCGCGGTTCAGCCCGGCCTCCAGACCGCCGTCATGCACGCTGACGAAGCCGCCGGGGAAGCCGAGGCGCCCATCAAAGCGCATCTGCATCTGCGGGAGAGGGAAGCGGGGTCGCCCGGGCGCCCGGCCGCCGTCCCCGGGGGAGGGGGAGGGGAGGGGCGGGCGAGGCGGCCCCTCTCACCAGGACGGCGTAACGGAGCGGGATGCGGCCGAACAGCGTCCCCGGGTCCGGCGCGTATAGCAGCGCGTGGCACGCGTGCCGCCAGCCAGACCCCAGCGCCAGGGCCTCCTCCAGCTCCAGCTTGCGGATCCCGGCCATGGCCCCGCGCTGTCCCCGCCGCAGTCCCGAGGGCCCAAAGAGGGCAGGCGGGCCCGGCTGCAGCCAATCAGGGCGGGGCTTGCAGGCCGCGGGAGCAGGCGCCGGCCGCGGGCCTCGGGGGAACAGAAAGCCTCGTCCGGGTTGGGCCCCGGGCGGGGCGGGGCGAAGGCGGCGTGGCCGGCGTCCCGGGCGCGGAGCGAGGCGGGGAGGTCACGCTTCCGTCACAGTGCCCGGCCGCGGGGCTGCGGGAGCCGGCAGGTGGCGGGGCGGGCTCGCCTGGCAGGCTGTCCCTCAGGCCGAGGCCTGCGGCTGGAGGCGGCACGGGGGCGTCAGGGAGCCGCAGCTGGTTTGGTTCGGGTGGCACACGGAGCCCGGGGCTGGGGCTGGGAAGGACTGAGGCCGAGTTGGCTTCGGAGACTTGGCCTGTCCTTGGGCAGTGGGGATGGAAAGGAGCGGTGGGTGTAAGAGCCGCCCTGCGTGGCGGAGTGGGGGGCCCGGGGACTCAGTGGCTGGTTGAATGTCGCGGGAGGGTTGTGCTAGGGTGAGGTCAGGGTTTATGGCCAGGGTGCATAGCGGCATTTTTTGAGATGGGGGATCATAGGACACGGATGGTCAGTAAGTGTATTCTAGACAAATTGAGGGTGGCGGTAGGCAGCGGATTGGACAGGTAGGATAGGATAGGATTGATGCGATTTTCTGGGGTACGGTAAGTGAGGAAAGAGCTGTGAGTGTGTGCTGTGCTCACAGGAAGGGTCAGAGGTAGAAGTGCCTAAGGGTTTCCAGACTTTACGCATACACACCAGACCCCTGAGCTGTGAAGGGAGGTGGGGCCTACTAGTGCCGGATGCTGAGGAACGGGGATGCAGAATTCCTCACCCCCGGCCAGGACTTCCGCACCTTTCCCAGGCCCCGTGCAGATAGCCCCTACACAAAGAGTCAATATTTCTTACACAAAGGAAGCGGGGAGACAGCTCCTTGAGAGGGCGTCCTTAAAGTCACAACCTGTAAGTGACAGCACATGATAGGAAAAAGCCCAAGAACCCGTCCAGACTCAGGCTTGTGACATTAGCAACTCATTTAACTCTCTCAGATCCCCAGTTGCTCATTTCTTAAGTGAAGATGATACCAACCTGTTAGAGATAGTGAAATGTTTAAAGCAGTTAGAACAGGGCCCAGCACAAATTTATTGTAGCCATCCTTGCAGTCGAGGGTAGGGGCAGAGTGATGTGTCTTATGTTAAAGACCTGTGGGTTGGAACGCAACCAACATCAGGTGTCAGCATCCTAAGGGGAGAGGGGGTGTCCCTGGCATCCTCTTTCCTAGCTTAGTCTTCTGAATAACACGGCAGAGGCAGCATCTACTAGGATCGGGCGGCTAGATCAAGGTGATGAGACTTCAAGTATGGCACAAATTCATTGGCTTGTTAGAGTTCTAGGGGGCTTGGAAATGGCCCCCGTCAAACATTGGAATCACCTTGCAAACAGCTCACAAAAACTGCCAATTCCATGGTCCCACCCCAGACCAACTGGATCAGAATCTCTGGTGGCGATTTTTAAATTTGTTTCAGGTAAACTAATAAGCAACCAGTGCCCCAACCGTTACCCCTAACACTCCAGAGACGACTTGCTTTCTCTCCTACGTGGGAGAGACATGCCCTTCCCAGAGCTTCAGGCTGTTTTTCTTTCCTGGTTGCTGGAGGAGCCTTTTAAAGATGGATTCAGCTATTTCTAAGGCAATGTGGAAAAGTCCATGAAATCAAGGCAACAGCTATATAAGGACTAATGACTCTGGAGACCAGTGCTTTCCAGTATGAAAGACTATGGAAGTTCCCGTATTGCCATCTTGCCCTCTCCAATCTTGCCATCCCTTTCCAAACTGCTCTCTGCCTCTTCACTGCTTTTCTGCCTCTGCTGGGGGAGCCCAGCCTCCATCCCCTTCCCCCATTCCACCCTCCTGAGGTTGAGTACCCAGAAGTCAAGGCTGGAGGTAGATCACTGAGCAATGCCATGTCCCTCAAGAGCTACTCCAAGTTCATAGTGGTACTCAAAACCAAAAATAACTCAGTGGTCAGCCTCAGAATATGCTAAAGAATGAATTCATTTGAAAAAGGGATTAAGAGGTACAAACTTTCTATTATAAAATAAGTCATGGAGATGAAAAGTACAGCACAGGGAGCAGAGACGGTGGTGGTATAATAATGTATGATGACAGGTGGTGACCACACTTAACACGGGGAGCACTGAGTAATGTACAGACTTGTCAAATCACTGTGTTGCACACCTGAAACTAATATATGTCAACTATACTTCAATACTAAAAAAAAAAAAAAAAAAAAATTAGGGGGCCTGGGTGGCTCAGTCAATTAAGCGTCTGCCTTTGGCTCAGGTCATGGTCCCAGGGTCCTGAGATGGAGTCCCCGCATCCATCGGGCTCCCTGCTCAGCGGGGAGCCTGCTTTTCCCTCTCCCTCTGCCACTCCCCCTATTTGTGCTCTTTCTCTCTGTTAAATAAATAAATAAAATCTTTTAAAAAAAGTTTTAAAAAATCAAAATAAAAAACAAATTAAAAACAAAGAAAATTTTGAAATTTAATAGTCTCTTTCAGACGTCAATAACACTACTAGCTTCGATTAAATGATTAGAGTCAACATTAGATGGCTACATCCTTTCTGATGATGTCATATCTTTGTGAAGCTGGATTTTTAGCAGTTGTGATGAAAAGTAAGTATGGGATAAAAATCCTTGTGGAACAGGGAATGATGGTTGAGGTGTTAGGTGGTGACAAACAGGTCCCATGTTGTCAGGACATAAACACTTACTAAGATGTTTGGACCCAACTAGTTAGTGAAATTGATAGCTATTTCTTTTGGCTTAAGGAGACTATGAAAAATGTACTGACACCCGAAATTACAGAGAACTGAGAAATTTTGGGAGACTCCGAGATCATCAATCCATTGATTCAATAAATACTATTTGAATCCCAAAATAGTGATAATGAGAAGGAGGAAAAGAATTAAGCATTTATCCTGTCTTTTTTTTTTTTTTTTTTATGGGCTGAACCTCAGGACTCTCAGATAGTTAATAAGGGGAAGTTTATAAAGGGCATTCCAGTTAAAGAAAAAAGATAGAGCCAATCATAATTTTACTGTTTTTTAAACTTTAAGTAATAGATCGTGGGGAATGGTCATCAATGATTGCTAACATCACCAAAAGAAAATCAGATATCATGTGCCACATGATGGAAGAACATACCACCTAGGATGAAATATTCTTGCCAAAAAACTGAATTTGAATCTGGATCTAACTACAGTTTTCCAAGAAATATAAAAGAAATCTTTTTTTAGTATCAGGAAGAAGCTAAAATGATCCATGTGGTAGTGGATTAGAGCTGGAGACATCAGTATGAAATTGTGTTTAGCTTAATTTAGATACAGATGGTTACATACAGAAATAGTTACAGATATGTGCATCTACAAGGGTTAGTATACACAAATTTCCTTGCTCTGTCAGCTGAGAGGGGTATAGAAGCAGGGGGACCCCAGTGGCAAAAAGCATACCCGGTGCCCAGAGCTTGACTTCCAATACCGTTTTCTAATAAAAAGGAACCAGGACTCCTTGGAGAAATGGCTGATTCAAGCACTGGGACAAGGAACATACCTGGTAGATACATGATAAACCTGGAGCATCTTGTGATGTGAGAAATCTTTTCTTTAATGAAAAAAAAAAAACCGTATTGGTGGGACTATGTCAAAGGGATGGGGGCACAGGAGCCAACTGAAAGAGCTCTCAGTAGCTAAAGCTGAAACAGTTTGAGCAGTAAAATAACGAAGTATTGGATTATAAGCCAAAGTATAAAGTAAGGATCTGTGGGTCCGTTCTGATGTAAATAACGCATAAGTAGGGGCCCCTGGCTGTCTCAGTCAGTGGAGCATTTGACTTCTGATCTCAGGGTCATGAGTTCAAGTCCCAAGTTGGGTGTAGGGCTTACTGAAAAAAATAAACATAAGTAAATAAATGAGCAGGAAGAAACATTTCCCGTGCAGAAGAATTTGAAATAATTTATACAGATACTCTGTCTTCCAGGAGGTGGAGCACAACTGACCACTCAAGTGTGAGTTGTGAATAATGACTTCCTTCCAATGAGGACAGTATGAGGAGAAACCTGACGAACCTCACTTTAGCCAGGTGAATCAAGGTCAACATCAATAGCGATAAGTCATGTTGATGGTATGCACCCTTGATAGCATGTGATGGATATGGTTCTTAATGTTAGCTGTTTTCCTCCCAGAATGACATAACCCTGATCTAATTGTGAGGAAAGCCTTAAACCCCGTAGGAGGGACATTCTACAAAATACCTGACCAGCACAGCTCAAAACTGTTAAGGTCACTGAATATGAGGAAAGTCTGAGAAACTGTCACAACAAAGGCGACCTTAAGGGTCCCTGATGACTAAATGTAATAATGGGGTATCCTGGATAGGATCCTGAATCAGAAAAAAGACATTAGATAAAAGCTAAGGAAATCTGAATAAAGTATGGACTTTGATTAATAATAATGTATTGAAATTGGTCCATTATTATAACAAATAAACCATGCTAATGTAAGATATTAATAATAGGGAAACTGGGTAGACTATATGGGAACTCTGTACTATCTTCACAACTTTTCCTGTAAATCTAAAACTGCTACAGAAAATAAAGTTTAGGGGCGCCTGGGTGGCTCAATGAGTTGAACACCCAACTCTTGATTTCGGCTCAGGTCATGATGTCAGGGTCCTGAGATCAAGCCCTGTGTTGTCAGGCTCCATGCTGAGAGAGGAGTCTGAGATTCTTTCCTTCTGCCCCTCCCCCTGCTCACTCTCTCTCTCTCAAATAAATAAATAAATCTTTTATTTAAAAAAAGTTTATTTTTTAAAAATGAGGAGGATGCCGCCAGTAAAATCTAGACTAAAAGAAACTCTACAAGACCAATGACCTGGTTTCCTCAATAAATGAATTACAAGGGGAAAAAAGAGATGGTGGCAGGATCTATACATAAAGAGATTGAGGAGACCTATCAGTTGAAGCAATTGGGCTTTATTGGGATCCCAATTTGAAGAAACAAAGAAAAAGTAAGATGGGAAATGTGACTACTGACTGGATATTTGATAGATAGCAATTACTGATACATTTTTGAGTATGATAATACTAGTATGGCTTTAAGAAAAGATTCTTTATCTTTTAGAGATATGTGCTGAAATATTTATAAATTTATGATAAAAATAATGCAGTGAGGTGGTAGTGGGTGAGAATAGAAATAAAATAGGATTGGCTGTGAATTGATTATTTCTGAAACTGAGTGATGTTCCATAACAAGGGCTTATTATATTATTCTCTTTACTTTTATACAGTTGGATGTTTTCCATAGTAAAAAGTTAAAAATAAAGACATCTCTGACTTCTCCTGAAGTTAAAGGTTATCATTTACATTTGAATAAAGCTTTGCATTTCACAAAACCCTTTCACCGACAGGATCCCTTTTGGTCCAGGAGACGGAGAAAAAGGTAAGCATCTTGGCTCACTTTTTAGGCAGAAAGAAGACTGTGACCAACCGTCTACCAGGAAATTTTAAATCATTCCACTTAATCCTCATAAAATTTTCCAGATGTTTCGAACATAGAGCCAAGGTCGGAAACCGCTGATTCTGAAGAGCGTACAGTGGGGGAGCGGGGAGGAGATGCCACAGGCTGAGAGCTGCCCACTGAGCCAGTTGGGGTTCATCCAAAAGGACTCACTGAAAGTGCTGGATGCTGGAATTATTATTTGGGGGCACTCACATATCTGGAATCAAATCCCGCAGCCTTAAAGAAGGTGGCATTCTGCAGAACGCAGGTCCAGCATTGAAAACCCCCTGCCGTGTTGTCTGGAGCTCCTCAGGTGCATCTGTGGATTGCAAGAACTTTATAGACACCTCCAGCTTCATGCCAGGACCTCCTCACCTGAATACCCCACAAGCACCCCAAATCCAACACACCCAGGATTGCACTCAGTGTTTCTCTGCCCCCATGCTCCCCCGCATCTCCTGTATCCCTGGCTCTGTGAACGGCCCAGGCACCCATGCCAGAGACCCAGGAGTCCTCACAGACGCCCTCCACTCCTCCCCACCCAAGTCAGTCCTCAGTTCTCCTGGTTCCCTTGCATTGTCTCCACAGTGCCCTGACTTCATCTTTTCTCTCCCTGATCGCACCTAACTGCCTGCCTCCAGCCTCACCCCGTTCAAACTGGCCCTCCACACAGTTTCATGATAACAGCTGGAAGCCAGGCCCTGTCACTACCTCTTCTGGGGCTGCCCCCGGCTACAGAACACAGCAGACAAACCCAACGGCTCAGATCTGAGCTTTGCCTTCTGTATGAGTGGTCTGTTACTGAATTGTATTGTGGAATGTAAACTTACTCTTTCAGTGTCCATGAGTCAGGAATTAAGGAATGGCTTAGCTGGATGGTTCTGGCTTAGGGTTTCTTGTGATGTTTTAGTGGCGATGTCAGCAAGGGCTGCAGTCAAAGGAAGGCTTGACTAGGGCTGAAGAATTTGCTTCCCCGGCAGCTCAACTTGGTGCTGGCTTTTTGGCAGAAGCCTCAATTTTATGCCACATAGATCTCTCCATAAAGTTAAGTAACTGTATATATTTAAGGTGCACAAGGCGATGTTTTGATATACTTACACATTGTGAAATGACTACCACAATCAACTTACAGCGACCATTTTCATTTGTGTGTGTGCAGTAAGAACACTTAAGATCTACCCTCTCAGCAGATTTCAAGTGCACAGTAATACAGTATTCTAACACAGTCACCGTGCTGTGCATCAGATCTCCAGAAGTACTCATCCTGCGTAACTGTAACCTTTGACCAACGTCTGCCAACCCAACCCCTGGCAACCACCATTCTACTTCCTGCTTTTATGAGCTTTGACATTTTTAGATTCTGCATAGAAGTGAGGCATCTGACTTCTGTGTCTGGCTTATTTCACTTAGCATAATGTCCTCCATGTTCACCCATGTAGAAAATGGTAGGATTTCCTTCCTTTTTAAGGCTGAATAATATTCCATTGTGTATATACATATCACATTTCCTTTACTCATTCAACTGTCGACAGACATTGCGGCTGTTTCCATGGCCTGTTGGATGCTTACCATTCAAAATTGTGTGCCTAAATGCCAGGTAGCAGATGGGAAGTCAATACACGTTGAAGTAAAATCCAAAGAAGAATTCGGCCATATCCGCGGGTGAGGCGGTGTTGGTAGGCTCCACGCTCCTGCACCGCACTGTCTGGAAACGTGCTGAAACCCAGCCTGACAGAGTTCACGGTTCACCATTTTGAAAAAGAGGATTCCTATTTTTTCTGAGAAACCACTAAATCATTTCATTAGAAGTAAACTTTCCCCCAAATTTATAAAAATCAATGCCAAAGAGAAGAAAGCCCGAGGACTTGATAAAAAGTGTTAAAAGAAGAAACAGAGCGGTGTCGGGTGTATCGGTTAGCTTATTGCCATAATAGCACAGCGTAATAAACACAGAATCCAAGGAGCCCACAGCAATGAACATTTGCTTCTGGCTCAAGAGTTTGCGGATCGCCTGGAGCAGGTCTGCTCTATTCCTCGTTGCCTGGGGTGACTCTGCAGGTCGGCTGGGGCCATTTTGCTCCCCATCTCTCATCCTCCCCCTGTGGTGCGCGGGCTAGCCGGGGAGGGCAGAGGCGCAAGACAACAAACTCTAGCGCACCTGCCAGTTTCTTGTCCCGCGCGATCACTCCGCCGAAACAAGTCTGTGGCCCAGAGTCAAGGGGGCGGGAAACCTACTCCCCTCGTGGGGGTGGGAAGACCCGTGAAGCTATAAGGGAACAGTCAGGGGTACACAAAGAGGTGAATTGGAACCAAAAGTTCAATCTTTCAGAGCAAGAAATAGTCACAATGTTTTAGAAAGAAAAAAAGTTCTAGCTCTTCGAAGACTGTCTCCCAGTCTAACCCTACAAGTCTACTTGGAAAATACTCCTCTTGAAGTGAAGATTCCAATTCTGCATAAATGCCAGTGACTTTGATATTCGTAATATATTATTTTATAATGCATATGTGTCGGACCAGATTTCTGATGTCCCGTCTGAAGTTAGGGAAGAACTGAGCTTCTCAAGGGCACTGGTGACGCTGCTTGCTTTGGAGTCACACGGGCAGGGTCAGGAAATGTGAAGGGTGTTGAGGCATCGTGAGGACTCAGAGCTTGCCTCAGAGCTCGCTCGCTTGCCTTTCCACAGCTGCCTTCTTCATGGCCCTATCAGCTTTTAGCCGACTGTCAGCTAATTTCTAGTCAAGAGTTGGCTGAAAATGGCTAAAAACGTTTACTTTTGGGGCGTGTTTGCGTGGTAGTAGTAGAATCTTGGAAGCCTAAGGAAGCCTTCAGAGATGAATCTCCAATGATGGGGCATCAGGCAGCCTGACAATCAGGCTAATGCATCCTCCTCCAAAGGTAAGAGCATCTTCCAGATTGAAAGCATTTCCATGCATTACGCTGAACCTCACTGCCAATTCCATGTGATGGAGCCTCTTACCTTATCTTACCTGCTCTTTACAGCAGTCTTCAGACATAGGCAGGAAAAGACAGAGAAAATGACTTGCCCTAGACCACACAGTAAATGGCAAGTGTGAGTCTAGAATACAAATCACCTGGTATTAAGTTGTGTTTTTTTCCTTATGCAGATTGTGGCAGAAGCATGAATTAATTAATTAACTGAGAGTGAGAGCAAGAGCGAGAGAGAGAGCAGGTGGGGGAGGGAGAGGGACAAGCAGACACTGCCCTGAGTGTGGAGCCCGACAATACGGGGCTTGATCCCACAACCCTGAGATCATGACCTGAGCTGAGCTGAAATCAAGAGTCAGAAGCTTAACCAACTGAGTCACCCAGGCGCACACTCTTTACTGTGTGTCCAAGGCTGCCTCCTCCCCTGTTCCCCACCCCCATACACACACCCCTTCTCTTTGCCTCATTTTTTCATTTTTTGCTTCTTTATCATCTCGGTGGCCTGACCTGATCTTCTGACACATTAGTTAGTGATCCCATCATCTTGAAAGAGGAGTGGGGTGTTTTCCCCCTGGAGCTACTATTTAATTTGTCAGCCTCCTTTATCCTGAGCCCACTGTGATGGCCGGACTTTATAACAGACCCAGAGCTTTCGCTCCAGCCTCAGCCCCAAATACATTAAATAATTAACTTCCATCACGCTCCTGTGTGTGCCTTATCTCCGCATCACCCAAAATAGCTGATGGCATTTCCTCTGCATAAATAGAAAGCAGAAAGGTCAATTGGTGGTTGTGAAATATATATATAATTTTACAAAGCGGCAAGCCAGCGGGGACCCTTTATTCTCTCATACCTGGGACGGTTTCATAACAGCACCTTCTGACTTCCTTAATCCCCCAGCTGGTTTCCACCCACCATCTTGCAGTTCACCCAGTGAACCACACTCTTGCAGCTCGGTTAGTGATTAATACCAGCCCTGGAGTCACCCCAAATCCAGACTGAGTCGGGCTGAAGGAGAAAGTACTTTCCCAATAGTAATAATAAAAAGCAATTTTTTTTCTAGTTACCTTCAATCTTGCCCCACCACCCTCACTCCAGTGAAGCAAACAGTGGTTTTCTCCTTTTAATCTGTTTGTTTGTTTGTTTGTTTGTTTGTTTGTTTCGTCAGTGTTTTTGGTAGTCCAGCCACAGAGCCTAAAGGGTAGAGGAACGGCCCCAACCACAGGTTCTTAAATCCAGGGTATTGTTCCCGGGCACACTCATCTGTTTGTGAAAGATGGCAGAGGTTTTTGAAATCCAGCTGTTTCTTATTCTGACCCAGCAACTCACACAGGTATTCTGTTCTAATGTTATGAAAACCATTGGCAAGAAGATTCAGGAACTTCTGTAATGTGCTACTATTGTCCCCCTCTTCCAGGTCTGTTTGAAATCTGTTTGGTCACAAAAAGGTACGGGAGCTTGAGGAGCCCTTCCTGGGGCTGACGTCTCTTCTCGGTCAGCATGATGGGAATGTCCTAGGCCCGGGGCAAACCTGATCTTCAGTGTTCTATCCTGGTAGTGGTCACAGGTTCTGGATTTGGGCTTGGACGACATGCTCAAGGTCAGAATTCTGCAGTCTCAGATTCCACCCCCAGGAAGGAGTGCATATTTGAGGCCCCTTTTTCCTGCCCCAGACACAGGGGCTGTGAGATCAGCAACATGACTATTGCCTGCCAGCCAGGGACACGTGTCTTCAGAGACGTTAGTGAGCTGAACCAGGCCCCCAGCAGAGCAGACCCAAGTACCGCTCCAAACACGGGAGGAGAGGCAACAGGCGGAAGGGTCTCAAACCGTGGTCTGAGGGTGGTTCTCCCCCCAGGAGCATCAGCATCACCTGGGAACTTGCAAGAAACGCGAAGCCTCCGTCTCCACCCAGACCTATTGAGTCCGAAGTGCTGGGGTTGGGCCCTGAATTGGTTTGAACAAGCCATCCCCATGATCCTGATGCTCAGACGTGAGGAACACTAGTCTAAGAGGCACGGCATCGTGCCGGGGCACTGCTCCGGACATAATGGGTGGGTAAGGCAACAGGCCTTACCATCCGCGTCCTCCATGGTCAGCGGAGGGCAGGACGCTGGCCACTATACAATGCATGCATCAGATTCTCTAGGTCGTTTTCTAACAGAAGATATGCTTTGGCCCCATGCCTCCCCAGAGAAAGGAGGGGGGTGAGGCTGGGTCTTGACAAAGCTTCTCTCCTTGACGGAACTTTGGACAGGCTCCTCTGAGCGCTCTTTCAGCTGGGCCTCCACCTGGGCCCTGTCTCCAACTGGGCCAAGTCCGGTTCAGCCAGAATCCGTGAAGTCCTTTAGTGAGAACCCCCCACCCTTGCTATCGGGTCACCCTGGCCTGTCTCCAGCAAGAGTCCTGTGAAGTCGGTTTGGCAGCAATCTTCCTTACCCTAGATGTCTTCTCTTTGTAACTTTACAGCCCTCGAGCCGAGCTGTGCCCCGTCCCACGCCAGAGTATAAATCTCCAGCTTTCCGTGCTCTATTTGGCATTGAGCCCTGTCTCGCTCTCCTATTTTAATCACCCTGACTAAAGTCTTCCCTACTGTTTTCACACGTGTCAGGATAATTCTTTAACAGTATGTGCAAACGTGTGTATGTTTAAGAAGCTTCTCGAGCAAGTCTAATGTAGCTTCTTGGTTGAAAACCCACATGCAGAGTGGTTGAGAGCATGGGCGCTGGAATCAGACAGACCCGGGTGAGAGCTCAGCAGCTCTGGTTGCTAAGTAAACAAGCAGGTTAGCTCAAAGACGGGGGTAATCTCTTGTTCTCTCCCCCTCTCTCATCGGTGAAAAGATCCAATGACAGAAGGCCCTTAAGGTTGTGTACTGACCCATATTAGGCACCAAATAAATCGAATGATAGCTGCTCTCGGCAATAATGATTACACAGATGCATTATATTCATCAACATACTTCTAGATAAGAAAAAGATAAAACAGGTGACTTATTTTGTAACCATGTAAAATATATTTATTAAGAATAAAAGTCTTCAATACTTCACGAATAAGCTTGAAGAATTAATCACAAAAGAGAATTGCTTTTTGGATTTTTAGTCCAGGTCCTTGTGTATATATGCAGATCTTGCTTGTTGGGGGAAGGGCAAAAGGGGACCCAAAACAGGTCACCCGAGACAAACATTCGTGGCTCTTGGTCAGCAGCTCAGTGTGTCCATGAGGCCAGTGTTCAGCGACCTTCGGGAGCAGGCTGGCCATAGAGCACAGGGACTGAAGGCAGGCACTGAGCCTGTCCTCCAAGTGGAAATGGTCAAGGGTAGATGGATTCTTCCAGGCCACTGCAGAGGTGTCTAACTCCGTGGAAGCGCCGAGGGCACACTCGAGGGAATGCTTTTCAGGAAGCCACACGTGGTCCACAAGCTTTCCTCAGAGGATAGACCAAACACTGACTGGCCCAGGACTCAGAGTAGAGGCAGACAGGCTTACTACTCTCTAAGGACTCACTCTTCTTGACAAGGAATTGAAAGCCCCAGCACTGTACCCATTTCCCATAATAAAATCCAGCTTATGTGTTGAATGAGTTTGTCCCCTTGAACTTACTTGTTTTTGATAGTTGATGGTGAGGGTTCTGGAGTGTGGTCCCTTTACCCACTGTGATCAGCAACTGTTCCTCAAAATACAGGAGCTGGTCAACTTCAAAACAGTCACTGGCACGAGGCACCACCTTCTCTAGAGCTGCCCGGATCTCGGCTTCGCCGGCCTTCTGGCGCCTCGCTCTCTTGAGGTAGTTGTAGACCTTCTCAAATACTTCTGCTCCCAGCTTCTGCATGGCTGACCTGCCACACAAGTTAGGAGAGATAAAGAGGAGTTTTACACATTCGAGTCATCTGCAAGAAATGTCTTTTTAAATCATTAATTACACAAATGTACCTTTGAGATTTGGGGGAAAAAGAAAAAAATAAGATGCGATGGCTCTACCTTGAACACTCAACAACAACATTCAACAAATACTTGCTGCGTGTCTGTTCTGCGCCAGGGGCCTTCTAGGGACTGTGAGCATAGCATTAAACAAGTTCGGTCGATTCCCGCCTTCATAGAACTTACCTTCTCGGGCAGAGAATAAACAGATAACTTAAAAAATACATAGACAATAAAATGTCAGGCAGCACTATGTGCAACAAAGAACAAAAAACAGGGAGAGAGACAGAGACAGGTGAGGGGCTGGCCACTCCCCTGAGAGGTGGTGTCCTCTGAGCAGAGACCCACAGGAAGTGAGGCCAACACTAGGGGGAGAAAACCGGGGCCCTGAGGCTAAAACACCTTGGAGAAATATCGAGAAGGCTAGTGTGGCCGGAGTTGAGAGAACAAGGCGGAAGGGGAGAATGGGATATGGAGTCAGAAATAATATGAATGAGAACAATAAAATAACAAGCCGGCTCCCACCCAGGCCAACACTGGTGTTTCGGTGCTCACCTCCAGCAGCCACAGCCTGTGCGGCGTCAGAATCAACCACAATGGCCACACCCGCTGTGTTTCTTGTGCCTGTATTTTCCTCTACTTCCAGCTAGGGTCACAAACGAAAGGCCTACGCGTAAAACTAGGCCCAGGGCATGTTTTGTTTGATCAGCACTATTCTTTACTTTTTTTCTTTTTTTGATTGATTGATTTTAGAGAGGGGGGCGCTGAGGAAGAGGGAGAGAGAACCTTAAGCAGACTCCCTGCTGAGCCCAGAGCCTGATGCGGGGCTCCATCCCACAAATCCCACGATCACAATCTAGCCAAAACTAAGAGCCAGATGCTTCACTGACTGTGCCACCCAGACGCCCCAGCGCTTTACTTTTTGAGCATTTTAATGTGGAAGTCTAGGCACGGCCGCGCTCCCCGCCCCCTGCATTTCTTTACCGCCCCCTGTCCACCTTCCTCACAGCATTTTAGAGCAGGCTGCTTCTCGGATTTCACCTGCCCGCCGGCCTCAAGGGCATTCGAGTTTTGTGAATTTCGTTCTCCAGTTCAAAACTGTCATTTTTAATGCTGCATACTGTTCCGCTGAATTTATGTGCCAACATTTACCGAGTCATGCTCCAGGTAACATTCAGCGTTTTTCACTGTAACACTGAGCCAATGTCCTCAGGAACACAGCTTTTTCATCCAGGAGAATATTTTCTGGCATCAAATTTCTATGAGCAAGGTGAATTACATGAGTGTGTTCCCTCTGTGAAAACTCAAATGTGCATTTGTGATTTCTGCACTTTTCTGTATATATGTTGAGTGGGATTAAAAGGTTTTAAAAAGTGGTGAGAATGGAATTATTGGGTCAAAATGCATAAATATTTTTAGGACTTTAACCTTAAGAAATGCTTCTTTACTCTTCATTTTAGTGGATTTGGTGAAAAGAAAAATCAGGGTTTTTTTCAGAATTTTTAAAGCATTACTGCTAGACGATGCTGATGGCAACGCTGATAAGAACACTGAAGGCATTAATCACAGGCTAATTCACTTTATAAGCTTTTGTTGTTCAGTACTCTTCAACACCGCAAGCTCTAGAACACAAGCACCCAGGTTAGGTATTGTGGCAGACAAAAAGAAGAGGAAGTGATTTATCTTGCTCTAGTTTAGAGGCTAGAAATCCTAATGTAAAGATATATACACTTTACATTTTAACTCACTTTTTAATGGTACTTTAGAGCTTACAAAATCCTTTTACATTCGTTATCTCAAATGATCCTTGTGAATGAGGCAAGTCATTGGACATTTATCTTTATTTGACAATGAGAGTAAGTAGACTGACTTTCACAAACTCACGTAGCTAGTGGCTGTTGGAGCCTAAACCCAAACACAGGTCCTGGGCTGAGGAGCTCGGCAGCCCTTGGGCCCCAAGTCACCCAGCTTGAACAGATTTCCCACCTTCTGCCTGGAGGTTATCAGGACGGATCCCAGGACACGTCACATCCATAGTCACCCCTGTCACCCCCAGAAACCCAAGCTTTCCTTCTGCTGACATTTAGCAAACCCTGTCACTGCCCCCATTCATGGAGGACTTCACCAACCTTCATGCTCTCTTCTTCCCACACCCTACTCCTGTCACCATTCTCATGGCGTCCGTATTCTTGCTCTCTCTGACTTTGGACTGTCTCATATCCAATGATCATTTTCTTTACCCTCCTCAGTTACCCACGCCCATGATCATACCCTTGACCTCTTGGCACCAATAACCACACTTCCTCTTGAATCGATGTCAAGCCTTACACTCTATGGACACCCCTTTATACTCTCCCACCATACTGACTCCGGCTATTCTTCTACTTCATGGTCACCCACAATCCTTCGACCTATCACCATGATGACAGTCACCCCCTTGTGTTCTCATGTCCCCACGTCCAACTTTTCCTCAGTTCCATTTCATGGCCCATTACTATAATCACTATCTTAAAATACCCTTGACTCTTTCACTCCCCTCTTCCTGTGTCAAACTCCTCTGGCAAAGTTGTAATGGTTACACCCGGACACCCATTTACTCCTGCCTGCACCCGAACAAAAGAACATTCCAGGAGAAAAACGTCCAATTCTGCCGACAGGTCTCATTTAAATAATTAATGCCCACAGTTCAAAACGGCACTCAGCACTGCCCATGGCCCTCCTATAGTTGTCCGGTAGGCTTATTTTCCACTCCTCAAAGTAACTATTTCACGCCTTCTTCTTTATTTGTTATTCTCAAACTTGCTAAGCCCCACCCTCCTTCTCAGCTGATGACTTTACCTAATATCCCATTGAGAAATAGAAACAAACTCGTAGAAATTCCCTCTTGTCAGTGCCCAACTACCCCACCTCCTTGGCCTTCCCTCCGCCCCTAGTGAATGGACCCTCGGTGCTCCCATGAAAGAGCGTCCTCTCCCCCCTGAGTGCTCTTGATCTCAGCCTCTGTCACGGGCTCAGTGGCTTTCCCGCTGGCAGCTATTTCTATGTCTCCGGGAGCATACACATCAGAAGAGAATATGCCCTAGTGCCCACTTTTATACAAGAAGCTTCTCGCGACCTCCACATTCCCTCAGTTCACCTGCTTCCCCATCTATCACTTGGACCTCCATCGCTAGCGAAGCTTCCTGAAAGAGTCAAATGTGGCTGCCGTTTCTACTTTCTGACTGCACGCTCTCCTTCAATCCACTCCTCATTCCTTCTCTAAACTACTCTCACGTGGCTAATTCCTCTGGTCTCTTCTCTGTACATATCTTACTTGACATTCAACAGCTGGCTACTCTCTCCTTCAAATCCTTCCTTCTGTTGCTTTAGGTGATCCCATCTTCACCAGGAGCTTTTCCTATCAGGCTCTCTGCTTCTTTTCAGCCTCTTCGACTGACTCATCTCCCTCCTCATTTTGGCCTCTACATTTCAGAGTCTTTAATACCCTTTATAGGCTGAGGACTTCCTGTATGTCCCCGTGTCCTTCACCTAGAACCCCCGGCTTGTGAATCAACTGCCCACTTGATCTCACGAGCTGGGTATCTAAAGGGTGTCTCAGCCTCAATATGGTGGGAGAAAAGAACTCTTAATTATAAATAAATACAAAGTGCTATGAAAGTTGGGAAAATCAAACACCCCACGGAGGCAGAGAAGGCACCGTCTCACTTGGGCCATAACAGCCGGAGGGAAGCCAGGCGGTAGCTAATAGGGGGAACCCTGGGAAATCAGTGAATCAGTTTGGCAGGTGAGAAGGGTATGAAGAAGAGGGTGAGAACCAGATGAACATAACGTTAAAGAAACTTTGGAATCTGGGCACCTGGGTGCCTCAGTGGGTTAAGTGTCAGACTCTTGATTTCAGCTCAGGTCACGATCTTAGGGTCCTGAGATCCAGCCCCGCATCAGGCTCCACGCTCAGTGGGGAGTCTCCTGGAGATTCTTTCTCTCCCTCTGCCTCTGCCCCTCCCCCGACATGCATGTGGGCACTCTCTCAAAAGAAGAAGAAAAAGAAGAAGAAGAAGAAGAAGAAGAAGAAGAAGAAGAAGAAACAACTTTGGAATCTGACTGGTAGTATCACCCATTGATGAGAAAGAAGCCCTAAAATGTCCCCTGAAACCACAGTGACTAACAGTTTTTGAGCCTTCTTTATGTGCCAGTTTTTATTCTGAGCAACTCCTCATATCATCCCATTAAATCCTATGGATATGATATTGTTATTTCCATTCTACAGATGAGGAAACTGAGATACAAGAGGGGATTAAAAAACTTGTCTAGTGCCACACGATTTTGAAGTGGTGGAGCTGGGACGTGAATTCCAGTAGTTTCACTCCAGGACTCACTTTTCATCACTATGGATTCAGACACTGGAATTGAATCTCAGCTCTACCTGTACTGGCCGTGTGATCTTGGGCCAGTTTCTTAACCTCTCTGAGCCTTGAATTTTCATATTTATGTGGAGATTACACACACACACACACACACACACACACACACACATGCACACACGTGTATATTAGCACAGTACCTGTCACCTACCAGGTGCTTATCTGCCATTGTTTCGTTGTTGCTTTCCCGATGCTGGACTATACCACAGTCCTATTTCAGTTTAACTGCAAGCTTCAAGCAGTTTTGTGGTTCCACCTCTGGTTAAGACACCATTTTAAACAGTTTTATCTTCTCTGAGTGAATTTGAAAAAAAAAAAAAAAAGACACAAGAAAGCCAGTGGCAGTGTGGAAGGAAAAAAAAAGTAATTTTGTAGAAATAATCATGAAAACCTATTTTAGCAGAAAGCATTAAGAGAACACATAGATTACTCTTCAGGCATTGTTTAAGGAAAGCTTGAAAATGATTTTACAGAATATAAGAAATCCCTGAACATTAAATATGTATGAGCCACTGTGGGAACAGAACGGTACAACGTATTTCCTCTTTAATACTGCGGTCTTAGTGATCATTTAGTGTTAACAAGCATCGGGAATCTTTATTAAGGACGGATTTTGTACCCCTTCTCTCCCCATCTAGTATTTCAAATGGCTGTCTCTGAACCTGGTGGGCAAAGACGGAACAGATCTCTCTCGGCAGTCGATGCTCAGGTGACCTATGGCGCCCCCAGATGGGGCATGTGACTTTCAGGCCCCTTTTTGTAAATGGTGCTTGCCTTTGGCTCTGTCCTCCCTGGCAGCAGAATCTTGAGAGCAACTGTTGGTTGGAGACTCTGTTCAAGCTAACCTTTCCTGTAAGGATTATCTTGTTTGTGACCTAAACACCCTCCATTGTTCATAACCACAGTAAATGTAGGTGGGTAAGTACTGACGAAAAAACAAAATCCAGTTTGTTTCCAAGAGATACAATTAAAACACAGGGCATTGAAAGGTTGAGAGTAAACAAATAGATTTAAAAAAAGATCTACCAGGCAAATACCCAAAAGAAAGCTGGAGATAGCTATATTAACATAAGACAAAATAGATTTTTCAAAAGGATTTTATTTATTTGAGAGAGAGAGAGAGCGCATGCTCGCGCGAGAGAGAGCGCATGCTCGCGCGAGAGAGAGCACAAGCAGGGTGAAGGGCGAAGGGAGAATCAGACTCCCCGCTGAGCAGGGAGCCCTATGGGACTCCATCCCAGGACTCCAAGATCATGACCTGAGCTTAACTGACTGAGCCACCCAGGTGCCTGAGACAAAATAGATTTTAAGAAAAAAAAATTACTACAATAAAGATTGCTACTCAATAATGAAAATAGTTCAACTCACCAGGAAGAAATAAAAATTCTAAACTAGTATGCATCTAATAAAGTAGAATCAAAATACATAAAGCACTGCAGTGAGAAATTGGCAGAAATGTCCCCACAGCACAGGATTTCAATATACATTGCTCAGTTATTGATAGATGAAGCATTTGAAAAATTAGTAGTGATATAGAAAATCTGAATATATTTAAGTAAGCTAAACTTAAGAAACATATAGAGGACCCTCTCCCTCCATGACAATTAGAGAACCCTCATTCTTTCAGACTTTCATAACATTTACAAAAACTAACCATATACTAGGCAGCAACTCAAGCCTCAACACATTTCAAATAATTCATTTTACACAAAATCTAGTTATCTGATTATAACTGATAGAAATCTGTAGCAAAGATATGGATTAAATAGTACCATGTATTCTAAATAAATTTTGGGTCAATGAAAAAATCAGGCATGCTATAAACAAACTCATTTGAAGCCAAAAGAAAAGTGATAGGTACTCTAGCATTGTAATATTTCAGTGTAAATTTATTCTGACACTCGGAAAACATGCTGTAATATTTCTGCAATGATACAACTGAGTATTTTAGAAATCATAAAATAGAAAATTCTATTTAAGGGGACTCTTGTTGTTACCTAAGATTTGAGAAGAGAGAGGAATGCTCTTTATGCAGTTCACATTAGGGAAGAGGTTTTAAGTTTGTTTTTTCTACAGGAGGGAATGGAAGGAGAGATGGGGGGGGCAGGAACCACCCCTTTAGTTAGGTGGGTATCTCAATTACATTTTCAAATGAAAAGAACTATATTTTCATTCTTTTTCATCTATTTCTTCCTATGCTCCATATCTTTTATCAATTTTGTTCTCATGTTCAAAAAGTCCTGTAAGTATTTCAGGGACCCTAAAGTTCATCTTAGTCCAGACACTTCATTTACAGGCCAGTGCTTTTTGGGATGGACCACGGTCTTGCCCAAATGGACAGTGGACACAGGAGAGTTGGAAGAAGCCTCCCCAGGCTCCTGAAGAAGCTCTACCTGCCTGGAGCCAACCCCCAACTTGTGTTTGGCTGATTCCTCAGCGAAAAAATTCCATTAAACCACAAGAGAGTACTTTCTCTCCTATTTCCTCCAAACTCAACCTCTTATCCTCCAAATTCCTTTACTGACTTCCCCCCATATTTACTTTTAACTTGCAAACAATATATTTCATCACATCTATTTACCCATCAATATTGACTGCTCTCTGAGCCTCTAATCATCTCTCTCTCTAAGGGGCTCTGAAGATGTCAAACAAAAATGTCCTCACTTTTTTTTTTTAAGTTTATTTATTTTTTAGTAATCTCTACACCCTATGTTGGGCTTGAATTCGCAACCCCGAGGTCAACAGTCCCACACTCTATGGACCAAGCCAACCAGGACCCCCTGTCCTCAAGTTTTAAATATTATTTTAGTTTTGCAACAATCTCACACAAGAAAGTTACAAGTATAATACCAAGAACTCTTTTTCTCCCCAAGCCTTTTGAGAATAAGTTGCTAACCTGATGCCCCTTCCCCTCATTACTTGGTGTGTATTTTTTACAAATGAAGACACTCTTTTACATAACCACAGAATGGCCATCAAGATCAGGAAATTAACATTGACACATTACTGTCATCTAATACTCTAATCCATTCAGGTTTCCCCAATTGTCTAATAATGGCCCTTATAATAAAAGGATCCAGGTCAAAATAATCACGTGTTGTATTTCATTGTTGTGTCTCTTTAGTCTCCTTCAGTGATGTTGACACTTTCAAAGGTTTGAAGCAAGTTGTTTTGTAGACTGTCCCTCAATTCGTGTTGCCCTTGCTTATGAGAGTTACCAACTCCCACCCTCCAGCTATCTCTCCCTTTGTGTATTAGCTGAAAGACAGGAGTAGAGCCTTCCGTTATCTTGGGACATTATTAGAGAGCTCTAGCTACACCAGTTCACACTTCTCTTGGGTCTAAAAGATGTCCAGGTAGTCACAGTATCTTGTTGTTTTCAGGTGCCTAGTTCCTGACTCTTCCCTACAGCTTTGTTCACTATATACTGTAAGAAATAGGGGGTCCTCGTAAGTAAAGGAAGCAGCTTGTGAGGTAAGTTTCCAGAAGCTCAAGAAAGAATGCCCTGGGTGTGCGACTCACTGGGCATCTCCACTTAAACTACAGGTAGAAATCCTATGCCCAACTGAATTTCTGAGCTTCCTCCCAAGATATCCTAATGCTGCAGCCTTCCCCATTTCTGGCCATGTCAGCTCCTGCCTTCCAACTGCTCTGGCCAAAAACCTTTGGGTCATCCTGATTCCTCTCTTTCTCTCTTACTTCAACAGTCTGGTGTCTCTCATAACCAGATCAGTTAGTAAATCCTATCAGCTCCATTTTCAAACTGTATGCAGCATGCAGATTTCTGTCATCTCCACCACTCCTGCCCTGGTCCAAGCCACCACACTCTCTCACCTGATTGCTACAACGGCCTCTCAGTTGGTGCTCTGCTCCTACCCTCGCTCCCCTACAGTCTGTTCTCAATTCAGCAGCCAGAGTAAGTCAGATCCCTTCACTCCCTGCTCAGAACCCTGTCTTGGGTTCCCCATCTCACTCAGAGTGAAGTCAGTGTCCTTCCAGTGATCTAAAATATCCTGAACCACCTGCCCACCATGTTTTCCAAATGCATTGCCTCCCTCCCCTCCCTCCCTCCCTCCCTCCCTCCCTCCCTCCCTCCCTCCCTCCCTTCCTGTTACACTGGCCCCTTGCTCTTCCTTGAATACCCCAGGCACACTCCACCCCATGGCCTTTGCACCTGCTGTTCCCTCTGATGAGAATGCTTTCTCCAGATATCTCTATCTCTCTCCTTCACCTCCTCCAGGTCTGTGCCCTCATGTGATCTTTTCAGAGAGACCACCCACACTACCCTCTTTAAAACTGTAACTTTTACCCCCATTCTGCACTGCTTCTTCTCTTTCCTTGCTTTGTATTTTCTTAGCACTTGATACTCTTCAGCACACTGTGTTCTTCCGTAATATTTTATGATCTGTCGATCACCCCACTACAGAATATAGGGTCCATAGGGCATGGATGTTTTCACCTTTCTTGTTGACCGATCCCATTACCTAGAACGGTGCCTGGCATATAGTAAGTACACAATAAATACATGTTAGATGAATGAATAGATACTTTGAAAGCCAAACAGAAAAGGAATATGGTGATATTATACAATTTTAATTAAAAATATATGCATCTCTAGGGTTTATTCTAAGAATTAGCACATAGTGAAACTGTAACCTAATTTTGCAAAACAAAAGATCACTTTGGTGATTTTTAGTCGTTGTTTTTCAAGATAAAGCTCCAGTTAGCTGCAGCTTTCAGTATTATCATATTTTCATCCCTATTTCAAATGGATTGGCTTTATGGGACCTATTCGATCTTCCTTGGAGAAAAATGACGTCAAGTTTCTGAGTGGGAAGACAAAAGCCTTACTTAAAAAAATTCTGTGCGGAGGGGACTGTGCTTCACGCTTGACACAAGGGGCCACGTGGAAAGCAACTGAAACCTGCTCACAGCTGCCGAAAGCCCCGCTGCCCCACAGCACGTGGGAGGCTGTGGGGAAGGAGAGTTCCAGAGACCCCCACCCCTCGGAGGGAGGGGGCAGCCAAGACAGCGCCATTCGACAGATGTCACCGTCTGCCGTGCGAGTTAAATAAGGCAGAGAGGAGCAGCTGAGGGGATGTTAGCCTCCTGCCCCAAGCAACATTCTAGCTGAACAGCAGAAAGTATTCAACACTTCCCCTCCCGGAGAAACAACAAGCAATTTCTCTTCGGGGAAAGAGAAAAGGAAAGTTTCCACTAGTTCTGATAGGTCATCAAATTTAAAATCTCCCTCACCCCTTATCCCTTCAGACAAACTAACAGGACCGTGTCTCGTCTCCCCCTTTCTTTGGAGCTTATTTGCCTTTCAGACTGCTTCTCTGCCCAGCAGAAGCTCCCCAATAATGGCTACATTTAGGTTTTTATTTTCAGATGAATTAACCACTTGAGGAGTAAAAACTAAAAGCAAAGGCCTTTGTCTGCTTTCAGGTCTGCTCCCTAATGAGGCTGGCAGCCTTGAGGACAGGGGACCTTTCTTAGCCATCCCGGCAGCCAGCGCGGTCCCGGCCCCGAACCGCACTAAGTTGTTCCGTCAGCACATTTTTAATGAGCACCTAGTACGTGCCAAGTGCCGGGAGCGCTGCCAGAAGCTTGTGACCTCACGAACTCAGATTTTAGTGGGAAGAAGGCAGACAGTGAACAAGTAAACAGGGTAATTTCAGATTTTTGTCAATGCTGCAAATAAAATGAAATGGCAACGGAAGAGAGAAGTGGCTGCCCAGGAGAGGGTTGGGACGGCCGACAAGGGTGGGGGCAGGAGGGATGTTTGGTACCAGCCCTCTTTTGTGCACCAGGCCCTGTCCTGTGGACCAGCGCCCCCTTCTTCATCAGCCGTCACACAGAGGAGACTTTTGTGGGGATGCGGCAAGAGCACCGATGGAGGCCCACACATGTCTAAATGATTTAGAAGTTATGAACCAAGCGAACAAACTGTTAAATAAGATATGATCTACCTCGGGGCGCCTGACTGGCTCAGTCGGTGTGTCTGTCTCCGGCTTAGGTCATGATCCCAGGGTCCTGGAATTGAGCCCCACATTGGGCTCCCTGCTCAGCAGGGGAGTCAGTTTCTTCCTCTGCCTCACCCCTCCCAGCACTCGTGCTCTCTCTCTCTCAACTAAAGAAATAAAATCTTAAAAAAATATATCATCTACCTATTGCATTGACAAATTAACTATAAAGACCTGGAAGGCCAGGTTTGCAATCAGTATTCTCAGACTGCTCAGAGTTCTGCATCGAAATAGGGCAGAGCTGTGTGAGCCAGCCCCTGGACCTTTATCCCTGGATATTGGCCTATCCCCTTCTCTTCTAGCCTGGCTGTTTCCCACCGTGAAAGGGGGGGGGGGGTTATTACGCACACATTCGATACCTCAGCCCCTATGTCCAAGATTCACTCATGCTTTCTGCAAATAGCTTCCCTGTGGTCCCCCTCAGGATTAGGGGTGTGTGAACCGGCAGCCCAGACCACCCATGGGAGGAGAGACCTGAGGCAGAGACCCACAGACTCTGGAATGGGTTTGGGGTCCTCTGGGGAAAAAATTGCAAGGTCCCAGGTCACTAGGGCATGGTCTAGAAGAGGAGACACAGGCTCTGAGTGGGCAAGCCCCCTTGGCCCCTTGAACCCCTTGCTTCACGAGGAGGGATGCCACTGAAGGATGACCAAAGTGGCACCCTCTACAGCACAGGCCCAGTGCCCCCCTTCGGCCTGGGGCTAGGCAGTACTGGAAGAGGGAGGCTACTTTGCTGATGTAATTGAGAAAGACCTTTCTGAGCAGTGGGAGTAGGAATGACATTTGAATGGAGACTTGAACGGTAAAGACGGTAAAGACGAGTCATCCCTGCCAGAACGTGGGATAGGAGCACTCCCAACGGAGGGAAGAGCGCATGACCAGGCACTATAAGCCCTGTAAGGAAGAAGACTGCAGTGGTTGAGGCGTAACTTGGAGGAGGAGAGGACAGGAGACGAAGGCAGATGGTTAGGCAGGAGCAGGGACCTGGGAGGCCGAGATAAGGAGTCCTTGATCCTGGATGCAAAGAGAAGCCAGTGATCCTTTATAACGGTGTTAACATGGGTATTTTATAACAAGAAAATACAACACAGAGAGAGACAGAATGATTTAAAAATCGGAACCTGGAATTTTTGAAAAGCCCTGTAAGATACCAAGGAGTTCATCTAATCAAATACTTTCATTGTATAGACAAATGGGGAAGAACACTGTGCTAAGGGCAGTGGATCTTATACTGGGCCCCCACCAGGATGGCCATACATAGGAAATAAATATAGAATAAATAAGTCCCCTTGCTTTTCCTTCTACTCACTAAGCCCCTCTGTACAATGCACCGTGAAATGTTGGCCACTTGATTAAGTCCTTCCCGGCTGAATCACAACTGTGCTTGCCTTGATCAATTCAAACCACATTTTTTATTTTTCAAAAGTCATTTTCACCCCAGCTTTGCTGAAGTAGAAGCAAAGATCTGAAAATAAAATAAATTTCCTATTCAAACACAATAAGAATAATTGGATTGGCAAAGGAAAATGAAGAGAAATCACAAAGAAAAAGCAATTAGAGCCTTAATATGTTTGGAAGAATTTGTCAGGGCAAGGATGTGAGAAACTATGAGTTTCCTGGGAGAAGAGTAAATTCCAAAAGCTGCCTGTCATTTGGGGGGATTCCCCAAGGGTTCCCTCCTTGACCAAACTTTACTCAGTCCTCACTCTTGATACCTAACCAAGCTCCTGTTAGTAACTTTCCATACACTGACCCCCTCCCACTGCCCACTGCCCATAAATCCCCTGCTCCTGTGGTATTCAGGGCTGAGTTCAAGCTCTCTTCCCTGTTGCAACAGTCTTTTTCTTTTTTTTAAAGATTTTATTTATTTATTTGAAAGACAGAGAGAACCAGCGGGGGTGGCGGGGGGAGGAGAGGGAGGAGCATACTTCCTGTTAAGCAGGGAGCCCTATGCGGGCGGGGCTCGATCCCAGGACCCTGACACCATGACTTGGGCCAAAGACAGATGCTTCACCGACTGAGCCCCCTGTTGCAACAGTCTTGAAAAATCTTCCTTGCGTGTTTAATTCCGTTGGGTGCGATTTTTCTTGGACCAGATCGTCACTGGGTCTCACATTACAAACTGTCCGTATTTGGAACGGCTACATCTGGGTTAGCCTGAGACAGTCTCAGTTCATGCCTGACACAGGAGTATCATCACCCATTCCACTGTCAAAGTATCCTGGTTTGGGCAATAACTTATAAGGTTCCCCACACATAGTGTGAAATTTACTGGCTAAATTGCCATCGAGGCCCCCGGTGACAAGAGGACCTGCAGGACTTTACGCACGGTTCTGCAGCAATTCCAACGAGCAAGAGAGCAGACTCATGAAATGGGAGCACTCCTTTCTAGTCCTGAGCCCTAAGGCATAGTTACATTACATTTGTATCATTTTATGTCCAAATCAAAATGTTTCTCCATAAATAAAAAATGATGGTTTTCATTAGTCTCTCAAACATGTCCATATGTTGCCTTTATTATCCCTCTCCTTCGAGGACTACAGAGGGGTCTTATCACAGCACACTTACTGGAAGAGTGACATGCATTCCAGAGCATGGGGTGTGAGGGGAGACCTAGAGAGAGACCAGGAAGGCCAATGTGGTGCAGGCCTTAGGAAAAACAACTGAGATTGGGGGATCAATACCTCATTCTCTGGTGAATTGCATTAAAAGACTGAAATGAGTTTCAAAACAATAATCGAAGCTGACAGCTGCTCTTGACAGGTTGGGACAAATGAAAATTGAGCGGGGCTTTCACATGCTGTGGGGAGTGGGCAGGACAGGCAGGAACCCCTTAATGCCTTTCACTTGGAAACACTGGGTTTCTTAATTGTCTCCTGCTGTGAAGTCAAAGGAGAAGATCCCTCATTAAAGTGAGGTTTGCTGAGTGGTTTTGAAAAAGGGCTTTTTTAGTTTCTTCACTTGTCTGAAAGTATCTGCAAGAAGCCCTTATCCTGCAGAGCTTCCCCAAGTCCAGGGGGACGGGACAGAACTGCAAACTCAGCGGGATCTCAGGTACCGGTCTCTTGGCTCAGGCAAGGTAGGGAGCGAAGAGGGAAGGGTGGGATCAGATAATCTCCAAGTTAGAAGATCTTCATCCTATTGGGAAAGTCTGCCTCCAGAGACTCTCAGCATGGGTTTGTTAATCCCATTTTACAGGTAGGAAGAGTTGAATGAGGAAAGAGCAAGGCCGCTGAAGGGGAGCTGAGCCTCCTGACTTCAGTGCTCAGTATGCAACTGGAAGGATGAGACTGTTTTCAAAAGAACAAAGGCCATCAGAAGGACGCTCTCCTGAGACCTTGTCGCTCAAAACACGGCTCGGCCTTCAGCATCACATCGAAGGACAGCTGGTTAGAAATGCAGGATCTCAGATCCCACCCGAGACGTGCTCTACCGGAATCTGCATTTAGCAAGACCCCGAATGGGCCCAAAACTTTTGGGATGCAGCAAAAAAGGTTCTAAGAGGGAAGTTTATAGCAATACAGGCCTACCTCAAGTAGCAAGAAAAACCTCAAATAAACAACCGAACCTTACACCCAGAGGAAATGAAAGAATGTAGAAAATGAAGAATAAAGCCCCAAACCAGCAGAGGGAAGGAAATAATAAAGATTAGAGAAGAATAAATGATATGAAACTAAACAACAACAACAACAACAGAACAGATTAATGAAACCAGAAGCTGGTTCTTGAAAAAGATCAACAAAACTGACCACAGGCCAATATCTCTAATGAACATATATGCAAAAATCTTCAACAAAATAATAGCAAACCAAATGCAACAATACATCAAAAAAATCATTTACCACGATCAAGTAGGATTTATTCCTGGGATGCAAGGGTGATTCAATATATGCAAATCAATTAACGGGATACACTGCATCGATAAGAGAAAGGATAAAAACCGATCATTTCAACAGATGCAGGAGAAGCATTTGACAAAGTATAGCAACATTTCATGATAAAAACCCTCAACAAAGTAGGGTTAGAGGGAATATATTTCAACATAACAAAGGCCATGTATGAAAACCCCACAGTTAACACCATATTCAATGACAAAAACCAGAGTTTTTCCCCTAAGATCAAGAACAAGACAAGCATGTCCACTCTTACCACTTTTATTCAACATAGTACTGGAAGTTCTAGCCACAGCAATCAGACAACAAAAAGAAATAAAAAGCTTCCAAATTGGTAAGGAAGAAGTAAAACTTCCACTATTTGCAGAAGATATGATATTATATATAGAAAATCCTGAAGTTTGTAGATATAAACTATATATATATAATTATATATAATCAATATATATAACATATATATAATCAATATACACAAATCTGTTGCATTTCTATACACTAATAATGAAGCAGCAAAGAGAATTTAAGGCAACAATCCCATTTACAATTGCACCAAAACTAATAAGATACCTAGGAATAAACCAACCAGAGAAGTGAAAGAACTGTACCCTGAAAACTATAAAACATTGATGGAAGAAATTGAAGACAAAATGAAGAAATGGAAAGATATTCCATGCTCATGGGCTGGAAGAACAAATATTGTTAAAATGTCCATCTATCCAAAGCTGTCTACAGATTTCATGCAATCCCTATCAAAATACCAACAGCATTTTTCACAGAACTAGAATAAACAATCCTAAAGTTTATATGGAACCACAAAAGACCCTGAATAGCCAAAACAACCTTGGAAAAGAAAATCAAAGCTGGAGGCATCACAATCCCAGACTTCAAGTTACATTACAAACTGTAGAAATCAAAAAAGTATGGTACTGACACAGACACATAGATCAATAGAACAGAATAAAAAGCCCAGAAATAAAGCCACAGTTATATGGTCAATAATCTTCAATAAAGAAGAAAAGAATATACAATGGAGAAACGACAGTCTTTTCAACAAATGGTGTTGGGAAAGCCGGACAGCAACATGCAGAAGAATGAAGCTGGACCACTAAAATAAACTCAAAATGGATCAAGGACCTAAATGTGAGACCTAAAATCACAAAAATCCTGGAAGAGAGAACAAGCAATAATTTTTCTGACAATGGCCAAAGCACATTTCTTCCAGGTATGTCTCCTGAGGCAACGGAAATAAAAGAAAAATAAACTATTGGGAGTGCATTGAAATAAGAAACTTCTGCCCAGTGAAGGAAACAATTGACAAAACTAAAAGCAGCCTATGAAATGGGAGAAGATATTTGCAAACAACACACCCAATAAAGGGTTAGTGTCCAAAATACATAAAGAACTTATACAACTCAACACCCCCAAAACAAATAATTCAATTAAAAAATGAGCAGAAAACATGAACAGACATTTTTCCAATGAAGACATCCAGATGGCCAACAGACACGTGAAAGGATGCTCAACATCACTCATCTTCAGGGAAATGCAAATCAAAACTACAATAAGCTATCACCACACACCTGTCAGAATGGCTACAATCAAAACCACAAGAGGGGCACCTGGGTGGCTCAGTCATTTAAGCATCCCACTCTTGATTTCAGCTCAGGTCATGATCTGAGGACTGTGGGATCAAGCACCACGCCAGGCTCCGTGCTAAGTGTGGAGCCTGCTTAAGATTCTCTCTCTTCCTCTCCCTCTGCCCCCCAACCCTTGCTCGCGCACATGCTCTCTCTCTCTCTCTCTCTCCCTCTAAAACACACACACACACACACACAAAACAACAGGTGTTGGTGAGGATGCAGAAAAAGGGGAACCCTCTTACACTGATGGTGGGAATGCAAGCTGGTGCAGCCACTGTGGAGAATAGTATGGAGGTTCTTCAAAACATTGAAAATACAGCTACCCTATGAGCCAGCAATTGCACTACTGGATATTTACCCAAAAATACAAAAACACTAACTTGAAGGGATACATGCACCCCTATGTTCATTGCAGCATTATTTAAAATAGCCAAATTAGGGAAGCAGCTCAAGTATTTGTTGATAGATAAATGGAGAAAGAAGATGTGGTACATATATACAATGGAATATTATTCAGCCATAAAAATAATGAAATTTTGCCATTTGTAACACCATGGATGGATCTAGAGAGTATAATGCTAAGTGAAAAAAAGCCAATCAGAGAAAGACAAATACCATATGACTTCACTTGTATGTGGAATTGAGGAAACAAACAAAAAAGGATCAAAGGAAAAAAAGAGAGAGAGAGACAAACCAAGAAAGAGACTTTTTAAAAAAGTTTTTATTTAAGTAATCTCTACACCCAACGTGGGGCTCAAACTCATGACCTCAAGATCAAGAGTCACATACTCTTCTGACTGAGCCAGGTGCCCCAAGAAACATACTCTTAATGACAGAGAACAAACTGGTGGTAAGGGGGGGGGATGAAATAGGTGACGGGGATTAAAGAGTACATTTATCATAAGGAAGGAAGGAAGGAAGGAAGGAAGAAAGAAAGAAAGAAAGAAAGAGAGAGAGAGAGAGAAAGGAAGGAAAGAAAGAAAGAAAGAAAGAAAGAAAGAAAGAAAGAGAAGGAGGGGAAGGAAGGAAGGAAGGAAGGAAGGAAGGAAGGAAAGAAAGAAAGGAAGAAAGATAGATCACAGTTCCTTCACATGTTCATTCACACGAGCCAAAGTCAAGAATTCTAAGGACTAGTCTAGACACTTAAAAAAGAACAGCAGTTCCTGAACAAACAAAACCAAAACCAAAACCCAAACAAACAAACAAAAAGCCAAAAACAAGACCCCAAGTGATTCGTATGCACTTCAGAGTTTGAGAAACACGGGCTGGAGCTCTGGATCACACTTTAAACAGCAAGACTCCGAAAAGCATTTAAAGCTATGAATTTGCTTTTGACAGAGAATTCTGATGCTTTTATGCAGTCAGGCCATCTTACCAAGCTCTGAGGCATCATTTCACATACGAGTACCCTCTATAGAATTACTAAATTTACTTTTTTACAATATGAGTTTGAATCTGATAAGAGTAATAGGAAAGGCACCTCCATTAATTTGAGGCTGAAGTGTTCTCTCTCTCTCTCTCCCCTCTCCTCTTTCCTTCTCCCTGGATATCTCGTGCACGGATTTGCATTGGTGATAATCTTGGATTCATCTCACATTCTCAGCATCCTGTTCATTTTAAGGGGAGGACACCAGCCTTGCTCAGGTTGGAGATTATGAATTACAGTTTGTTTGGTAGTTTGCTGGGTTTGCTAGCCCATGTTTGTTCCTAACTCCTGATTCTGCATCAGCTAGAAGTTTCTTTTTAAATAAGCAGAAAATCCTTTCCCTTTCATTTCAGGAAATATTGTATTTTAATTTTATCTTACTGATGATTTGACTGGGAAGTGACAACCAAGCATAAACCCATGTTAATAATTTTTCTCTTCTTTGTTTCTGGGCCAGAAATTGCAGAAATCACTTCGTGTGAAAAAAAGTTTCAATTAGGTCTAATATATGGGTAGTCTTGGGATACCCTTGGGAAGAAACAGGAAGAATTAAATTGCAAGTTTTAGTTGAACCATATGACGTTGCCACTCTCACAAGTGAAATAACAGTGAAATACTGGCAATTTTATTTAATCAACCTAATTAGAATGTTTCAATTTAGAATTCCTTGCCCTAAGGAATATTAAGAGAGGTGTAAGTGCTATTTGTGATTTGTGGAGGCTGGATTGTTCCATTTCCTTGGAGATTTTTTTTTTTTTTTTTTTTTTTTGGACGTTGGGACAAATACTCTGAAGGCTAGATAATCATTTCTCTCTTCTAAGCAGCCAGAGAGAAATGGGGAGGTAGAAGGTCAGGTTTGGTTATGGATTCAGGATGAAAGGTTATATCCTTGAAGGAGGCTTATCATCTTCCGAATCTGTGAAATATATAAATGGTGCCAGACACTGACACCACAAGCTAGGGTGAGTTTCTTGTCTACTTCCTTGTTACAGTCAGGTGCAGTTAATACTTGAACTCTGATCAGAGCAAGAAGAGATTATTCTTCATCACTAACTAACGCCATTCTTTAGTTGGAAAGTGGGAGAGGAAGGGTCAAAGGAAAGTGTAAGAATCTAGTCCCTCTCTTGGTTAATTGTAACAATGATACCATAGTCACGCTGTGTTCCATGATACTCTAAGCATATACTATGACAGCCTGAATCACGTCAGCGTGTCATGGAGTGTTTAAGTGGGCTGGCCCAGGATCACGCTTTAAATAGCAAGGTAGGAATCATGTATTATTTGTAATGGTGTGTGTAGTGCTCTTAAGAGAACTTGGCATACAGCAGGCATTAATAACTGTTTTATCTCAAATTTTAAAATTTCTTGAATAAATGGTGACTTTTAATAACCTATCACATTAGCAAAGATTGAAGATATTACACAAAAAATCTTTGTGGATCGGGGCACCTGGGTGGTTCACTCGGTTAAGAGTCCGACTCTTGATTTTGGCTCAGGTCATGGATGTCAGGGTCATAGCATCGAGCCCCGCATCCAGCTCCTCGTTCAGTGGGGAGTCTGCTGGAGATTCTGTCTCTCTCCCACCCACCCCCTTGCTCTCTCTCTCTGAATTAAATAAATAAATCTTAAAAACAAACAAATTATTTAAATAATAAATAAAAAAATAAATAAAATCATTATGGATCATAAAAAACAATTTGGCAATAAATATCCAGGTTACATTCTATGAACCAATAATTACAAGACATTTATCTTAGGAAAGATAAATTGTTTGAAATGTTTGAAAACACCCCATTAGATAAAAAAATATTTATGTCAATAATATATATGAGTTGAAAAAACTAAAATCTACCTAAAAACTCAAGAATAAGACATTATATTATAGAGAAATTAATGATATTTTTAGAATATTTAATATTTAATAACTTTGGAAAATGCTCAGGACAGGTGAGGGAGAAAAACCATGACACCAATGTCCTGCCCTTTTTTTGTAACCTAGCACCACATCACAAAAATGTCCCAAGTTATTTAAAATTCTGCCAAAACAGTATTTGTAATGGCTGCAGGATATTCCATTGGATGTCAACAGAGTAAGTTATTAACTGTTTTATGAATACACACACTAAAAATAACACGCAGATGGGATCATATCATCCCTATTACTCTGCACCTTTTCTCAGTTAATAATATAATCTGGAGAGCTCATCACATAAGCACACACAAATCTTCCTTAATTCTTTCTATCCTCAATGCCAGGATAATATTCCACTGCAGAAATATATGTTGATTTTTCCAAACAACTCTTATCGATACCGTTAGGCTATTTATAGCTTTTTTTTGCTATTAAAATCACCCTGCAACAGATACTTTCATGTACACTTTTGTGTACTTATACAAGTATTTCTGTGGGAAAAATTCTGAAATTGCTAGATCAAAGAATGTCCATTTAAAAAATCTGAACAGACATTGCCAAATTGCCCTCCAAATTACTGCACCAATTAACATCCCCTTAACACTGCACGGAAGTAAGTGCTTCATTTTGAAATGGAAACAGCAAATAGGTCACAGTTGACGCTTGAACAACACAGGTTTCAATGGGTTTCTGTGGGTCCACTTATATGCAGATAGTTTACAGTACAGTACTGCAAATGTATTCTCTCTTCCTTGTGATTCTCTAAAAAATTTTATTTAAATTCAATTAGCCAACACATAGTACATCATTAGTTTTTGGTATAGTGTTCAATGATTCATTAGTTGCATATAACACCCAGTACTCATTCTTGCGAATTTCTTAATAACATTTTCTTTTCTCTAGCTTACTTTCTTATAAGAATACAGTACAGAATACTTAGAGCATACACAGTATGTGTTAATCGACCGTTGATGTTATTGGTAAGGTTTCCCCTGAACAGTAGGCTATTAGTAGTTAACTTCGGGGAAGTCAACAGTTATATGAGGATTTTCCACTATGTGGTGGGTTGGCGCCCCGAACCCCCGCAATTGTTCAAAGGTCAACTGTGTTCGTGTGTATGTGTATATTTGAAATAGAGCTCATGAACTCCAACAGTATTATGGCACAATTGTAAATAAGGTCCCCTTCCCTCCTTCCTACATCCCTTCCCACTTTTTCTTCCTTCCTACCTTCCTTTTTTCATTTTTTCCTTCTCTTTCCTCCCTCCCTTCCTCTTTTCTTTCCATCTTTATTATTTTACCTAGTGGGAAAAGAGACAGAGGGGAAAATCAGAGTGAAGGCCAGTGAAGAATTTATGTGGCATTTAGAGAATTGGAAGCAAGCAGGAAATGGGCTTCAGACGGAAGCAGAGCGCTTATTTCGGCAGCATATGGACTAAGATTGGACTGATACAGACGTTAGTCTAGCTTCTGCATAAGAATGACACACAAGTTTGTGAAGCGTTTTCTATTTTTATGGTAACAGTGAGGGGCGATGGGTGTGTAAACTAAGCCTATTGGGGCAATCATTTCACAATACCTACACACATCAACTCATCACCTGGTACACCTTAAACTTACATAATGTTACGTCAAATATATCTCAGTGAAGGTGGGAAAAACTTGGAAGCAGAATGTTGCGGGGAATACGTGGAAATCTGCGGTGTGGGGCCAGTCGGACATACTGGGGAGGACAGTTTGGAAGTGCGTTTCCAATCTCCCTGGGCACAGGATTCCCCTGAGGGGCTTGTTTGAAAACGCAGATTCTCATTCAACGAGTCTGGCTGGGGCCTAGGAATCTGCATTTCTAATGGGCTTCCGGGCAGCGGGGCTCCTGCTGGTCTGGGACCACACTGTGAGGAACAGAACTCAGCTGACAAAGCCTGCTTCCAGCAACAACAGGCAGGAGCATTAGTCAGTGGGGAGGGCTGTGAGCATTACTATTTAGAGACAAGAATGCCTCCTGCAAATGTTACATACAAGGTGATAAAGGTCATGGGCTGGCTCGCTCCGTGATCAGGAACCCTGATCTCGAGATCAGATGATATTTTGTTTGCTTCATCCCCAAAGTAATGACGTCTGCCCCACAGAGTCCTCCAACGTCTCCTTCGTTCACGGAGCGCCCGCGGCTGCGGACACTGTCCCGGCTTTAAGTGGCAGGTGCCCGCCTTAAGTTCAGTCCTGAGGGTGCCCACAAGCTGCACCTGGAGGGACCGAGGCCACAGCTCACTGCTGTCCCTGCGGGCCGAGAACAAAATGGGCACTAGGGCCTGAAGGCCCAGCGTTAAAGTAGTTTCAGTCGGGGCTTGATAGCACCACCACTTCCTTTGGAATGAAACCATTAAAAGCTCCTCTACAGTTTCGCCATGTTCCACGGAAACGTTTTCTGAAGCGTTGCATTCCGGCAAAGCCAGGATTATTGATGTATGTTTGGGAACCGGGATGTTTTTATATCTAATTCTTCCTGTGGGATGATTTCTTTGCCATCAGTCCTTGTAAATCAAGGGAAGTACAAATGCTAGCTTTAAAAATTCACAAGCTGAGGTTGACAGAAACATTTTTCACCTCTCTGATCCAAGCCAGGCCGCGTTTGATGCTGGCACACCTAGATTTTCCCTCTCTCAGTTTCTGCCTAAGGATAGCTAGAGAGAAGTTACCAGTAAACATGTGCACGTGCACCCCCCCCCCCCCCCAAGAGCTCAGGCTTGGAGGCTTAGGGAAACTCGTAAATGAATGGTCTACTTTTCAAAACATAATCAAAAGGACAAGACTCAGTGGAGGTCCTAAGAACTTTGTCACCCAGTGAGGCTGTTGTTCGCGTTTAGTGAATAGGTTCAATGTGAGTATAAGGGTGTGTTTCTCTAAATCCCGGAGGGACATGCCGGGTTAGCTTTATGAGTGATAGCTACAAATTGAGGAAACATGAGAAAAGTTTCTAATACACTTGTATTCACTTTAAATTTTGCTTTAATAAGGGATCATTAAAAATATGATTAGCAATTAGGTTGTTTTTATGCTTGAATCATGTTTTCATTTGCATTAAAAAGTTCTGTTTGAGTAGAAAAATCAGAGAAGCATAATGTTTCCTCTCTTTTTCAAGAAATCAAGCTGTTGAAACTGTATGTTTATAATAATGGCAAAACTACTATCTACCTGGTGTGTGAAAGAAAACCAACAGCTTTCTTAAAGTTATCTTTACATACACACCCATTGACAGCCATAAAAATCTTTCTGTTTTGTGTTAATGACTTAAAAGAATTATGAAGATGGGAGTTGAGAGATCCTGTCCCAGGACCACTTGATGTCAAGGCTCTTTCCCATCCAAGATGTTGAAGGAACTGCTCAGGTTTCTTGGAGAAGCAAGAAGCAGAGGAACACGTCTGCTTCAAGAATGTGGTGTGTGACGGGCTGCCAAGTGGTGCCAGGTCATTGCCTCAGCTCCAAACCCACTCTTCTGGACTCCGTCTTCTAAAGCTGAGCACAGGACTCTGCGGACAATTCTGCCTTGCCCACCGCTCCTTATTAGGCTCCAATAATAGGGGGTGCTGGAGAGACTCGGGAAAGCTGGAGGAGAAAAGGGATTGGGGCTCTGGTTCCGGTGGATGCCCTGGCAACGGCACATCTTCCAGCCAGCAGCAGCTGACTCCAGTGTACGGTTTCTCCCCCCTGCTTTGCACACCCAGCCTCCTCGCTCCCCTTCAGAGACACCAGCACCAGCTGCTGTAACCCTCTCTTCCAAACTCTGGGTGCCGTTCCATGGAACCCCTCCTCAAGCTCAGAAACACCAGCAGAGCCCAGGATTGGTGCCTCCTCGGGGGGTCTGCATCCCAGCCCTGGGCCCCTCCTCTGAGCCTCCGAGTTTTCGTGGTCCCAGCCTCTTCCTTTTATTTTATTCTCCTGGCTGGCAGTGGGAGCTGCTCCCTCTAGTTGCCCCTCCATGATGTGCCAGGGTCTTCGTTTTGTCTTTTTAGTTCCCCTCATACTTGGACAACAGCTCTATATTAAATCCTCTCCATTAAAATAATTGCTGTGGTTTCTTTCTCTTAAAGCCTTGGCTGGTAGATGAGCTGCTGGGCAGGATTCCTTTCCAAGACACAACAGGCTTGGAAGCATAGAAGAGTTCGCTGTAAGATTTGTTGTGCAATTTGGTATTAAACCAGGTATGGGTCAAACTACCTGATCCTTTTTTGGAACACCAGAGATGAGCACAAGAGACACCTTGTAACTCCTGAAGCTTGTTCCATGAGTTTCCACCTCCATCTACGCTATCTATGCTCTAAAAGGATAAACAGGATGTGAGGTGCTGTGAGATGGTGGTTACAGTATTCTCCAACTTAACTGCCTTAATGCAACACACACACACACACACACACACATACACACACACACACACAGAGTTTTTTCTATGGAGAAATTGGAAGAAGGCAACAAAAGCAACAAGAGATTTCTGGAGCCAGAATTCCAGGTATGGTTAGAATATGAGAATTATATGTCATTATAAGAATAAATGCCAGCATTGTTGGGGTGGCAGCTGACACTTATTTCTCTGTAGACTAAATGTAGCTTGATTTGAAAACCTTTTAAATGAGTGGGGAAAACTGCCATTTCATTTATTTTTAGTAAAAATACAATGTTGCAATGCGACTTGATTCATACCTCAACCCAGGGTGCAGAACTATAACTGGAACTTTGCACTATTGTCATTGTAGGAGAAAAGCAACCACGTGTTGTGTAAGTCCTGGTCGTGCACATTCCTAAGATCCTCTTGCGTGTGTTGGTTCCAAACAGCAAGATTGCATATGGCAACAGTGACAGGAAACATTTCAAGTTTGTTGCTTTGTGTATAACACAGTGAGGACAGTAAATACTCCCTATGTCTTATCTCTTGTCTACAGATGATAAAACTAATCTCGAAGACATAAGGCAACTAGCTCAAGGTCATACAGTTGTTTAGTGGGAAAATGTCTGAGTCTGTACCTATTTTTTTTAAATAAAAAGTTTAAAATATCTCCAGCCTTTGTCTTATATTGACTTAGCCAGTAGCTCTCTAAAGCAATAGCCAGTGGTTTACAACTTTTGCTAAATCTTCACTCTCTCCAGAGTGTTCATCAGTAGACCTCACTGATTTGCATACACCAAATGTTGCAGGAGCTATACTCTTCAATGATATCCTTTTCAGTGCTGGTCTAGAGTGTCCCTTTCAAGTGGCAAATGTGCTGCCTTAGCACGTTGATGAATACTTCTACTCTTGCATAATCACCCATTTTCCCCAACATTATTCACTCATCAATATTCAGTCAACACCACGGAGTACAACAGTGTGCTTCTGTATGCTTTACTGCATTTAATTCAAGGTTCATAATAAACCAATGAGAGTAGGCAACCTTATCTTTCCCGTTCTCTGGAGCAGAAGGAGGTGCAGAAAGTTTAGTCAATTTTCGCAGAACTACAGAGCTGGTAAGTCACAGAGGTGATTTGAAAGTTCCAGGCTTCTAAATCCACGGGGCTGACACAGTTCTGGATACATGTAAACAAAGGATGAGGATCCCAGAAACCCCACTGATCCACAGTGGAGCCCACGGGAGGGAAGAAGTAACAGGGCCAGTGGATGTCTCTTTCTCCCTAACCATGGCCAAGGCGGTCTGAGGGGCTACTGCTGGGGAGCTAGAAGCAAACGCCAGGCTGCGTACTTACAGGCGCCCTATCAGGAGTATGGGCAACAGCAGCTTGAAACCTCAATTCCGAGCAGAGTTCGGATGAGGCAAACTGCTTGAGATGCCCCCAGTATGTTGTTATACAACCCCTGTCTGTCCCTGTATTTGTCATTTTTCTGCACAGATACACACTGTATTTTTTTCTATCGATTTTCAGAAGCAGCCAAGAGACACATCCTGCTGAGCCGACACTCAAAAGGTACGAATGCCAGAGCCCCTGCCATTGCTTTTTGCCTCTAAATTTGAGAACATATTTGTTATATAAAAAGGAAAATTTAAAAAATTAAAAACAAAAAACCCCTGAGATGCAAGAGATTAAAAAATTAACACAACACCTCTAGAAGGTAATAGCGAAATCATTCATTGGTGATGGTGTCTACGAAATCTCTCCACACCAAGGCCTTGAGAAGTCAACTTAAGGCCCCACTGTCTCCTCTCAACACCTCACGTCAACCCTCAGTGCAGCCCTACATGCTATCCAGAGAAACCAAACCTATGCATATCTGAAAACTGCTCTGAAGGCCCATTCTCCTCAAGCCCACTCTCAATCCAGCCAGGGGATTATCAGAGATCCGTGAGCCACCTTTCAGAAATTTGAGGATGCAGCAAGGAAGAAACCCATTTTTGTAATGCCCCCATATTTCATTCATTCATCCACTCATTCATCCATTGGTTGTTTACTGGTCACCTAATCTTTGTGCTGAGAAATCAGCAATGAGCCAGACAAAGAATCCTGTCAAGTCATCTCAGTATCTTTTTCCTATGGACAGAATGCAATAAGGAAATCATACAATCGTATCTGCCTTTCAGATTTCAATATTTCACGCTCCCATTTCTGACCACGAGGGGAGTTTTCTCTGTAGCGCTCTTCAGGCTGTCTGGCTCATCTCCTAAGTTAATTTACTCACTATCTGGTCTTCCACTTAAGCAGATAATAGTGTCACGAAACGCAAAATTAGAAGGCATTTATCTTGTACCCAGATGTCCCAGCTTACGAAGAATCTTGGTGTGATTTTGGGGGAAATGAAACGTCATTGTGTGGGAGTTGTGTTTAACGAGAACACCTTCCTGCACTATTGCAGGAGGGGGGAGAGGAGATCATTTTATGGTGACTCACAGCAAGCATCATGGCGTCCACCCCTCTGACAGTGGCAGATCCACTTTAGCTTGGATCTCAACTAGGAAATCAATCTTTGTATGCCAATGATGACTTCTTCTTCTTCTTCTTTCTTCTTCTTCTCCTCCTCCTCCTTCTTCTTCTTCCTTTTAAATAAACTAAGTAACAACTTCAACTTCAGGGCAAACCTTGTGTTACTTTGGTTTTTCCCAAAGACTCAAGTGGGAAAGAGTGTCTTCCAATGAGTTTTAATATGGTTTTCTCCAATATTATGGCAGGTAGAATATTCATGCAGAAAACAGGGGTCCTGATATCAGAGAGAGAGCTACAGGCCGAGCAAACAAGGGGAATTGAGTAGCACCTAGCATTTTACAGAATGCATTAGAGGGTGCATGAGTCATAAAACAAAACAGCCAACAAAGCACCTAAATTGAATATTGAGAAGCCTCAGGTGCAAGTATAAATAACTTTTGCAAATTATAAAAGGGCCCTGATACAAAGAGTAGATCATCCTAGTCTAAAATAGAGTGGGACAGGCAGAAGACTACCAACAAAGTGTGTACCATATACAGAGAAGAAAAATCTAGACCAGACTGGAAGAGTCATTGTAAAAGGGTAATCCCCAGTTCTTAGAGAAGGAGATGGGAGTTTACTGTGCTCATTCTCTCCCATCCTCTTTCATTTAGCCATCAGAATTTGTTCTTATAGTTTGTGTTCATAAATTGTTCACATGCCAGAGGATAAAGCTGATCACACTGAACAAATCCTTGAGAGGCCTTTAAAGAGTTCCGAGTTAAGAAACACCTGCGTGTTTTATTACATTAAGATTTTCCTGGCCATTATGGATAAGATTCTACTGCCAGTATATGGGCAAAGCAACTGAGCAGAACTCCTGATCAGAGGCTGAGGAGGTTCCACATTAAGTTCTAGTGGATGTTATTCTGTGTCCTGCTTTTCTTAGGACATCTATGATAGTGATTGTGCCTTAACACTCCTTGATTAGGAGTTGACCATAAAAATAGAAAGTCAAAACACTATTAGTTAATTAACGCATGGTCGTAGGGAAACATACTCATCAAATCAGCCAAGGGCATCCCTGTCATTTATTCCATAGAGAATTTAAATTAAAATCTGCCTTTAGTTTTGCTCTCATCTCTTCTTCAAGGGTCACATATTTTTAATTCAAACAGTGAGAAGCAAACATTTAATTCTAGTTAAAATGAACAGATTGTAAACTCTCTAGGTAATCCAACTTTTACCTTTAAATAGAGTTAGACCTCTAGGAAACTACATGGCTTAGGTAATCATCAAACAGCTTTTTATTTTACCAAAGAAGCCACTGTTCTGCATTTCCTACAGAAGGATTGTTGAGGATAGGTGTTTACTCAATATGCCATGTATAAAACCCCATGTGAAGAGCCCTGTCTTCCTTAAGGACCCACATTCACATTCCTGATAATGAGAACTAGGAATTGTATCCTATTTCCCCTCTTTTGACTTGACCTTCTGGCAGCTCAGGGCCACACTATTCACTCAGCCACAGCAACCAGGCCACACATTGACTTCCTCACTCTGTCTCTGATCTTCGGTTTCTATATATAGTATTCCGTAAGTCGTATTGTATATTACACACGATGTGAGAATGGATTAAATAAACGTCTCGCAGGTATTAGAGGTAAGCTGTGCTCAGCAAAGCATGCTATTCATATTGTCAACTGGTAATTCCATTTTCAAATCCTTTTGACAAAGAGTTAGAGAATAAATTTTTCAGCAAAGTAGATTTTCGGTCTCTCAAAGGCAAAGCCTGTCTTTTATTTCTCTCTTCATTATTCTCTGCAAATAACAGGGGCTCAGCCGATGCCACTGAAGGCAACAAGGGCTAACAATTGTTTATTGGGCGTTTGGCTCCTATTTCTTGGAACCTGTAACCTGGGAGGCGTTTGTGATCCTGAAATAGGAGGTGCAAGATATGGAGACGAAGAAGGCCTTGGTTTCTCCAGTGAGCACTTAACTGCTCCCATCGAGGTGGGCAGACTCGTCGGAGTCTGCGTTCATGACGACAAGGTGTCCGGAGGCCCCTGCACCCAGTGCCGGGGGGCGCGGCAGAGAGCTCGGCAGCGTTGCAGCGGCAGGGGACAAGCCTGGGCCTCACGGGGGAGCACGCCTGCTCTCTGCCCACCCAGCTAGTTTCCACCGCGCAGGCGCACAGGAAACGCCTCTTCCATGCGGAGTCGAAAATACTAGGAGTCTGGTATTCTCCCACTTTTTCTCAGGTTTGCCCATTATTTTGTGTCCTACTCCACCCAGATGGCTTCTGGCTATTCCCTTGGCACACTCAGGTTACACAACGGATTTGGGGTCGCCTGTGTCCCTCACGGCCAGAGGGGCTTAAGGAAGGACAGCTGCGACTCCCTGACTCTGCCGTCTTATCAAGAATCGAAAATAACATTTAGATTATTTCTTTGCCAATATCTTCATACTATACTGTTGGAAGGAGCCTGCCTTCTTCCTAAGGTCCTGTGATTTGGGAGCCTAGCAGTGACAACTTGTTCCACGGCTTGGAATAGAAAAGTCAGGTTGGATGCTTTCTTTTTCTAATTTGGCAAATTGAAAACTATAAGAGTCAAAACTCAGCAAATACAGCAATAAACATGCGACTTCCTGCTTAACCTACGTACGTGGTTGTGTTTAGTGTTTCCAGCACCAAACAGATTGTAGATATTTCAAAAATAATATAGGAACAGCTGCGTTAATTTATTATAGTTTTATCCTAAGTGTGCTTAATTGTTTCAAAATAATGTTCATTGCCCAAGCTGGGAAAAGTAAAAATTTACTACAGTGGAAATCAAAGACATGTAACATATTTGATTTATGGCTCTAAAAGGAAAAAAATACACAAGCGAGGAAGTCAACAGGAGATACTAGGCAGACTGAAGCTTTGATGCTTCTTACCTAAGTATCATTGAACTTGTGCCCCCACCTGGTCCCCACTCCCCAGACTTGGACACAGGTTTTGCAGTTGACAATAGCTAAAGGGCCCTCTTTAGGATTGTTTGCTTGGAATGCAGGATTTCAATTTTATGTAGGGAAAAAAATAACAGAATAATCATTTCATAGCCAATTAGACACCAATTCATAAAGTCAGAGGCCTGTACAGTGGTGTTGAAAGGATCCAGAAAGAGGTGTGAAAAGAGAGGAGAACATTTACTGGGTGCCCACTTAGTACTAAATAGAATGATATTTAGTACCTATGCTAATTATTTCTCTATTTTGCAGGTGAAGAAACCAAGGCTTGGAGAGGCAAAGGGACTTGTCTAAGACCACAGAGTAAGAAGAGGAGCCAAGTTACAAATTCAGATTGTTCAAATCCTAAAATCCACCTCCACGCATTACAGCGATTTACCTATGATGCGTCCTGTTGTTACTAAAGTGGAATAGATGGAATTTGGGTGCACATGTGTTAAGCGTCAGCTGGTACACACACACACACACACACACACACACACACACACACACAGTATTTAGAAAAACTACCTAGAGAAGACTTTTTCAGGGAAGGTGAGATCCTGAAGGCATAGATGTGAGCGAAAGCCCAAGAAGTGGAGGAATGGCTAAGGTGCCTGGCAAGGGAACACTTTACTTTGCTCCTGATGAAAGCAAAAAATGCTGAAAAACTGGAGCGAAGCTGGGGATAGAGACTTCTGGGAGGATAGTGGACTTTGGGCTGTACCCCAAGATCCCCCTTTACGACGGAAATCTCATTCCCTAGCTTTGGGGAGTGGCCCTGGCAGGGAGCTCTCAGTCCGCAGCCCAACTGGGGAACTGCCCTGGTCCTGCAGTCAGTGACTGGTGAGCGCGGGGCTCTCAAGCTCAGCCCCCTCCAGTCAACCTGGGACAACTTTGCAGGGTCATCCCACTTTTCCGCATGTCCCATCTGGGCAACGAGGCTTTGCCGAGACAGTACCACAGCCCAACTTCTCTCTCTGTCCAGTCCGGCTTCCTTCTCTCCCCCAACACATAAGGACCCAGAGAGCCAGCCCCAGTGCTGGAAACTTTCTGCAGGAAAGTGATCGCAGAGCCTGCTTTCCAGTCAGTGTACCTGTAACAGGTGGCTAAAGAGCACTTCTTTAAGAACAGGGATGCCTACGTGACTAGTGTGAAATTGCTTAAGTCTTTGTGATATGACACCTTTATCGTTGGCTTCCAGATCCTCAAAAAAGTCTAGTGTCCTCACAGACAGTTTTGGTTAAGTAGGAGTATTGGGGAAAATGGATAAAGAGCCTAGATTTCCAGTCTAGACCAATATGCTGCAGAACGGGGACAATGGAGACAGAAGATGAGATAGTCACAACCTGTAGGGATTTGCAGAACTCCCAGGAGGGGCTGGGAACCATCATGGGACATGGACTTAGGGCTTGAGCCAAAGTGGCCCGGATCGAAGAGGCAGGAACGAACTGGCTGACATGCGGGTTAGCAGTGATGAGGCTGGGCTTTACCCTCATGGAAAGGGGCTAAGTAATTCCCGGGCAGGGAAGTGGATGTAACAGGTCCACGTGAGGGAGAAGGCATCCTCTGAGCAGCGCATGGACCCGTCCAACCCTTTGGGAGAGATGGGCCCCTCCTCTGAACTTCCTGGCTGTTGGCTCCACTCAGGTGGCACTTGACATTCTCCCCAGTCTTGTGAATCATACGTCAAGTGTCCAGTCTCCCTTGCGAGGGTGTAAGGTGTCTCCCTTGCTTTGTGCCTCATGGCACTTAGCACCTCACATAACAGACTCTTAAGAAAAACACAATTAATTGATGATAGCCCTTGAGACAGCGGAGCAAGGAGGCTGACCAGCTCTGTAAAGGCTCTTTTAAACCTTACACGTAAATTTGAAACCACTGCTCTCTGGACAAGAAGCCCTCATTTGCTGGTCACCAAGCCTTCCTTACATACAAGGTTTTGTTTGTTGTTTTGAAATTGAAATGCTGGCTTCAATCAGCAGTTCCTTCAGAAGCGCTGCTGCCTGACACTGACCTTTTATTAAAGAGAGGGACTGCTGGAAGCATAACTCACACCTCTTCAATGAGATTTGGAAAGCGGAGAAGAGAACATCACTTCATCTATTTCTCCACTGAAAGGTTATTTCAATCAGTGAGATCGAATGAGCTTTATTCATAAAGCACTCCGAAATCCTGAAACACTTTGTATTAAATATATTTGACAAAGGAGAAGCCTGGGCTGAGAGGATGAGATGCTGTCAAAATACAGATCTCAAATACCCACCAACGCAGAAAAGCACGTGATTCGATAGCGGCAGACCGAGCCCAGAAGCCAGCTTCGGCCTTGGGTCTCACTTGGCCTTTCTGTAGCTACAGATTCTCCAAGTGGGGTGGCAAGTACTTACAACTACAAAACGAGAACAAGTAGGTTCTAGAACATGACACCAGGCACGTGGAAGGCTCATGGTAATTAAAAGGTGCCTTCAGAGTTCCTGATGGGACCCAGGCTTTTATGTCACTTGGCTCCCACTGTCACTGTCTGACTCTGGTTGTGGTTAGCAGCGCTAGTTTTGGGATTAACCATACTTCTATTCCAAACATTTACTAGCTCTGTGACAGTGAGGGAGTTTCTTAACCTCTTGAAATACAACCTCTTTACTTATAAAACGGAGAGTCTGGCCATTTCGCAGGTATGTGGTAAGAGCTGTCTGTGGTAGAGGGTGTCTGTCTTAGCACACTCCCCTTATCACAGCTCCTCTGTGCATTGAAAGCAAGCTGCCCTTCACAGAAACACGGCTATGGCTTTGGTCCGAATCAGAACCTGAGCTGGTACTATTACAAACCACATGCAACTCCATCTTGGAAGCATTTTTAGCAAGTGTTTAATGCTCCACCATCATTTTCCCAAGTAATGGCTACTGCATGATGAGCCATATATCGGGTTAACAAGAAGGACAATAAAGGTCGTGGGCTTCTCATCTTCAGGGTGACCTTCCTCGGTCAAGGTCTTCCTGTGATTGAAATCGAAAGAAAAATTTCAAGAACTTCTGAGCCAGCTAGCTGAGACTGAACCAATTACTATGTTTGACCTCCATGTTACTACAGAACCTTCTTGTGCCTTCTGCAGCCTCTGACTTGTTGCCTTCAGCCCTCATCCCCGCACCCAGCCAGGGCTGTGCTCTGACCCTGCCCAGACCTTTCCAAACAGCTGGCGTGAGAGCTCAGCGGCGTAACGGGCAGGCAACTCTCCACAGCCCCGCGGCGCTCAACGGCAGAAGCTGACACAAGATCTGGCGCCCTCTGGCCGGGGACAGGCCTCTGTGATGCACGCGCACATACATAAAGCAGCGTGGAGCATCGAAGCGGCACGCGCTGTGTCAGGCGTGCCACACGGGTAGGTCTCTTTCCACAAAGACTGTCTGCTCACTGCCCACTCACGGGACAGCAACGCCCGTTTGGGCGTGACACTGCACATCGCCACACTGACCCCAGCTCTTCAGCAACTGAGACCGCTGACACCAAGGTCACCAGTCCTGGGAAGGCGTTCCTCCTACATGTTAGGGAGTTAGGGCCCCACACATTCCTTCACCTCATTAAGATAATCCACACAAAAATCACAGGCTAAATGGCTAATCACACACACACACACACACACACACACACACACACACACATACACACACACCATTTTTTGTTAACTCATGTGAGCAACACCATTTGATTCCCAATAAACAATGTTTCAGGGAAACTGCATTGGAAAGCTCGGCTGAACCCTGAGGCCAAAGTGGCTTCTTCCCTTCCACTCCAAATCTAGACTTTGAGACATTTTCTGAACTTGACTCTCCAGTGTGTTTGCTGACAGAGATGAAAATACAACTTCCTAAATTCCAAAAAATATACCAAAAGCAAAGTTAAATAGACCCCACAGTGAAAGACTACGTTTATAAAGGAGACAGAAAGACAGAGAGAGAGGGAGGGAGGGGGAGCAGGAGAAAGGGGGAGAGAGACAGAGAGAGAGAGGAAGATAATAGAAAACATAAAATCCAAAAGTTTGCTAACATACTCTGTGGGGGAAACCAGAGAATAGGCACTTTCCTACATTGCTGGCTGGAATGCAAAAAGGCATTGGGAAATACCTACAAGAATTATATATGCATTTACCCTTTGATCAAGCAATCCTACCTCTAGAAATCTCAAAGATAAACTGGAAATAAAACAAAAAAGCTAAATGCCAGACTATTCATTTTGGTGCTATTCGTAATAGCTAAAGCTGGAAAAACCCGTACGTCCATCTAGGGGACAGGGTGAGTGAGCAACAGTCCATCCACACAAAGGAGACCGTGGAAGCTGTGAAAAGGAATGAAGTCTCTGCCTACACACTACTATGAAGTGATCTCCAGGATATACTGCTAAGTGAAGCAGAAAAAATGTGTATAATACGCTACTAATTTCATAAGAAGTGAGAGATAGAAGGCCTTTATTTGAATATATTTTTCAAATGAAAGGATGACCCATAAAATTTTTTTTAAGATTATTCCCTCTTGGGGAAGGTAGAGAATAGGGTAAAGGATCAAGGATAGAAGCTATCTTCTTTAAATATGCCTTTTTATGGATTTGACTTTGGACCCATGGAACCACTTTACAGAATTAAGAAACAAAAGTTATACAACAAAAGCAGTTTCTAAATATTTGAAACAAATAAGCCTTTATATACCCATACAGAGACTAATGATTCAGCTAAATATAGATGGGTTGCATGCATGTGAGGAAATTACTGAGGCCAAGGAAAGAACCATGCAGAAGAGTTATAAAGAGAAAAGTGCTTGGAGCTCACACAAGGCCAGGAATAGTGCCTCTTCACACCTGTCCTTTATTACTAAACTGTCCTTTCTTATTAAACTTGACAATTCACTGGCCATTAGGTAGAATATACAGAAGGGTCTCACCTCAGTAATGGGCAATAATGAGCCATAGCTTAAAGGCTGCCCTGGTCCTACGGGACGAAGTTCAGAAGTAAGACCCAAACGTATCAAACTGTTTCCCAGTAACTTAAACAAATCCTAAAAAGAAGTTCGAGACTGCTTGTTGGAATACAAAAATAACCAGCGCCAACAAAGTAAAATTCACAATGCCAGACATTCAATCAAACATTATCTGGAATACCAGGAAGTAGAAAGATACTACCTATAATTAGGAGAAAAAAAATCAGTCAAAACCAACCCAGAAATGACACAGATATTATCGAATACCAGGAAGTAGAAAGGTATTATCTATAATAGGGAGAAAAAAATCAATCAACTGAAACCAACCCAGAAATGACACAGATATTATTAGAATTAGCAGAAGAGGACATTAAAATAATTAAACTGTATTCTACTCATTCAAGTAGCTTGAGGAAATACTGACCATGTTAATCAAAGACATGAAAGATATATATATATATATATTATATATATTCACTATATAATATATATTCACTATATATATATATATACACATATAATTCAACTCAAACTTGAGGAAATACTGACCATGTTAATCAAAGACATGAAAGATATATATATATATATATATATAAAATTCAACTCAAACTTCTAGAGACTAAAACTTCAATGTCTCAGATGAAAAATACACCGACTGGGATTACAGCAGATCAGACTTTGCAGAGGTCTTGCAGACTGCAGAGACTTGCAGAGGAAAAGACTGGTTAAGTTGAAGACAGAGCCATGGAAACTAAAATGAAACAGAGAGAGGGGAAAAAAGAACTCCAAAAATCCCCAGAGCATCAGCGAGCTGTGGACAACTTCAAGAAGCCTGATATATGTATCATTACATTTTCCGAAGAAGAGACACATCTGCACAGCACATATTTTGTTTTTCCTGTGTCCTGTGCATGAATTGTCAATGTAGAGGTGATTCAGAGTTGTGGTCCCAAAGAGCTGCCATCCCTCTCATCAAGAAAAGTTCTTAGGGCCCAGATGTATTTTAGGGCATTAATTTTCAACTAGAGAAAGGGGCTCAGAAGCTCCCCAAGAACCTTATTCTCCATGGATGCCCACTCTCAGGCTGAGTCTTAGTGAGGTGGATCCCATCCCTAGAACTTTGTCGCACTGGGCAGGACAGTAGGGTTCCCCCCCCCCCACCATGGTTCCCAGGCCTTAAGGCCTCTTGGCCACAGCATGAACCTGATGAGTCCCTGACAGGGAAACCAGAAGTTCATCTTCAGAATATCCTGGGTAGTGGGTCCCTCTAATAGCAAGGTTAGTGGGTCCACAAACCTTCAGAACAACTGCTCATGAGGTATGTGAAACTATACCCCAAACCTGGCTCTCCTTGTGACAATTCTATGGGGAACAAAGGAATTCAGAACTACTACGGGGGTCTAACATATAACTATTCATAGGTCTAGATCCATACCCACAACTACCATCCAGTTACAATGGGGGTCTATGATGCTAAGTGGTGAGTCCACTTCTGTGATATTCCGGAAAAGATAAAACCATAGGGACAGAAAATGGATCAATGGTTGCCAGGAGCAGGGTATGACGGGAGAGGTGGGTTACAAAGAGGAAGCACAAGGAATATTTGGAGGTTGTATACTCTTCTATAGAAACAGCTCCATAATCTTGACTGTGGTGATGGTTATATGACTATATGCACTTACCAAAATCGACAGAACTATATACTAAAAAGAATGACTTTTATTATTACACATTTGTCAAAACTCATAGAACTGAATACTAAAAAAGGTGAAGTTTATTAGATATAATTTATACGTTTTTTAATAAAACAAATAGAAAACAAATTAAAAAGGTAAAAAAAAATTGAGGCCTTTAAAACATAAATATATTTTTATATTATATTTGGCTTTTATTAAGATTGATCCCAATTCATACTCTGGTAACAAACTTCCCCCAGGGTGAAATCCTTTAGATTTAGTGATTCTCAAACTTTAATATGTATATAATCTCCAGAGAACTTATTAAAATGCAGATTCTAATTTAGGAGGGGTGAGGGCAGAGATTCTGCATTTCTCAGAAGCTTCTAAGTGATGTCGATGTTATTGGTCTATGGAGCACACTTTAAGCAGCAAAGCTGAGGACTCTAGTCAGATTACTTGATATATAAAGGTCAGGAGAACTATTCATTCAGGTTGGAAAACATCTTTGTGGCATGATACATTGTCTTGGTCGGTGTGTGTTAAAGGACTGATCCCTTAGCAACAGTGTGTCACTTACTATCCTCAGAGCTGAAAGCTGACCAACTGGACCATTCTGGAGCCAGCCCTGGAATCAAATCCAGCTAATGGTTGTAGAGAAAACTTGTCAACAAAAATCCAAAAACCCCTGCCCTGAGAGTAGAAGCTTCAGGAGGCCCACGAAACCACAGTGGCCTATGAATCCACAAAGGCCCATCCATCCATCCATCCATCCATCCATCCATCCATCCATCCATCCGTCTAACCCTCCACATATGAATAGCAACCTCTCTTCAAATGTGCATGGAAATTACTTAGAAAGGAAATCAGTACTGATTTCTTGTGATTCTACTATGAGTGGCACCAGTGCTTCCTGTGCCCCCAGCAGGAAGTTTCATCTGTGGAGTGGTCTCCCAGCAGGAGTAAGAAGTAGCTGTAACAGGAAACTGAGTGTTGGACGATGGTAAATAGCTGGTTTTTATATTCAACAACTTCATGACACTTTCCCACAGAACTGGCACTTCTTTTTGTGTGCTTAAAAAAAAAAAACAAAAACAAAACCCACTATAAAAATATCTTTACAGCTTCTTCACCTACAGATGCCCTTAGGTATAAAACATCGCTGAGCAGCCTAACACATGCCAATTCCTTCAGATACTTCACTTGGGGCTTTTCAAGAGAAAGTAACCACGTGTATATCGAGAGTCTTATTCTAAGTTGTTAACATTTATTGAGCACTTACTATATGCCACGAACTTTCTTAAGTTCAATTCATACCTTCACGATCTCAACATGACATCACCTCACAACAACCCCATGAAGTAGGAACCATTATTGGCTCTTCTTTACAGATGAGAACTCTCAGGCACAGGGAGGCTGGGTAATTTGTCCAAGGATGAACACTAGCAATAACAAGCAGGGCTATAAACTTCAGCAGTTGCTGCATCTCTGCCTCATGCCTTCCCCCTCCTGACCACTATGCTAGGTCAGCTCTACACCTGGCACTGCGTGGATGAATGCTCGCTAAGCCTCAGGGTCTCCCAGCTGGGAGAACTTGAAGAAACATGGCATTAGCATCACCACATGTGTTACCCCCAATTTCCTTAGAGAGCTTTGCTTTCTCAGAGTAGGAGATGATGAAGCCACTTGCTTGATACCCTTAAATCATCACACAGTAAGCCTGGAGAGGCACTGATAACTGAGCCGGCAGGTTTGTTCTTCCCTAGATCTTATCTTTCTTATGTAAAGATGGGGAAGGCTATGGAGGGAGCAGATTTGGGGGGGAAATCAGGAATTCAGTTTTGGACATCCTGAGTCTGAAATGCCTCATGTACATTCAAAAGGGAGACGTCAAAGAGCAGGTTCAAATTCACATATTACTGAAAAATTAATGGATGACAAGATGTGGTGAATGGGACTCTCTCAAGAGTAACATGGGAGAATAGTTGGCAGTAGAGATAAAACAAGGTTTAGCATCAGTTGATAATTGTTAAACTGACTGATGAGTCCATTGGGATTAATTATACTATTCTGACTACTTTTGTATGACTGCAATTTCCCAAAGTACATTTTTAAAAATTCAGGAGGAGTGCCTGGGTGGCACAGTCGGTTGAGCATTTGACTCTTGGTTTTGGCTCAGGTCGTGACCTCGGGTGGTGAGGTTGAGACCCATGTTGGGCTCACACTCAGCGTGGGGTCTATTTGGGATTCTCTCTCTCTCTGCCCCTCTCCCCCCACCCCACTCTCATTCTCTCTCAACTAAATAAATAAGCCTTAAAAAAAATTCAGAAGGACACAGCATCACTTATATAGAATATCATACAAAATGTAAAACCTAGATCTAATCATAAAGGAATACGAGACAAACCCAAATTGAGGGAAAGCCTACAAAATAGCCCACCTACACTCTTCAAAAATGTCAGTCTCATGAAAGATACAAAAAACTAAGGAACTGTTTCAGAATAAATGACACCAAAGGCACATAACAACTATATGAAATGTGTGAAACTGGCTTGTATCCTGGATCAAAAAAAAATTGCAATAAAGGACATTATTTGGTCAATCAGTGAAATTTGAATGTTGATTAGTATATTACATAATATATATTGATGTGAAATATCTTAAATTTAATCATTTACTGAGGTTATACATGAGAATGTCCATATTCTTAGGAGTTTCACACTTAAATATTTAGGTGTGAAAAGTCATGATGAATAAAATTTATTCTCAAATGACACAGTAACAATGACAATTATAATAATGTATAAATATATGTATACATTATATAGATAGATATGAAGAGATTATGCATATGTGGCAGAATGCTAACAACCGGTGAATCTAGGTGAAGCATATGTTGGTATTTATTGTGCTGTTCTTTCAACTTTCCTATAGGCTTAATCTATTTCAAAATCAATTTTTTAAAGAATTAACATGATTGATCTGATGCAATTAGTATCCCTTGCACTCCCTTCCTTATATTCTTTTGAATAAAAAGCTATCTTCTTTATTCCTTAATGATAGGTACTAAACACTTGACTTTTCCTTAAGAAGGCCTCTTGTATGTATCAGTTTACTCTGCATCATGTCGCTTACTCGTCACAGCAGGCCACTGTGGGTACCACTGGTGGAGAACTCTGGCCAAAGAATGTCATGCTCAGTGACAGCCCCTTCCCAGGACAGCCCGCATTCAGTGCTTGCTGTAAAGGCCTGGCCCTCTCGCCCTAACTCAGGACAGTTCTGTAGGGCCATCCCTGCTTCAGAGCTCTCTGTAGGGTCCACTGAGGTCTCCACTGAGACCGTGTCACAGCCCGATGTGTCCCTGTGCCCAGTCTACTTCCTTCCCCTCCTTTGTACATGTGGTGGTCTCATGAACACTCCCTCACAAACCTCCAGCACAGTAATCCCCACCTCCAAGTCCACCTTCCCCGGAAACCCAACTGTGGCGATAATATTATGACCATTTTGCAGATGAGGAAACGTAACTTTTGAAAATCACTTGCCTAAGGTCAGAAGACCATTTATTGGTAAAGTCATGACTCAGACTCCAAATCTGTTGTCCTCTAGCCTTCCCTCCCTTCGATTTACCTTTCCAAATCCTACCTCTCTATTAAGGACAAGGCCAAGTTCCCACTTCTCCCAGAGGCCTCCTTAACTTCCCCTTTCTGACCTCAAAGCTCTCACCATCTGCTCCATTTGGCACATGGGCATGGTCCCACTTGGAGACTTTTCTGAACCGTTACCTCATATTACAAAATCATTGTGCTGTCATTTAGCTTTCCACTTTGAAGTCTGGTACTTTCTCTGCATTGTAAGTTCCCTGGCATGAAAGTCATTCATTGCTCTTTGTGTCCCAACAGTTGCCGTCCACACGCAGAGCACACAGTACATTATTGTGCAAAGACTGTGGAAGAATGGCAAGATCCCCTCTCTTCTGGCTCTATCCTGTCTTAGAACAGGAAACACAACATCCTCAAAAGATACTCAGCCCTATGGCTTCAATTTCCTTTTTGTCTTTTCTGGAATGATACAGGGCTTTGTGACGTGGGATATGAGGGGATGGCAGATTATTCTGCCAAAGAAGCAATACCAACCATGGGGAGAGAACCCAAGCTGCACTGATCCACATTAGAACGTGAGCCAGAAAACACCTGGTCAAATTCAAATTCAGTCAAACAACAACGAAGGAAAAAAAAAAATACTAGGACTGAAATCACTAGAACATATCTTTGTCATTTATTTTGCCAAAATTACTCTCATTTTAATTATTTAAAGCATTTCACAATATGCTAGCAAACGGGATGTTGTGTACTCTGCAAAAGCAATGAAGTTCTAGATAAAAAAGCTGACAAACCACATTATTAAATTTTAAGGACAAAATCGTTGAGTAGCTTTTCTTTGAAGATTATGGACTGGGAGATTAACAAAGCCTTCTCCATAATCTCCTCCTAGCAAGGAGAAGTGGAAGGAGACAGAGGCAAGAAAGTTTAGTCCAAACTCCCTCTCACTTCCAGTTCCTGGGCGTCACTTGTTGCCATGGTAACTCTGTCAGGAGGCGGCCACTCAGAAGCAGGACACAAAACAAAAGGCATCTAAACACATTACCAGCTTTAGGTTTAGAAATAATTTTCAGCACTTTTTTCTCCTTTGCTTTCAAACATTAAACTGTGTGGTGATGTGTGGTGTTGCAAGAATGATACGACTGAAAAATAATTTTTGCCTGTGCATGAACACCACCAACATAGGAAGTCAATTTTAGAAAAACTTTCTGGGGCCGCCTGGGTGGCTCACTCATTAAGCATCTGCCTTCGGCTCAGGGCGTGATCCCGGAGTCCTGGGATCGAGCCCCACAACAGGCTCCTCTGCTGTGAGTCTGCTTCTTCCTCTCCCACTCCCCCTGCCTGTGTTCCCTCTCTCGCTGGCTGTCTCTCTCTGTGTCAAATAAATAAATAAAATCTTAAAAAAAAAAAAGAAAAAAAAGAAAAACTTTCTGAGTTGGGACATCTGTAGGAGGGGTCTTCAAGCTAGAGAGCCCACAGGCCAGATCTGTGGCCTGTCACCTGTTCTTGTACATTCTGTGAGCTAAGAATTGTTTTTACATTTGTAAGTGGTTGAAAAAAATCAAAATAATATTTTGTGACACCTGAAAATTATACAAAATTCAAATTTCAGTCTGAAATAATGTTTTATTGAAGCACAGCCATGCTTCCTTATTTATACTTTGTCTAAGGCTGCTTTTTAAAAAGATTTTATTTATTTATTTGAGAGAAAGAGAGAGCACACGTGCACAAGCAGGGGGAGCAGCAGAGAGAGAGGGAGAAGCAGGCTCCCCACTGAGGATGGAGCCCTATGCGGGACTTGATCCCAGGACCCTGGGATCATGACCTGAGCCGAAGGCAGAGGCTTAACCCACTGAGCACCCAGGCTCTTCTAAGGCTGCTTTTGTGTTACAACAGCAGAGTTGAGTAATTGTGACAGAAATGGTATGGCCCACAGAGCCTAAACTATTTACTATCTAGCCCCCAAGAGAGAATTTGCCAACCGCTGAGCTAGAGACATGAACTGTACAGGAAAATTTAGACTAGGAGGCTGGGTACTTTTTCTTTGCTAAGAAGTCTGTAACAGGTGCTATCTTTATTCTTTTGAGCTGCTATAAAATACCATAGATGGGTAGCTTTTCAACAACAGAAATGTGTTGCTCACAGTTCTGGAGCCTGGGAAGTCCAAGATCAAAACACCCGCATGGTGGCCTTCTGGTGAGGTCCCCCTCTTCCTGCTTCAAAGCCAGCACCTTCTCCCTGTGTCTCCACATGGCAGAAGGGGCTAGGGAACTCTCTGGAACCTCTGCTGTAATGCACTAATCCCATTCACAAAGCCTAATGATTTAAGCACTTCCCAAAGGCCCACCTACTAATATAATCTCCTACGGAGGTTAGGATTTCAACATATGAATTTGGGGAAGGGGTGGGTACACATTCAGACCGTAGCAGGAGTTCTTGATCCAAATTCAGGCCTTTCCAATTGGGTTTTTACACATTCCATTCACCTTTGCTTCTAGAAAAGCACAGCTGTTATTTTGTGGAGACCTAGTGGAATAGCGTTACATGAAGGATCACACTCTTTGTCAATAAGGCTCCCGCTCCACTCTCCTGGGGCTCAGGCAACATGCTACTTACTCCCTCATGTGCTTCATCTTGGTCTTGGCCACTGTGCTGTTGAACATTGTTGGTCCCGGAGACATGTCTGGAGCTGTGCTGGTGATGGTCCTTGTGTCTGAAAAATCAATGCACAGCACTTACTGACTCCATCAGCACTCGGGCAACTTGGAGGCAACATTCAAGGGCAATCAGAAAACAGAAGCTCATCCACCTTTGCCACTAGGTAATGCTACATTAATTAGAGATGAATTCAATTATGACATGCACATTAAGGAGATTTATTCCTAATGACAAGATTATTTATAGTTTTAATATGCACAAGGAATTCCAGGACCAAGCCTCTCTCCAAAAGGATTATTTAAACAGAACACCATTATTTAAAAGATGGGCTTTATACTAGCGAACTCGCGGGGAAATGCATCAATGGCAAAGCCAACGATCCCGAGGAGCCTTTGGCAGTCGCTTTCAGCAGGTGTGGTATTTGCTCTGATGACTGAGACAGTTTTTCTAATAAGCTTAGTATTCCCTTTATCTTAATCCCACACCTGAGCATTGCTTTTTTGCAATGGAAAGCAAGATGCTGACGGGGTTGGGGGGGGGGTCATCTGCAGCCGTGAACTCTAGCAGAATGGCGCAGAAGGCCAAAATTGCGTTCAGGAGGTAAAGTGTTGTTAACGAGAGCTGCGGTGTTATGAAATCTGCTGAGAAAGCTACAGTTCCTACTGATAAACCCTGGCGGCTCTTACAAGGCGTGTTGGAACTGAAGGGAAGGAAACAGTCCATCAGCTGAAACCACACGACTTCCTATTAAGGAGTTACTGCGGGCCCCTGAAAGAGGGCTGGGGTCATTCAGAGCTGGATTTGCACACTGTCCTTCCTGGAGCTGAGGCAGAATCTTCCTTGTGCATTCCTTACATCCCCCCACAAGGTGCCTCACACTCCATCAAGAAAAAACGTTGAACGCTCTAACATTCATTTATAAATTATATCCATGTAGTTGCTATGTCCCAGAAGGGACCCATGTCGGGACATTCCCACTCTTCCCACCCCATCTCTTGTAACACGTGACTGTCTGATTTAGGGACCAGCTGAGGGAGTGAGAGACAGTTCTCATATTACATATTAGCAAAGCTTTCTTCTTATAAGTTTAAAAAATTAAATGCAAATTCTAATATTCCTCAACTGCACCCTTCTTTTGTATACCTCCTTGGAGGCCACGCGTCTCACTTTGAACTGCTTGCTCTTAAGGATATCACTGAGATGAATACTCTCCTGTTGAACTTTGTCAGAATTGCTGATCTTTTCTCAGCCTCCATCCCTAAATGCAGAACCCCTGGATGGACAGGTATGAGTTCGATAAAGGGCGCCTTCACCAACAGTTAAAGGCACAACCTGCTCTTTCTGGCACCTCACCAGTTATGGCCCCACTTTAAGACACGAGTGCCAGTGACTGGTTGTTCCCCTTTTGCTCACTCCTTCCACACCCCGAGGGAAGACCTGCTCAGCCTTCCCTGGCATCAAACGGAAGCTTTATTTCAGCTTTCCCCTCCCACCAGCTCTGGCCAGGACAGCTGCTTCTCGCGAAGGAAGGCTTTTGTGAGAAGGAGAGATGGCATAGGGGGCCCGTTTCATGTTCTTGCTGGTTGCTTTTTATAATCATCTTTCTTAGATCCTGAAAAGTTACTAAAACAATAACCACATCATGCCAAGTAACACGCAAGCCCAAAACCCAGTTCTCCCAAGACTGAGAAGAAGGTGCTGCTTTCCCCTTTCTTCCAGAGAGCTGGCAAGTCCTGGAGACGTATGCAAATAAAGGGAAAATAAATTTCCAGGAGAGCGGCAGTTTATTTTAATGTAGCCATGGTTCCCCTGAGTAGGTCTCTCAGCACTGCTGGGAAAGATGCTAAGCCTTGAGCCCAAGAATAGAGAACGGGGCAAATAACATTTCAAGCATCAGGGTTGGCAAAGCTTGGTGCTCAGAGCAATTCCTTTTTTAGTTTTTCTTATTGGCCAGGTTTTTTCCTCTCCATCCCACCCTTTACCATGAATAGCAGTTGTTTTATGTCAAATAGAAGGACAACACATTTAGCAATCATAATAGAAACGATGGGGCTAGAATCACAGACTTCATGTTATTAGATGAATCCCAGAATCACTGAATCTGAGTGTGTTCTAGACCCCTGCTTCTCAAACTTCAATGTGGTATGAATCACCTAGAGATCTTGTTAAAAATGTAGATTCTGTATTAATAGGTGTGGCTAGGGCCTGGAATTCTCCATTTCTAACAAGCTTCCAACTGATATCAATGCTGCGGGTCCTGGGGCCACATTTTGACAAGGCCTTAGATGGGCCAGCTACATAACTGCGTGTGGCCCACAGCTGAACAACAGTGCATAGCCCCCCAGTTCAAAAAGCAAGAGAAAAGCTGATTTCTTTCTTCTACTTCTCTCTGTGGACCTTTTACGGTGTTTTTTATGGGGACATTTAATGTTTTCCCTCAGGAACTGAGATAGATACTCTCAAGGAGGGTGAAGATACTTGCAGGGGTTCAAGGGCCGCCCCGCCCGCCCCTGATCTTCCCCTATCTGTGCACAGGCCCCCATAGGGAACGGAGGGTGGTAGGGGCCGGGTAGTTAGAGAGTGGGAGGTGGAGAAGACTTCCCGGGGGGTGGCTGGAGGCAGCATAAAAGTGAGGCTTCAAGCCGCCAGCATAGGTTCCATTGTCCCATCAGACTTCACTCATAAAACACAAATTCAAAGATAAAATGATTAGGGATTTTACTGAACCCCAAGTGCAAGGCCCCCTCCTGAGCCTGGGACACCATGCAGCTGCACTGGTTACAGGCCCAGGAAGCTCTGGTTCTAGAGGTCTGTTCTCTGAGACTTAAAAAACAGAAGAATCCTTAATCCCTGTGTTGATTTTCTAAAATTAATATTCTTTCTAAATTTCAACAGAAGGTTCATGGCCTGGGAAGTAGTACATGTGTGTAAGACACACGATGTTAGGCGCGTGTACGGATTCACAAAGTTCCCACGAGGACTTTACACCCTCTCCCTTCCCAAGGACCTTCCCGCCATGGACTGGATGCGCACCCTCCCAGAGTAAGCCTGCCCTTCGCTGTCTACTTCTGGCTGCCCCTCACTTTTGCTTCACCTCCACCTTTTTTCTAAAGAAAAAACTGAAATCAAGTCTCTCTCTCTCTCTTTTTTTTAAAGATTTTATTTATTTCAGATAGAGAGAGGGAGAGAGCAGGAGCAGGGGAAGCAGAGGGAGAAGGAGAAGCAGGCTCCCCACTGAGCAGGGAGCCTGATGCTGGACTCGATCCCAGAACCCTGGGATCATTCCCCGAGCCAAAGACAGGTGTTTAACCGACAGAGCCACCCAGGTGCCCCTTCCCTGTATTTTTCTAACCAGTTAGTAAGCTGCCTGACTACAGAGATTATGTCCTGTTCACCATTTTTTTTACTTCTTAATCCAGTGTACAATTTAATGGCAATAAGTACATACGCCATGTGCAACTATCACCACTACCTATTTCCAAAACTTTTGCATCACCCCAAACAGAAACTCTATAATCATGAAACAATAATTCCCCATGCACCTCTCCCCCGAGTCCCTACTGACCTCTAATCACTTTCTGTGTCTGTGATTTTTACTGTTCTAGGTACCTTATGTAAATGAAATCATATAATATGTGTCCTTTTGTATCTGGCTTATTTCACGCAGCATACTATTTTCAAGGTTCATCAATGTATGGCATTATCAGGACTTCCTTTCTATGGATGAATAATATTCATTCTATGTATACATCAAATTTTGTTTATCCATTCATCTGTTGATGAACACTTGTTTCCCCTTTCTAGTATTATGAGTAATGCTGCAATATGTGTATGTGTGTATATATATATATATGAGTAGAATTGCTGGGTCTTATGGTAATTCTATATTTAGCTGATTGAGGATCCACCAAACTGTTTTCACGGCAGCTACACCATTTTACCTTCCCACTATTAGTGTGTGAGGATTCTACACATCTTTGCCAACAGTTATTTTCTGGTTTTTAAATTATAACCATCTTAGTGGATATGAAGTGGCATCTCATTGTGGTTTTGACTTGCATTTCCCTAATGACTTTTCATGTGGTTATTGGCCATTTATATATCTTCTTTGAAAAAAATGTCTATTCAAGTCCTTTGCCCATTTTTAAATCGAGTTGTTTATATTTTTGTTGAGTTGTAGTTCTTTATATATTATAAATATTAAACTTTCATCGGATATATAATCTGTAAATATTTTTTACCCTGTTCATCTTTGTACCTCCAAAGTTCATCTCTACATAAGGCATGTATCATATTAAATTTATACCTATGTTTTATTCTTTTTTTAGGGGGGAGGGTCGCTTTTCGCATTTTATTGGCCACAGGAGAGGGGGCCTCATACACAATTTCTTCAGCTATTCCATGCTTCGGCCCTGGGGATCCTGGGGGTGGCTGAGAGCGTTCAACATGTTCCCATCATCTTGGTGGGGGGGGGAGGGCAATGGATAGTTGTAGGGCGTGGCCTGGTTGATCATGGTGGCATATTTGATGAAGGGGCTGAGGGTTGACAGAATTATAGTGAGACCCCCAATGGTGAAGGATGGGACAAGCACCAGCTCCTTGGCCCAGGCATCCTTGAGGAAGGAAGCAAGTCTTTTGTTCATCTTGGTCACAGTGGTGGTCTATACATGAGTATTTTATTCTTGATGCTGTCATAGATGGAATTGTTTTCTTAATTTCATTTTTGAAATGTTCACTGCTGAGTATAAAAATACAACTGGTTTTAGTGTATTGATCTTGTGTCCTGCAATCTTGCTTAACTTGTTTATTAGTGCTACTAGTTTTTAGTGGATTTCATGTTATCTGCAAATAGAGATAGTTTTACTTCTTCTTTTCCAAGCTGGATGCCTTTTCTTTCTTCCCCTTGCCAAATTTCCCCAGCTAGAATCTCTAGCACAGTGCTAAATGGAAGTGGTGAATGAAGTCTTTGTCATCTTCCTGTTGTTAGGGGCAAAACATTCATTCTTATACCACTAAGTACGAATTAGCTGTAGGTGTGTTCATAGATGCCCTTTAACAGGTTTAGAAAGTTCCTTTCCATTCTTAGTTTGTTTAGCGTTTTTTTTTATCAAGAAAGGATGTTGGATTTTGTCAAATGCTTTTTTCTGCGTCTAATGAGATGATCATATCATTTTTGCCCTTTATTCTATTCACATGTTTTATTTCACACTTGGTCATCAAGTATAATCCTTTTTTTTAATGTTGCTGGATTCATTTTAGTAGTATTTTGTTGATGATTTTTGCACATACATTCAAGATGGATATCAGCTCATAGTTTTATTTGTCTTTTTTTTCTTGTGATGTCTTAATCTGGTTTTGGTGTCAAAGAATGGCCTCATAGAATAAGTTGGGAAGTATTGTCTCATATTCCATTTTTTGGAAGAGCTTGTGAAGAACTGGTATCAATTCTTCTTTGACTATTTGGCAGAATTCACCAGTGAAGCCTTCTAGGCCTGGGCTTTTCTCTATTTGAAGTTTTTAGTTTACTAATTTGATCTACTTGTTACAGGTCTATTCAGATTTTTTGTTCTTGACTCAGTTTGGTAATTTGTGTCTTTCTATAAAATTTGTCCCTTTCCTCTAAGTTAGCTAATTTCCTGGCATGCTGCTGTTCATAGTATGTCCTTATAAGCTGTTTCATTTCCTTAAGGGTAGTAGTAATGTCTCCCCTTTCATTCCTGATTCATGAATTTGAGTCTCTTTCTTATTTCCTTGGATATTATGGCTAAAGATTTATTAATTCTGTTGATCTTTTTAAGGATTTTTGGTCTTGTTGGTGTCCTCTATTGATTCTCTAGTCTTTATTTCATTTATTTCCATTCTAGTCTTTATTATTTCCTCCCTTCTGCTTGCTTTGGGTTTAATTTGCTCATCTTCTTCTACTTTCTTAAGGGAGGGGTTATATTTTAAATGCTCGAAGGTAGGAATTAAAGTCAAAGGTAATGTAAATAGTAGCCATGGTCCTTAACCCAGAAAGAGCTTGCAGTTTACTGGGGAAGACAAGGTATCTGTCTAGATGATCACCAGGAGTGCTACTTTGTACGCTGACACAAGACACCACGCTACAAAGAGGGGAACAGAGAGTCTGTGGAAAAAGCACTAGCCTTCAAGTTAGAGGATCACAGTTATTGTTCTAGTTCTACTCTCACCGGCTACACGGCCCTCAGGTCACCTCTTTGAGCCTCAGTTTGCTCATATTTTATTTAAACAGTTTCATTAGATGGAGGGCCTTCTCTCATTTCGAACCTTCTATGATCTGGTATCAGACATTTCCCTGGACATCCAGTAGGGTGGAATTTCCTTGGGAAGGCAACACTAATACTAATGACAACAACGATGAAAAGCAACCAGAAGGACCAAATACTAAGAGGCAAATGGCTGGCACCCACATTCAGTGCTGCAGGCACTCTGAAACATCAGGCAAAATCATCCTGAAGTCTTTCCCCACCTGCGAAACACAGGGCGAGGAGGATTAGAACACTTGATACTATCCCTGGGGATGTTTTGGCAGTGAGATGAACACAAGACGATATGAAGAGACAGTCAGCAACTAGGGGCTGTTTTGTAAGAGTGCAGAGCACAGCTCGTCATAGTAATATTGTCGGGCTTCCTCCTACTTCTATTGTCTCTTACCAGCCGACCTATTTTCCCTGAAGGAGTGACAGCTCGATGATTGTGACATTTCACCAGCAAAATTTCCAAAATTTCCGTTTACACATTTACTCTACTCATTTACTCCCCCCAGCTCCGTGCCTGGACGGATGACCTTGATGGTAAAGTTGAAACCTGCGTTTGCCCTCCCCGCGAACCCTCCTGCCATGTGGGTGATAAAGAAGTGACGCAGGGGCTGCAGGGTGGGATGTTTTGGCAAACAAGATCCCACGTAAGCGCCTGGGACATTGCTTACTCAGGAACCCTTGCAGACACAGCCCTTCCTGCACAGTACATGCAGGATGTTTCTCTGCTAATCTTTCACCCTCTCCTTTCTTGCAAGTGCCTCAGGAATATTCCAGAAATACAGTTGCCCTCTCGGCCCAAATTATTGCAAAGGCATGTCCTCATGGCCCATACTGTTCCGCCTACTCTTTAGAGTGGCACATGATGGAAGATTTGCCTATGGACTGGTAAACTTTTTCTGTAAAGAGCCAAGTAGTTTTAGACTTGCAAGCCAAACAATCTTTGTTCCAACTACTCAACTCTCCTGTTGTGGCATGAAAACAGCCATAGACGAGAGGGAAATAAATGAGCATGGCTGTGTTCCAGTAAAATCTTATTTACAAAAGCAGATATTGGCCAGATTTGGCCTGCGGGCTGTAGTGTATCAACTCCTGGCCTAGACGATGGAGAAGCTTCATGATTCTGAGCTGGAAGTGACTTTAAACCTCTTCACACCAATTTGTCTCATCTTAAGGATGGGGAAACTGAGGCCAAGAGAGGCTGTGTGGCTTGCTCGAGGTCACAGAGCTATAAGGAAAGAGGCAGAGTCAGGACTAGAACTGGGGCTCCCTGACTGCCAAATGTGTGATCTTTCTAATCCCTCACAAAAATGGCACATCCAGGTAAGGATTTTCACGAGCTGATTTTGAAAAATCAGGAAATTATCAGACAAAACCCCTCCTCCAAAGGTTGAAATTTGGGGAGAACATGACATCTGTCATCTCATCTCTCCACCTCTCCAGACGATGGCTCAGGGCTTATTATGAGGGGCCACAAACCAGTAGGGTGCGTGAAAGCCGTGCCACTCTGCTGAGAGGCTTATCTGTGCCTCATCTTTGTGAAGATTTTTCCTTGAGCTTCTCTTGTGATGATAGTGGACCTCAGGATGTCACTAAAATTGCCCCAGAATCTACAAAGCAGGCTGCCCTCTGTCTTCACTATGTTAACTCAACACACCAGGGATAGCGATGCACCACCTCAATTTCCTTTCAAGGAAGGAGCTGTTCCCCAGCTGCCTGGCGCACTGTAGGCAGCCAGCCTCCATCTGTGGCCCCTTCAGGACCTGCCTCTGCCACAGAAAGCTGTCTTGCCCAAGATCATGCCCTTCCCATGCGGCCCACATTTAATGATTGACCATGGTAGATGTAGAGAGCCTGGCCATTTTGGCCCATGCAGACAATTCTGATAAGTCCAGAACTCCCCATGGGTTTGGGCCAGGATGGTCAGGACGGTGTCACTGCACTGTCCCTGCTCTGCCTTGCCCTTCTTCCTCCCCCTCCTGTCGACAGGGCTCCCCGGAGGGCACTCCCAAGTTAGCATCCTGCCTACTAGACTTCATGTCAGAGGCTGCTTCCTGAAGAACCCTAGCCATGACACAGGGGTGCTGGGTTTGGGAAGAAGCAGGGGCATGGAGGTGGTTGTCTTGGTGACACGAACAAGTTGAGCATTAAACAAGAGCGATGATAAAAATGCTGATGTAACCCTTTACCCTACCCCTTGAGCAATTCTTTCGGAATATTGTTCCACAGGCTCAGGGCCGCCTCCACCACCTAGGGAAATTGTTGTCAACCGTCAGCAGCAGCTGTGTCCAAGCCAACACCCCTGAGGAGGCTGGTGAAGGAGGCAGTCAGGAGGAAAGAAGATGGTGCAGGAGAGAACAGCCTTCAGAGGCTTCCAGCGAGAAGGCAGCTGGGGTACATTCAGATGAGCCCTTCGAGTCCTGACTCTGTGATGTTTGCTAAGTTACTAAACTTCTGTGACTCAGCTTCCTCACCTGGGCAGAAAAGCTGTGCCCAAAGCTCCAGCAAAGCTCAAATGCGATGATACGTAGAGAGGTGCTCTGCTGTTGGTAGAGGCCCAGGATGAATCTACGCTGCCTCCCTCGACCCCACAGCACCCACCACAGTGCTCGGCACAGGACAACTTCCCAAGAGTGCCCCATTGTCTCCACCAACATTAAATTACTTGGAAAAAAGTGGGTCAGCCTGGGAAAGAAAACTTGCAACTCATAGGGGAGATAATAAATACCAGAAGATGGAAAATAAACTTTCTATTTTTACTACATGGTTATTTCACACAACAAATATTCAGCTGAACTGTATGGAAGATTAAAAACAACAGGAGTTCAGGGGTTTGCAAACGTTCATTTCCTTTTGAATGTACTAGAAGAGGTCTCTAAGAATAGCACCTATCAGTACCAAAAAAAAAAGAAAAGAAAAGAAAAGAAAAGAAAAAAAAAGTGGGTTTTTTTAAATAAGCAATTAAATGTGGATACAGTTTGCGAAGAGATTTGTGGAGCCAGACTCCAACTTCTTCAGTTGTGCTTACCCGTGGAGCCAGAAGCCAGTATTTGGGCAGTTTAATTATTCTAAGCGCCAACGTAGAGAATACTAGCTTGAGAAACAAAACCTGCTTTTTTGTGATGGCAGGTTGGGCTGGTTCAAGACTGACTAAAATACTTAAGGCAAATGCATCAGCGTTTCTCTCTTCTTTTAGGAGAAAAGAATCACATAAGTCATCCATGTTCGTTGCAGACAAATTAGAAAACACAGAAGGGAAAAGCTGCTTAAGAGAACCATTGCTAACACTGGGGGGTTTCCAAATGCGCGCGCGCGCACACACACACACACCGTGTGTGTATCAACTACAGCTTTGTACATTTTATTACTTTATAACACCTTTCGTGCCAATGAATATGCAACTACATCATCATTTTTAACTAAAGAACTTCTTTGTTCTAGAAGATATATTAGTCTCCATTTCTAGGCATTTATTTTGATTCCAATTTTTCACTATTGTAAGCAACACTGCCACGAAGACCTTTATATATATTTATCTTTACACCCACCTCTATCTCTTCAAGATAATTTCTAGACAAAGACTTATTGGGTCAAAAATAATTTGTTCTTTCAGGTTAATGTAACCTAAATGTTGAAAGAAAATCTTTTTCTGGGTTGCAAATACCATTCTCTTCAGTGGGGTCATAAATATATATTAAAATTGAATGTGAGGCACCTTTATTAAAAACTTGATTCAATTTATCAAAATTTGTCAAAAGTCAGCATTTTCTTTATAAAGCCATAGCAGGAAGTGAGAGAACTCTCTTCCCTGATTTCCTAGCCCAGTGGATCTCAAAGTAGAGTCCCTGGACCAGCAGCCTCAGCATCACCTGGGAACTTGCTAAAAATGCAGATTCTCAAGACCTACCTCAAACCCCCTGAAGCAGCATCTCCAGGGATGGGGCCCAGAGAGCTGGGGAGTCTGATGCTGCCCACTCGTCCTCATTGATGTTCATTACTTCCTGCCTGCAGTTCTAGTCATTTGGTCTGGAGATGTTCATGCCCCAATTAATTACCTGGAAATTCCTTGGAAATATGAACCGTGAATCATATTCCTTTTTGTGCCCTATCATGGTTCCGTGCCAGGAAATGCTCACACTAATTGATTTGTAGTTAAACGCAGCCTTACTCACATTTCCAACTTTTCACATAAATAACCTGATGGTAGATCTACATGAACGAGGAAAGAAACCCTCTGCCCTAGCAAATAGATGGACTAACTCCCTCTCTGCCAGTGACACGGCTTTACTGACCCAGCCAGAAGTGGCATCAAAAAGCAATGGGTCTGGTACATAATTACTGCCAGAAAGAACCGCTCAATATTGTCCCTTTCAAAGAACAAGTAGTCTCTAAAGTTCAAATGGCCAAGTTAATTTGTTCATTGACTGGAGCCCAGGAGCAACCACCTCACCCAGGAAGTCACAGCGATGGCCATCTGTGCTGCATGCAATCAGACATACTCAAGAGCATTACTGAGCTGCTTCTGGGGCTGAGATGGACGACAGAGGGTCTGTGTCTCGACCCCCTCTTTTCAGCTGAATGGTGTGGAACTGGGGTCTCAGCTGAACACTCAGCTAAGCAGATCCAGGACCAAGTGTCTTGGTTCTGCAAGCAGGCACACACTCCGTGGAGTTCACCCCCAGCTGGTGCGGCTGTGGCCCCCATTCAGGACAAGGTCTCACCTTTTATTAGACAATTTTGTGCAAAGCAAATGGCTCCCTCTAGAGTCTGCAACACAGAAGATAAATCAAAAAAGGATTATCTTGAATCATTTATTCCTTCTGTGAAAGCCAAAGGAGATGTTCCCACAAAACATGATACGGGCCATCTCTCCCTCCACATCTCTTAGAAACAGAAAGTTCATCACCTCAGTAGATATTTATTATTATCTTTGGCCTCACATTCTTCTTCCTTTCTTAGAAGAATCTTCTACTTTGTGAGACAGAGTCTGGCTCCCACTAAAGAAGCTAAAACACTGGCTATTCACTTTCCCAGCCTCCCTGATTGTAGGCACATTGTGTCAACACATGACCAACCTCTGCCAATGAGACACGTCCTCCCTGGACTGCGTATCTGAAGCTGGTAATGATAAGGGGTAGGGAGCACATGGAGTCCATCCATGCAGGGCTCGGGCAGGAGTGGTGGCCATGGCCAGGTTCCTGAGGTGGCAATGGTAGCCAGTCTAGCAACAATGCCCAATGTCCAGCATTAGTGGCCTTGAGGACTCCCAGGCTGCCCTGGGAAGAGGCCCATGTGGAGGGAATGAGGCCCTCCACCAACTTGCTGCTGTATGAGTGAGTCACCTGGCCTTCAGATGACTGTGGTCCTGACATGTGGCTACAACCTCTGGGGACCCTGAGCCACAACCACCCAGCCAAGCCACTTTTAAATTCATGACCCACAGAAACCATGGAAAACAGTAAATGATTATTATTGTTCTTGGCCAATAAGTGTTTCAGTACTGTTTTATGCAGCCATAGAAAAGCAATATAGGCACAGACTTTTATGAAGGGTCAGGAGAAGAAACAAATATATGAAGACTGTTTCTGCATTTACCTTAAAACCAGTTTTGAAATCACTGTGTTGCTGTATGGTTGCTTTAGAAACGCTGTGCTACTAACTTCTTAAAACTTAGTAATAGGGAAAAAAAGGTGTCCTTTGGAAATGGATAAATGATCTTAAAATCTATGTGAGAAAATAAATGTCAGAGGATAAGAATCTTTTGAAAAAATAAGAAAATTGGAAGATAATTGTCCTATTAGACATTAACACATCCCATAAAGGCAGTGTAATTAGAACACTCTGGTACTGACAGAAGATTAAGAAGCAAGATCAGTAGACCAAAATAGAATCAGAAACAGACAATATCTAGGAGTTGTGATATGACAAAAGGAGAATTAAAATTAAATGGAAAAGAATAATTCACCTGGCATAAAAACGATGAAAATAAGACAACAAGAATCTTAGAAGAAAATTCAGGAGTCCATATATAAGAGTCTCTTTAAAAGGAATAAACAAACAGGAAAGCTAGAGTCTATAAAAACAAGATAGAAAAGGGAGCAGTAATATCTTTATAATTATATAGCTTAATACATTGAACATTAGGGGCGCCTGGGTGGGACAGCGGTTAAGCGCCTGCCTTCGGCTCAGGGCGTGATCCCGGCTTTATGGGATCGAGCCCCACATCAGACTCTTCAGCTATGAGCCTGCTTCTTCCTCTCCCACTCCCCCTGCTTGTGTTCCCTCTCTCGCTGGCTGTCTCTATCTCTGTCAAATAAATAAATAAAATCTTTAAAAAAAAATACATTGAACATTAAATCAAGGGCAAGTAGTAGTGAATATTTCCCTCTACACAAAAGGGTACTGGATATTAAAGATCCTAGTAAATGCCTTTTACAAAGAAAAAGAGACTTTATTTGTTTAAGGAAAATAATAAAAATTAGCTACATAGATAGTTCATGTCATATTCACAAGTGAGACGACTCAGGCAAATAACACCGAATGGAACCACACATCGTTCCTCAGCAAAGCCTGTCTGCTGCTGCCTGTCCCTGTCTCTGGCTTCCTTCTTACCCTGTCCCTTCCAGCTCTGATAGCCAAATCTATCCTATGGCAGGAATGATCTCAGTATCTTCTCCTTGAAGCTTCCTCGATGACTTCTATTCCCCCCAACTAAAAGCGATCTCCCCATTTTCTGGATCCTTACTCTTTTCTTGTATAGTTATTTAGGCCCTTGTCTTAGTTCTCATCCGAAATCCTAAGTCTTTAATGGCAAGATGCAGGCCTATGATATCATTATGGCCTAATACCATCCTCTACAAAGAACTCTGTTGGTGGAAGTCATTGAGAAGACCTGACTGCCGGTTGATCAGTGAGCTGGACCTCAGCAATCAGAGACCCCTCGTCCCTTCCCCTGTCATTGGAATGTACGTTCCACTTGACTTTCCTGCCCCCAGAGGCTGCTCCAAGGACACAGCCTTAAGGTAATGATGTGGTATTGAGACCTTTTGGATGGTTGGTATACATGACTAAACCCAGTTAAAGCCTCTACATCAGCAGGTGGCTGCAGAGATCTAATCATCTTGCAGCCACTCAAGATAAGCCTCATGTGTAAGTTCCCTTGGTTATTAAACCTGCCACCTACCAATCTGGAGCGAACTGCCTCTTTCTTCTGCCTCTCCTTGCCTGCCTGGGTATAGGGGCCGGTTTCAAATTATACCAGGGAAGCTCCCGAGGAACTTACAAACCAACATATATTAATTTGGTGATATCCTAATGTATGAGTGACAAACGAATGCATGATTGCTGAGTTTCTTAGTTAGGCAAACTCAATCATTGGCAACTTCTTTTCTAGAAAGTAGTAATATACGCAATGTTCTTTGCTAAGAATATAATACTAAGAATGAATAATACTACGATTTCAGGGATTTATCTATATTACAAAGCCCTTTCCCTTTCCCCATCCCTTCACCACACATCTGCCTAATGACCGTATCTGGCATGGTAGCAGACACATAGTAGGTTCTCTACAAACTGCCCCTAATTCTGAATCTGTTGCATCCTTTCAAGTTTTAAAGGACTTACAGAAACTATTAAATTTCCCTAATACGTAAACAGAAGGTACACTGGCAAGCAGGTAGTGTGCACTGTGCATCCCCACCAAAATGATCCAAGTGGTGTGTGGTCCCAAATACCCTCCTCTCCTCCAATGTAGTGGTCAGTATGTCAGTGCGGAGAGATAACGCACTGTGTTGACACCATGCTAATTAGCAGCAGAAGTTCATTTCTTTCAGGGTGAAAAGCACAATAGTGCAAGGTTAAATGGCTGTCAGTCAACCTTACAGTTAACAGCTTAGAGTTTGAGGAGCTTAAGCAAAGGAAGATTCTAAAGGATTCAGAAGCCCTAATGCCTTCTCTGGTCTAGATCAGTCACATTGTTTAGTAGAGATTAAACAGTTATTATCAAGCTTCAATGGAAGAATTGAGGGGTAACAATTTTCAAAAAGCCAAACTCATCAGACAACTCAACACACTAAGGGGATCTTAATGGGCAGAGAGGTTCTGAAGCATCTGTCACATTCTAATTGCTTCTGTGACGACATCCAGTTTGGATCTATAAAATAAGCCTTCTTATAAGTATAGTTTACCAAGGACTTATTCTGCTGATGACTTCTCTCTCTAGAAGTACAGCCAATTTCATAAACATTTAAAAAAGTTAAATTTCATATGCTGCCTTGATAAGATGCTCATAATCTGGTTACTAAGAAATATGGAGACAGAATTTTCCTTTCTAAGTTTGAAGAAAAGGAAGTGAGAGGTCACCTTCTGTCCTTACTGAATAGTGATGGGCCTGAACAGTTACATAGTAACGCTATCTATTGCCTATGTAATGAGAGTCCATAAACAGTTCCCCACCTCAAGCCACTCCTTTCAAAGCTTCCTCCTTATCATTTAAAGGTAATCTTTTCTGACCATGCTCAAAAACCAGTGGTATCCTAATCCACAGAATAAAATTCAAGCTACTTAACCTGGCATACAAGATTATCCATGGGTTTGGCCCTACATAGCCAGGTTTGCTGATCTCTTCCTCACACCCTATTCCAGTAATACCAAACTTCTTGATAGTTCCATGAATATACCTAGTTGTTCCCTACTTCTGAACTTTCATGCTGCTTGATCCTTTCTAGAGAACACTTTCCTCTCCAATCCCTTGGCAACTCCATTCATCTTTTTATTCATTCATCAAATGATTATTGAAAAAATACTGTGTGTCAGGCTATATGTTAGACTCTGAGAATACTGCAGTGAATAAGATCTTGTACTACCCTGGGGTGCCTGGATGGCTCAGTCGGTTAAGTGGCTGGCTCTTGATTTCAGCTCAGGTCATGATCTCAGAGTCCTGGGATCAAGCCCCAAGCCAGGCTCCATGCTCAACAAGGAGTTGCTTGAGATTCTCTCTCTCCCTCTCTCTCTGCCCCACCTCCCATTTGTGCGTGTTCTCTCTCTCCCTCTAAAACAAATAAGTAAATCTTAAAAAAAAAAGAAGAAGAAGAAGAAGAAGATCTTGTACTGCCCTCACTGACACAAAAAATTACAAACCTCGCCCTCTGTGAAGTCCTCCCCAGGCTCATCCCCACAGTGGACCCTTGTCTTCCACCTTCCTTGTTCACACTATGTGTTGTCCTCATCACAGTGTCCAGCCTCCCTGACTACACTGGGAGCTCATTAAGACAGGGATGCCATTTTCTTCATCCCTCTGTAATATCTGGCTTATTGTACATACTTTTTAAACATCTAGAGGGAAGAAAGCTATGGGGGAGGGGGAGAAAGGCAGAATACACATTTAAACCATGGAAATTTCATGTTTTAACATATCTGCCATTGGTGAAATGGCCTACATTCTTGGCTGTCTCCCCCAGGCCCTGATTTCTGGCAGGAAAGTGCTGTCTTTTTAATTTCTTCTCTCCCTCCCTCTCTTAATTCCACATGGGATCACTCAACAGCCCGTTCATGACTGGCCTTGTGTCTTACAGGCCATGGGAAATTTCAGGGGGGATTTAGGGCTTCAGAAATGAGGTGCCTCCATTTGGACCAACAGGTCCTCTATATGTGAAAGTAGCACGTAGTGGAGCTCTCTGGTATCATTACAGAGCTGTTCCTGGTCTGTCCAGAAACCTACCTGGAGGCTGGGACCATGTTCCGAATAGGTCTCAACATCTGAAACCTCATGCAGTGCCATTGAGCCCACCAGACTCTGAATGTCTGATGCAGATGCTGAGGATGAGGCAAAAATACAATATTGTTTGCAGGGAAACTCAGCAACTCCTGTATATAGTGCCAAATAGCCCAGCACACAGACAGCATCCCATAAAGAGGAAAAAAATGTAGAAAGGAGCTATTTTCAGTTTAGCTTATAGGCAAATTATAATTTTAATAAATAAAATTTTTATTTTATACTTCAGCAATTTTTGTTTGGACTATAAATTGGTATGGGGTGCACAGTAAGAATTTCAGGGCTTAAGAACTTTAAAGCTATGGTTCTCAAAATGTGGTCTGGACCTGGAACATCAGCACTGCTTAGGAACTTGTTAGAAATACAAATTGTTGGCCACGCACCAGACCTGCATTTTTACTAGCCCTCTAAGTGATTCTGATGCATGTTCAAGTGGGAGAACCACTGATCTAAAGGCTTTAAAATGACCCTGATGTATGGAGGAAACTAATATACTGAACTTGGAATTCAAAAGGGTCCCTTTGAATTCAGGATCTCTTGAAGCTACACAAGTGCTAACTCATTCATTCTCTCTACTTCCTATTGATACAGGCAGGGAAAATACCACTGCCCCTGTTTTAAATAGAAATAAAACTAAATCTGGGGTTGGGTTGGGGTCAAACCACCGCACACAACGTTTTCAGGGCTGCAAAGTTAAAATCTGCACGGTCCAAAAAACTAGAAAGGACATTTGCACCTGTTGTTTTTCCTGGCTTGTTGAGGGTTCGGAGAAGCTCTTGAAAATATTTGTGGATGAGACTCAAGAGCTTAACCTGCTCCACAGGCAATAGGACATTTCCAAAATGCACAGGCCTATGCTGAGTGTGAGTAAAGCCTCCCTCAATTCACAGAGGTTTCATTTCCAAGTGACAAGGCTTGTACTCTGACACATTTTAGTTTACATTGTCCCTGGGATCCTGTTAACATTCTGACATATATTAATGCCACAGTGATTACTGTATCTATGAATCTCCCCCAAAAATGTATTTAGAGCAAAACAGGTGTTAGCTCCCCGAGCAGTCTCTCCCTATAACATGGCACAGGGATATTTCTTCATGGCTTCTGTGTAATGCTGGAAGCTGGGAGTTCTGAAAGTAATAATATTCTCATCTGTGATGAGGGTCCCACTGTGAGTACCTCCCCAGACAGGTATTTCAAAAGCATGCTCCCCGTCATCTCAAAGTCCGCTAGCCTGCCCCTTAGCTGCTCTCCTTTCCTGCACACATCTCAGGCATGTAGCTTTCACCTTGTCTGTCTTCTAAATTGCTCACCACACATCCATCTGCTTCCTAGCTTCTCAAATGAGCTAACAGCTCTCACCAGCTCCCATCTCTCCCTTTGTCCTGTAAGTTTATATCAGCTTTGTTCCCTTTTTGTCACTTGAGGGCAGCTCCAGGCAGAGATAAATGCATTTTTTATTCCATGTTTCTATTGCTCATTTTTATAAAAGCATACAGTCTAAAAGGGAATTTAGATATCATCTATCCAATCCAGTGCTAATTTCTTTTTTTGCAGTGGAATCTATCTTTTTCAAGACACAACTTTATGTATAAGTCTAATTTATAAAACAGATAAGAGTGAAACTATTTTGGTTGAAGCTGGTAAAGGAGCAGGGTGTGCATCTCACTTCTCTTTAAAATATTTTAAAATATCTGTTAAAGGCCTCCTCTGCACCAGACACTGTGTCAGACTCTGGAGAAACACAGATGAGCAGTGTAGACATGGGTTCTATTCTCCAGCTGCTCGGAGCCTTGTCTGTGCCTGGAGGTCCCCAAGGAACCCAGTCTGAAACTTACTGATCTAATCCAAGGTCTGGAGAAGAAAAGTGACTTGGCTAAAGGAAAGCCTTCCTGGTCTTCACATTCATACTTGGGAGTTAAATGTACCTGGTGTTGTTGAACAGACTGTAGGGTGATGATCAGGAGAAACACCCAGGAGCTCTGTTTATGACTGTGGCTTCGCACACAGAAACATGGAGTAAGCTACAAAAAGGGTATAAACTGTGCATAAAGCTCCTAAGAAAATGGTGGTGAATGTTTGCACAACTGAACACTTGATCTTTATTCCTGCCATTCCCTGTGGCGAGATTGCTTTTGGTCATGCAATTAAAAACTTTTAAAACCCACAATCGAATTTCAAAGAAAAATATCTCAGCCCATTTCACCCAGGACCCGTAGGTATATCCTCTGTCCTTCTACCCATATCAGGTGTGACAATTTATCATCTACTGCTAGACGTTCCCACAGTTGGGCTTTTCCGATTAAAGAAAAAGAAGGAGAAACTAAGAAACAGGGTTTTATCCCTGAAGCACAGCCATCCCATTTATTGAAACTGACGTTAAAGAAATTTCAGTTTTGTTTTTCAGACCAAATCACTTCCAGTAACTGACTGACCTTCGGAGTGATGGTCCTTGCCGCTTGACTGAATGCAATCTGTTTCTACAGGAAGAGTGAGGTAGGAGATCTCTCTTCCGGGGAACCTGGGAAACGTATTATTAGGCACTGCCAGGCCACCATTTGATCACAATGGACCACTGAATTCCAACTGTCTCATCCTTGGAGACTGTCGGTCACTTACAGTAATAAACTTTGTGCTGCCTGGCCCTTGGCCAGACTTTCAACTTCGGTTAGCCTCAGTTTCCTCCTGTATAAAATGAAGAGGTTGGACTGAAATATCTTTAAGATTCCTTCCAAGTGGGAGGCCTGGGTGGCTCAGTCATTTAAGCAACTGCCTTTGGCTCAGGTCATGATCCCAGGGTCCTGGGATCCCCGAATTGGGCTCCCTGCTCAGCGGAGAGCCTGCTTCTCCCTCTCCCTCTCCCTCTGCTGCTCCCCTTCCTCATGCTCTCTCTCTCTCAAATACATAAATAAAATCTTAAAAAAAAAAAAGATTCCTTCCAAGTTTTCTACTCCTCAGATATTCCACTAGAATCAGAAGGTAGCACTACATTTTGGAATTTGAAGCAACTTACCTAGAGAGGTGCAACCCAGGACATTTTCCAAACACCCGACCAGTGCTTCAATATCACTGTCCTGTCAAAACAAGAGGGATTTATTTCCATGTATGACAGAAGAATATTTATTGACATAGAAAAATGTTCTTTCCACATTTAGGCAAAACAAAAAAAAATCTGGTGGCAAAATTATTTGACAGTACAATCCTATGAAAAATTTTTTTGCAATTGAAGTATAATTAGCATACAGTGTTATATTAGTCTCGTGTACCATATAATGATTCAACATTTCCATACATTACTCAGAGCTCATCAAGTTAAGTATAATCTTAATCCCTTTCACCTATTTCACCCATTCCCCCACCTACCTTCCCTCTGGCAACCACCAATGGGTTCTCTGTATTTAAGAGCAGCTTTTTGTCTGTTTTTCTTTGTGTGCTCGTTTGTTTTGTTTCTTAAATTCCACATATGAGTGAAATCATGTGGTATTTGTCTTTTTCTGACTTTATCTTTTTCTCACTTAGCAGAATATCCTCTAGGGCCATCCATGTTGTTGCAAATGGCAAGATTTCATTCTTTTTGATGGCTGAGTAATATTCCATTGTATATATATACCACATCTCCCTTATCCATCCTTATCTATCAATGAGCACTTGGACTGCTTCCATATCTTGGCTATTGTAAGCAATGTGGCAATAAACATAAGGGTGCATATATCTTTTCAATGTTTTAAAACGTTTTCTTTGGTTAAATACCCAGTAGTGGAATTACTGAATCTTATGGTAATTCTATTTTTATTTTTTTGAGGAACCTCCATACTGTTTTCCACAGTGGTTGCACTAATTTGCATTCCCACCAGCAGTGCATGAGGATTCCTTTTTCTCCATATCCTCACCAATATTTGTTATTTTTTGTGTTTTTTATTTTAGCTGTTCTGACATGTATAAAGTAATATCTTATTGTGGTTTTGATTTGCATTTCTCTGGTGATTAGTGACGTTGAGCATCTTTTCATGTTGGACATTGTATGTCTATTTTGGAAAACTGCCTATTCAGGTCCTCTGCCCATTTTTTAATTGGATTATTTGTTTTTTTTGGTGTTGAGTTGTATAATTTCTTTATATATTTTGGATATTAACCCCTTCTTGGATATATCATTTGCAAGGATTTTTTTCCCATTCAGTAGATTGCCTTTTTGTTTTGTTGATGGTTTCTTTCACTGTGCAAAAGCTTTTTATCTTGATGTAGTATGATCCATTTTTTATTTATTTATATTTATTTTTTTTTAAAGATTTTTTATTTATTTATTCGACAGAGATAGAGACAGCCAGCGAGAGAGGGAACACAAGCAGGGGGAGTGGGACAGGAAGAAGCAGGCTCATAGCGGAGGAGCCTGATGCGGGGCTCGATCCCACAATGCCGGGATCATGCCCTGAGCCGAAGGCAGACGCTTAACCACTGTGCCACCCATGCGCCCCTATTTATTTATTTTTTTTAAAGATTTTATTTATTTATTTGACAGAGAGAGAGACAGCCAGCAAGAGAGGGAACACGAGCAGGGGGAGTGGGAGAGGAAGAAGCAGGCTCCCAGGGGAGCAGGGAGCCCGATGCGGGGCTCGATCCCAGGACCCTGGGATCACGCCCTGGGCTGAAAGCAGATGCTTAATGACTGAGCCACCTGGCCCCCCATGATCCAATTTTTTTTTTAAAGAAAAATACCTATATCTATATGTATTTCTATATCTCACTCTCTCCATCTCTACCAATCTACAGATCTATTCTATCTCTCTGATAGGAAGAACATACACTGAAAATGTTAATGGTGGTTTTGACTATAAGGTAAGATTATGGATGATCTTTACTTTCTCCTTTGTGTACTTATGTCTTTTCTAAATCTTCTATAATAAATATTACTTATTTAATTTACAAAATTGTAAATGTTACTTAGAATGGGGAAAAGGGTTTTATTCAATCTATAATCTATTCAATACATCAAAAATCAAGTGAATATTTTTTTCCTAGGGAGTGTCTCTATCAGTTCTTCTTTGGAAATGTATGGTCTTCAAGGGGTCATAAATCTAAGAATTGCACTTCTTATTTACCATAACCTTCAATAAGAGTCAGATACCCTCATGAGAGCTGCGGTGATCCCAGAACTGTATTTGGCAACAAATATTGTCTTTACTACAAAATAAACATCCGTCCTCTATCCAGGAGGCTGGAAATATCCACAATAGCATCATAATGATCTGGGAAAATGGAACCACTTAATTATTTTCAGGTTTGTGGCTACATTGAGGGAAATCAATAATTTGTGGCTCACCTGCTCCATTTCAAAACAAGCAACACATTTCATATTGAAGTAACTGTGAATTTTAGAAAAATGCACTGTGGTATAATAGACTACTCTAAAACATTACATAAATGTGTTGTTTCATAATATAACATCTGGTGGGGTTTGAGCAGCCACTTTTTATGTGTGTGGTGAAACTCAGCATCATTTCATGTTCCGATGTATAGAAGAGGCAATGATGAAGAAGGCATGTCTGGTCAATGCTGGTCAATGAGGCCAAAGCACTAACTGAAGATCCTGGTGTCCAGCTCAGGAATTGGAAGTCAGGAAGATTCAGAAGAGGGAAAAACAGATCCCTTCCTTCTTCTGCATCCTTGTGGTCTCCAAACTTAACAGGGACAGCCTTGACTCAAAGAGGAACCCAGAGGAGACATCCTCTGTTGGAGGAAAAGCAAAGCACACACTGGCATACACAGGTGATGACACCAACCTGGCAAGCCCAGCTTGGTCCTCCACTAAGTTTGCTGGCCTGGCCCAAGTGGCTTGACTTTCCAGGTCTTAGTTTCTGCATCCGTGAAACTAGGGGGCTGAATCAGCTGATGGTTAAGGGGTCTTCCAGCTCTAAAACCCGGTTCTTCCAGCAAAGAGTTAGATGGACAGTGACTGTGTGGATTGTTTTCCAGTATGGCTACAACAGTACTTCCCATCCCTTTGTTCCTATGCCATTCCTCACATTGAAAGTCAGACTCTCTTTCCCTATCCCTTAAGCTGGACCTTTGACTTGCTCTGGGTCCCGGAATGTGGAAGATGTGATGTCTGTGACTTTTATTACTAGGCCTTAAGAGGCCATGTAGCTTCCATTTTTACTGTCTTGGAAGCCAACAACCATGTGAAGAAGTCCAGGCTCTTCTACTGGAAAGATACCACGGTGAGATGCCCTGTAGCATGGAGGCCATGTGGAGGGAAACAGAGGCCCCCAACCAACAGCCAACATCAATTGTCAGACATATATGTAAGGCCATCTTGGACCCCCAAGCTGAGCTTCCAGCTAAATACAGCCACATGAGTGACTTCAAACAGTATCACATGGAACAGAAGAACTGTCTAGTGAGTCCAGGCAACCTACCTAGAGAATCATGAAAGACAAAAATCACTGTTTTAAGCCATTAAGTTTTGGAGCATTTTGTTACACAGTAAAAGATAACTGAGATACTAAATAAACTGAGATCACTGACCGAGTATTTCACATCTCTGTGTCTCCAGCACCCAGCATGGCCCCTGGAGCATGAGGAATGCTAAATGATCACCTGTGCAGATCTCTTCTAGCTTCTGTGATTTGCAAGGAAGTAAAACAGAAGAATGGCATTGACTCTTTAGATCACAGTCTAACCCTAGTTGGACAGCAAGGTTCTCCTCAAAGTACATCCTTATTGGGAAAGTAGAGGGAAAAGCATACTACTTCTTAATTCTGTGGCCTCAGTCAAGTTGGTTAACCTCTCCAAACATCATTTTCCTTCATTGTAAAATGAGAATAATGTCCTCTATCTCACACAGGGCTCTTATGAAAAACAAATGAAACAATAAAAAGCCCTTAGTAGAGGGTATGGCTTGTTGGAAATACCCAATGGGTGGAAGAACAGAGTTGGATAGAACAGGATGGGATGGGAAAAGGACAGAGATATAAAAGATTAAAAAGTTCCAATCACTGTGTCTGCCACAGAATATGGAGATTAGTAACAAGTATTTGAGTTGAGCCAAAGCAACAGAAACAGTAAGAACCAGAGTCAGGCTGTGGAAGGCATCTGGATGGCTGGGATGAATCAGTTATATCTTCCTAACATAGAGGACAGGGAACCCTGTAGAATGGTGTAGAGAGGGCAGAAATAATTCTAATACAACTGAATGAATGAATAAATGAATGAATGAAAGAATACTTTTACTGAAGTCTTAATACGTGCCATTGTCCCACCAGCTTACATGTATTACTTCATGTATTACTTCATTTAAACTCAACCAAATGGTGCTATTTTTCTCCCCATTTAACAGTTGAGAAAACTGAGGCACAGATAGGCTCCATAATGTGACTAGGTTCATGCAACTAGTAAGAGGTGGAACAGGTGGTGTTCTCCAGAGCCTGAATTCTTCTCAGTCACTACAGTACACATACATATAGCAGAAGGCAGGGCTTCAAACCCAAGCAGAGCTTCACAATATCATTGGAGGAACCAGGGTGCAAACTCATGAAAAAAACTCAAAAATAATTCTTTGCTGAGATATATATGCAACATAATGCAGCCTGGGGACAAAATGCAGCTACAGAGGGGTTGGGTGCAGAGGGGTGGGTTCTTCATCAATGGCTTCCACTCCAGGTTCTAAGAGAACTTTAAGCAAAACATCAATTCTCTGTCTAAATTACGGCCTCAACAAGAGGGTTGTGCATTCCCTTGGTGGAGTAAGCAAACACAGTCATGGGCCATGTGGAACTTACGACCTCTGCTAACTTCCCTTCTTGCCCTGAAGACTGGGGCCCCAGAGGTCACAGACAGTGACTGAGCTCAACTTACATTCCCAACAAAACACAAGTCACTTTCTGTCTCTAAGATGCAGATTAATTAGAGCATTAAGACCAAAACTCCAACTGTACCCACTGAACACTTAAAAATTTTGAAAGAACATCAGACTTACAGGAAAGTTGCAAAGGCAGTACAGAATTCCCACATACCCTTCATCTTGATGTCAGTGTGCCAGGTTTACATGCTCATTCCCCCATTTATTTATACACACCAAGGTATCTCTACCTTGGTGCCATTGAAGTTTTGGGCCAGATAATTCTGTGAGGATGTTATAGGACGCTTACCAGCATTCTTGATTTCAACCCTAGTAGATGCCAATAAGACACTCCCATCACCCCCCCCGTCAGCCTGGGATGTGGAAACCAAAAATGTCACCAGGCATTGCCGAACGTCTCCCAAGGGGCAAAATCTCCCCTGATTGAGACCAGTTGATCTACATATAGTCTATCTCCCCATACATATTTTTTTTCTACTGGTTAAATCTGGAACAACTTGGTGATCAAAATAAATGACATTAATGGATTAATAAGCCACAGAATTAAATAAGATGCCAACTGTACTTTTTAACATTTATTTTGAATGTTTTTTGAAAAAGAGACAACTCTGTATTTTGAAAAAGAGACAACTCATTACAAAGATCAGGTTCTCTTTTTTTTTTTAATTAAATAATTTAGGAAAGGAGTTAAAGAGCTTGTTTTACTGTGTTGCAACTTAATTTAGCAATAAACTCATTGCTGGTGTTGCAGAAATTATCATTTAATTGAACATAAAAGACCCCGGTAGAAACATATCCACCCCCAGAAGAAAGGAAGAAAAATGGAAATGAATACCACGCCTTTTTAAAGATGTTTCCTGCTGTTCTGTGTCATGTTCGCACTTTAGCAAGAAGTTCAGTCATGGACAACCCCTCGCAGAAGCATATTACGGCTGGTACAATGTGGGCATTATGCTGTTGACAGGAAGCTGTACATTTCCTCACTGTTTCACAATTTAAATTGATCTCTGCCAGAGCTAAGTAGCCTAAGAAAGCAGCCACGTCCAGATAGAAGCCAAATTACAGTGCCACCAGCCTGCACTCATTTCAGCCAAGTGCCAGGGAGCCGAGTTTCAAATGCTGTGAAAATGACATAATGGTTCTTTTGCTGATGAATTTAGACACTCTTCAAGTCTCCTTCTCCCGTAACCACCGACTCCTCCCTCACAAGAACGGGCCTTCGAGGCATGAGGAGCAGCAGGTAAGACTCAGTTCTGAAAAACTGTCCCACAGATTCAAGTTCAGTCAAACATCCAGATTTTTTCCAGAAACAGAAGCAGTAAATTAGAAATTGCTCCTAAGGGGGAAAAGGTAGCTGTTCTGAAGAGGTCAGTGGGATCTGTAAGGTACGTGAGACCTAGCAACACCTGCCTAGCGGCCACAGAGAAAGCTATAATATCTGGGGCAACCCCTCCTTTGAAACAATGTCTATATAGAGATATTAAAAATAATACATCCTCTAAGAATTCATATTTCTTTTTTATTCTGGAAAAGAATAGAAAATTATCAAAGGAAAACAAATATCATCAAAGAAACCCATCACTACTGATGCAACACTCACAAAAACAGACACACATATCTAGTCAGTCTTTTCTACCTGGATCTGTCTTTCAGATATTTGAAATTATACTGTAGATGCATGATATACACAGAATACACAAACACCCATGCATTTGTGTTTGGACTTTCATCCCATGCTATTAAGAATTCTTCAGAAACATAATTTGAATAGCAGCATAATCTTGCGTTGTATAGCCGTATCGCAATTCTTTATCTGTGCCCCTATCACTGGACATCTGGTTGCTTCCACTTTTTTTGTTGTAAGTAATACTGCAGTGACTATCTTCGGACATAAATCTTGGCCCCATGTGTAATATTATTTCTTTAGGTTAGTGGAATTACTGAGCCAAAGAGTGTGAACATTTAGAAACCCTCCTCTTTTCTCTGTTCCCACCCTTTACTTCAGCTCCCACCCATCCCAAGGAGTGCATTTTCTCCACAAGGAGCTCCTTCCTAATTTGTTTCATCCACCTCTCATGAAAATTTGCTTTCTCTCAAGAAAAGATATGGTAGATTCATGAAAGCCCAAGACAATTGATAAGGTTCATGTGTTATCTCAGGATATTTGTGTTTTGATAAGGGATACAACCTCATATCAGAGGAATGAATCTCTAATAGCAAAAGTTTAGGCAGCAGAAAGCAAGCATGTCAAAGGAGAAAATCAGGTATCATTACAGAGCTATAAAAATCACACTGATTCTCATTTAATCATCAGCAAGTTCTGTCTGACTAAATAATCCAGATTATCTCCTCATCTTAGAGCTAGCCACGGTGAAAGATTTAGTACGTACACACACACACACACACACACACACACACACACACACACACACACACGTATCACTCCATTACCCAGTTTATTCCATTCAGGAAACATTTACTGAATACTAGTTATGCGCCAAACATATACAAAGATGAGGGAGGTAGATGCAGCCTTAGCCCACCATTTGGAGGCAGATGATCCATTTCCATAGATAGGAGGAAAGACAGCTCATGAACAGAGGCTGGGAGGGATGGTCTTGTGTCCCAGGGTATCCCAGACCATCCTCTTTCAGCAGTAAATTACCCCATTATTGCCCCTGCAATGCACGTTCTCTACCATCAGGGAGAGTGCTCTGTTTCTTTCGATTCACTTATCCAAAGATAAAAGTAATGTCTTGTTCATCATTGTGAGCTCCATGAGTGCAGGACCATGCCTGCTGAGTAATTACTGGCTCAAAGCTGGGCACGTGGGAAGCAATCAATAAACCTTTTTTGAATGTGTTGATGAAAGAAAAGTCACACCAAGACAACAGAAAAATAGTCCTGTGTCCACCTCACCATGCAGGTTTTACTGGAGTTCAGAGTTCTCAATCCTGGGCAAACTTTTAGTGCACTTCCCCCATTCAATTCTTTCAGAGGCTTTTATTTGCAGAACTTGCTTCTGAGCCACCTGACGGCGCATCTTCTGCTTTCATCCGTCAGTTTTTTCTAGGCTCTCGGATGTTCTATCATAAGGCTAATCTCTGACTCCTTCTGAGCTGACCCCAGAGACAGATAGGACCTCACAGGTTACCCCCAAACTGGAACTTTGGTGAAATCTCTCTCATCAGTCTTCTGGGAAACTTCCGGTTGCTACCTTCCAAATGTCCCAAAATGAGGAATGTGCTTTCAAAAGATGAGCCCACTGGGGCTGAAGCCTTGCTCCAAGTTCTCCTTCCCTGTGACCACCACAGGGTACACAGCACAAGTCACTGTAGGATGCACAACTACTAAGGGATAAAAGCCTCGTGTGGAGCACATGAGTGTCAGATGTAGAATTTCTCATCCCAAATTACCTCTCTGCTCATTAGTCTCTCAGGCTTTCCTTGCTTCATGGTTGGTGCTTCCTGGAGCTGGTTCACTATCCTTCCCAATTCCACATTCTAACAGTCCCCACGTTATTTATCCTATAGATCCTATGACCCAAAGGAATCGGACCCTTTATTCTCCAGGTCACAGATTTATCTACCTTGGCCTCAATGAAACTATACCTCATCAATGCAATCTACAAAAGCATCCCTGCTGCTACTGTTACTAAACAACACGTACTGACATTTATCAACGTATGTGCCAAAGAACTTTTTTAAAGGAATCTATGAAAATATGTCTCGGCAACATGGTCTATGGTATCTTGGAGATTCATAACCTTCATGAACATACTGAAAGCTCTGAAAAGACTTAGTAAAGATCTAAAAGACTTAGTAAAGATCTAAAAGACTTAGTAAAGATCTAAAACCTTGTTTAACATAGTGTTTCCCAAAACCCGTGAAACCCAGTTCATTCTGTGGAAGTCCCAGGAACATTCTTTGGAAAATCCTCACGTGGATAAATACATTAACAGAGCTTCCTATTCTATACACTCTAGGATCCCCAGTGTCTGGCTAAGAATACAGAAGTCCTGGGACTTCTGCAAGCTACCTGTCCTTACTCTTTTGTTCAAGTAAAAATTTTCTACCATGAGAACCTCTATTCTGTTATACTTAAGTTTCTCTCATTGGAGGAAAGATTTCTTTAGTATTCTTAGCTCTAAAATGCCTTTAATTTTTCAATTAAAACATGTCCTTAGTTCTTTCTTTTAGATAAAAAATAATGCTAGTTTCCCGCCCTTGCCCTCAAATCACTTTCCTTTAAAACATTTGGCAAGCACTAGTATTTCAACTAGTGGAGATTTACATGTAGTTATTTATATCCTGCTACTTCACATTAGAATCAGGATCCTTTAGATTCTGGAGCAACTTCTAAAAAAAGGATGGAGCATCATTTCACTTTTTCTCTGCAGAGGTTAAGTGAAAGGATTTTTATACATTAGCCTCACAAACATAGGTCACAGATACCCAAAGGGATTTTAGGATGAAACTGGAAAAGTATTTTTGGAATCAGGAACTCACATTTGGTGATAGCAGATCTGTATCAAATCCTGTGTTAATTTGAATATTAAAATTCAGTGCGCTTCGATGAATTTCCTTTTTTTAAATGCAAGTGTAGTTGACATACAATATTATATTATGTTTCAGGTGTACAACACAGTGACTCAACATTTATATACATTACAAAGTGATCACCACAGTAAACTAGTTACCACCTCACTCTCCTTTTAATTGCTGACCTGTAGAGAAAAGCCTAAAAGGAGCAATGGAAACAGTTAGCAGGAAACTCTTGAATGGGGTAATTTCTACTCACATCTCTGAGACGGAGGCTTTCCAATCTTGTTTCCTATTCCTGGGAAGTGGAGCTCTTGGCCTCTTTACAGATCAGCTTTGGAGGTGAGGTGTGGATACGTAGTCCTCTTACGCAGTGACTCTCAAATTTCACCGTGTAGGACTCATCCAGGGATCTGGCTAAGAATGCGGAATCTGATTCAGCAGGTCTGGAGCAGGGCTGAGATTCTGCATTTTAACAAGCTCTCAACAGAGGTTGATTTGCTGGCCCATGGATCACAGTTTCAAGGGCAAACTTTAGCCAGTATGAATGATTGGTGATAGTCTAATGAGCCTGCCATGAAGATTGTACTAGAAAGATTCTGTTTGCCTTAGAGAATTCTCATTTATTCAATTAGCGTGAATGTTACTTTAAGCTGGAAGAATTTCCATAAGAACCTATTTTGCTAACTCAAGACTTTTCAACTTCAGCATTAGTGACATGTTGGACTGGGTAATTCTTTGGGTGGAGCACTGTCGTGGGCATTGTAGGATGTTTAGCAGTATCCCTGGTCTCCACCCACTATTAGTACCCTCCCTCATCCAAGTTGTGACCATTAAACATGTCATCAGACATTTCCAAATACCCTTTGGAGGGCGAAACCCCTACTGTGCTGACATGGAATCACTTGGCATCATTATATTTGTTGCACTGTATCATTGATATGAGTTTACAGGCTTTTAGTTGACTACAATGTAGATATATTTCACAACTCTGAAGTCGTCTTCATAAAAAATCAAGATGATTTCCAAGAAGGACTATTTAAGTATTAAGATGAAGACATCTCTCCTTTCCTGCATGGCTTCCAGAAAATGATGGCTTTTCTTGCTCAGCTTTACATTTAGAATAGTGGGATGTATATGTCCAAACATATATGTTTGTGGGGGGGGGTATAACTATAGAACTTATGTTAAAACCATAGATAATAATATATTAGATACTTCATACAAAATATATGTTTGAAACAATAGCAAAATCTCCCCTTGACTCTTGTTTTCATTAGAGAACTATGCAAAGAACTTTGGTGTGTATAGTACTAGATATGTTCATGATGAATTAGAGAGCGACAAAACTCAAAAGAACCACATTTATCACTGAAGTCTTCTGTGTCAGATACTTTAATATTCTGAATTTTGCATACACTGGAAATCAAAAGTTCATTAAATGTTAGCTTTGATTTAACACTTTTTTAATGTTCTGAAGCTTTTCTCTGGGCCATAAAAAAACCCCAAAACAAACAAACAAACAAAAAAACACCAACCACTTATAATTGCCAACTACTTCTGTTGTTTCCCTAGTCAATTTACTATTGGTATAATTAGAGAATTCTGACTCCTGAAAAACATAAAAATCTCCCAACCATAAAGAATTCGGCAGTGTAAACATTAATAAAAGAAAGGATAAGAACCATATGATCCTGTTAATAGATGCAGAAAAAGCATTTGACAAAATACAGCATCCATTCTTGATAAAAACCCTCAATAAAGTAGGGACAGATGGAACATACCTGAACATCATTAAGGCCATAGACAAAAGACAGCTATTATCATCGGAATGGGGAAAACTGAAAAGGCTCTCAGGAGCAAGAAAGGATGTCCACTCTCATTATTACTATTTAAAATAGTACTGGAAGTCTTAGCCTCAGCAATCAGATGACAAAAAAATAAAAGGCATCCAAGTCAGCAAGGAAGAAATCAAACTCTCACTATTTGCAGACAATGTGAAACTCTATGTAGAAAAGTTCCACCAAAAAGACTCCATCAAAAAACTGCTAGAACTCATACATGAATTCTGCAAAGTTGGAGGATATGAAATCAATGTTCAGAAATTTGTTGCATTTCTATACACGAATAACGAAGCAGCAGAAAAAGAAATCAAGGAATTTATCCCATTTGCAATTGCACCAAACCCAATAAGATACCTAGGAATAAACCTAACTAAAGAAGTAAAATAGCTGTACTCTGAAAACTACAGAACACTTATGAAAAAAACTTAAGAGGACACAAAGAATTCCATGCTCATGGATTGAAAGAATAAACATTGTTAAAATGTCTGTACTACCCAAAAGCAATCTAAACATTTAGTGCAATCCCCATCAAAATACCACCAGCATTTTTCACAGAGCTAGAACAAACAATCCTAAAATTTTATGGAACCACAAAGACCCCAAATAGTCAAAGCAATCCTGAAAAAGAAAAACAAAACCGGAGGCTTCATGATTCTGGATTTCAAGCTATATTACAAAGCTGTAGTCATCAAGACAGTATGGTAATGGCACAAAAACAGACACACAGATCAATGGAACAGAATAGAGAACCCAGAAATGGACCCTCAACTCTGTGGTCAACTAATCTTCGACAAAGCAGGAAAGAATATCCAATGGAAAAAAGACAGTCTTTTTAACAAATGGTGTTGGCAAAATTGGACAGCTACATGCAAAAGAATGGAACTGGACCATTTTCTTACACCATAGACAAAAATAAATTCAAAATGGATGAAAGACTTAAATGTGAGACAAAATCCTAGAGAACACAGGTAGAAAACTCTTTGACCCCAGCCATAGCAACTTCTTGCTAGACACATTGCCGGAGGCAAGGGAAACAAAAGCAAAAATGAACTATTGGGACTTCATCAAGATAAAAAGATTCTGCACAGTGGAGGAAACAATCAACAAAACTAAAAGGCAATCTACAGAATGGGAGAAGATATTTGCAAATGGCATACTGATAAAGGGTTGGTCTCCAAAATCTATAAAGAACTTATCAAACTCAGCACCCAAAAAACAAATAATCCAGTTGAGAAATGGGCAGAAGATATGAATAGACACTTTTCCAATGAAGACGTCCAGATGGCTAATAAACACATGAAAAGATGCTCAACATCACTCATCATCAGGGAAATATAAATCAAAATCATAATGAGATATCACTTCACATCTGTCAAAATGGCTAAAATCAACAGCACAAGAAACAACAGGTGTTGGCGAGGATGTGGAGAAAGGGGAACACTCTTATACTGTTGGTGGGAATGCAAACTGGTGCAGCCACTCTGGAGAACAGTGTGGAGGTTCCTCAAAAAGTTAAAAATAGAATTACCCTACAACCCAGCAATTAAACTACTACCAAAGGATACAAAAATACAGATTCGAAGGGGTATATCCACCGCAATGTTTATAGCAGGATTAACAACCATAGCCAAACTAGGGAGAGAGCGCAAATGTCCACTGACTGATGAATGGATAAAGAAGATGTGGTATATATATAACTCAGCTATCAAAGAGAATGAAATCCTGCCAATTGCAACGACGTGGATGGAGCTAGAGTATATTATGCTAAGTGAAATAAATCAGAGAAAGACAAATACTATATAATCTCACTCATATGTGGAATTTAAGAAAGAAAACAGATGAACATATGGGAAAGGGGAAAAGAAAAAAAGGAGAGGGAAACAAACCATAAGAGACTCTTAATGATAGAGAACAAACTGAAGGTTGATGGAGGGAGATGGGTGGGGGATGGGCTAGATGCGTATTAAAGAGGACACTTGTGATGAGCATGGGGTGTTGTAAGTGATGAATCACTGAATTCTACTCCTGAAACCAATATTGCACTGTATGCTACCTAACTAAAATTTAACTTAAAAAAAAAAAAAAAGAATTCAGTGGTGCAGAAAAAGCAGTTTTCCAATCCAGGAAGAAGACTTTTTATGAGCATTATTTTGTTGGAATCTCATACTCTGATAGACTCAATGGACTAAATTCTCAATAACATCTGAACATAGATACTCCATAACAGAGCAGGGTAGTCAAAATGTAGTTACAAGGTTTCTACCAAACCAGAACTACCCAGCATTGTACATTTTCATTGTTACTTCTTAGAGGCAAGCCCCAAATACTGTCATTGGTTATATCACAAGCATTGGTTTGCTCCTTGGAATTCAAACTTCTATTTGAAAGTTGACAAGAAGCTGTTTTGAAAATATAATACAATTATGACACAACCATATTTCTATGCCAATATTTCTGCAGAGAAAGAAAAAGAATCTTAATTTATCATCTGTATCACCTAGGACAGTTTCAGCTACACGCAACCAAAAACCTACAGAAACCGGCTTAAACAGAGAGCTCCAGTATGTTCCTTTCCATGCACTCTCAGACCCCCTCCTCCCCAAGAAAGTATATCCTCACACTTTTTGGCCAGAATTGATTGCATATTCATCTTAAACCGATCCCTGGCAAGTGGAGTATGATGGCCAAACTGGCTGGAATGAATAGGATTTAGGATGCATCCAAATCATGAGGGGAGGCTGGCCACTGATGCAAAGCTGAGGCTCTGACAGTTGGACCAAGACAGAAGGGGCATGGCCTAGTGGTTAAGAGCATGGGTTCTGGAACAAGCCCGCCTGAGTTTAAATCTGACCTTGCCATTTGCCTGTCATGTATCTTGAGCAAATTACTTAACCTATTCACACCTTCATTTCCCCATCTGTAAAATGGGGTTGATAGGAGGAATAAATGTTAGCATCCGTAAAGTACATAGCTCCATGCCTGGCACATATTAACTGTAATATGTGTTTGTTAAACAAAAGGCTCAAAAATGCTTATTTGGTACACAACCAATATGCTCAGTACCTTGGAGTGAACCCAGCTTAACTTTCTGCTCAAATTGTTGGAATGGATAATGCAGTTGAAGAAATCTTTTTCTGAAGCAGTTTGTTTCTCAAGCTGTCGCTGACAGTTACTTATTCCCCTGAGGGAACAAAGCAATGAGAACCCACTCACAGAGAAGCCTAGTCCCACGAGGCTTGTTGTCCAAAGTCTAAGGATATTTGACCTTTATCTGGATGAAGAAGAGACTGCAGAGGAAGGAGCCAAAGAGAGGCAAGGCAGAGACAGACTTAAAGACACTGTGTCCTTCACTCCTTCGTCCTCCCCACCCCCCACGAATGTCTTCTCTTTGAAGCTGAATATACATATGGGTAAAGAGATCTAGCAGTGATATCAGTAAAATGGTAACCAGTTCACAATATTGTGCCCTTCTTGGAATGAATTGTGAATGAATGAATGAATGAATGAACAAATGAACAAATGCCAGAAGACCTCATTTTGGGATGAGGGCTCAGCTTGAGCACCAATAGCCTTTAGCGATTGTACATCTACCTTTAGACATTTTCAAGAACCTCCCAGAGGGTTCTTCTCTGCTTCCTGCTCCCACACCTTGAGCTGGTGAAAACCCAACCATCTGTCTACATCTAACACCCTTAGCACTCCCCTAGCAGATGGGTGATGCCTATTCCCAATGGCAGATCCACAGAAGGCTGGACAGTTAGCAACCCAGACATAAACAGTTGCACAGCTATGAAGTGTTTTATGTTTCCTGAGGGTGAAGGCCGCTCAGGATGAGTGGAAATGGGTACATACGTGGTGTGTTGAAAGGCCTGACATCCTTTCTGTCTGTGGAACAATCCCAAGCAAAGATCTATAAATGTATGGATAAAATGGACATAACCACCCATTACAGCTCCAGACACAGAGGGGAGCTGAACTAAGTTTCATCTCACTCAGACCCTTGGGCACATCCTTCCACTCAAGGGTCCCTATGTCAGCGGGTGTGAGGGTGTGAAGAGGCTGATTTCTTTTACCTCTTGGTCACCTGTCTTTTCAGAGTTGTCCCACAGGATGAGACCAAACCATACAGAACCTTTTCCCCACTCATGCTCAATCATTCTGGACTCATCTTTTTTTTTCCCTAAGACACCTCATCTGAGTGTACCCAGGACCTCCTTAAAGCAAAAAATGTCATGCACGGGCTACAAAGAGCTGAAAAAGCAGCCTTGATACAGGCTGACTTACAAGTGTCACAATATATTTATGAATATCACAATTCTGGTGTATTTTTTTTTTTGGTAGTTTTTCTTGTCTTGATGACATTGTTGATGATGTATTTTTATTGAGGTAAAATCTGCATGCAGTGAAATGCCCAGATCTTCCATGCACAATACCCATGTAGCCACCAAGTCCCTGAAATTTCCCTCAGGCCCCCTTTCAGCCAATCCCCACCTTTCCCTGCCACTGTTGTTCTGATTTCTACTGCTGTAGATTCATTTTAAGACTTGATCTCGGGGCGCCTGGGTGGCTCGGTCGGTTAAGCATCTACCTTCAGCCCAGGGTCCTGGGATCAAGCCCCATGTCGGGACCCCTGCTCAGTGAGTGGGGAGCCTGCTTCTCCTCCCTCTGCTCCCCTGCTCCTGCTCTCTGCCTCTCTCTATCTCAAATAAATAAATAAAATCTTAAAAAAAAAAAAAGACTTGATTTCAATTGCCCTTCACTGGATTGGCCTTGCACTTAAAATAAAACCATGCTCCTTACAAGACCATGATGTAGCTACTGCTGGCCTGACTTCTCCAGCCACACTGACCTCTTGCTTACCATGCAATTTCTCAAACTTGCCAAACCCTCTCATGATCCGGGCCTTCCTACACACACTTCCCCCTCTTTGAAACACTCCTCTCCCAACTCTGTTTCTTTATATAAAGGGGCTGGCTTTTTCCATCCTTCAGGTCACAGCTGAGAAGACCTCTTCGAGAAACTTCCTGAATCCCCTCTCAGTGGGTGTCTCCACCCCTCCCCCCAAAGCCCATTTTCTCCACTTCAACTTCTTCCTCTCTTCTTTTTCTAGCTGTTTGCGTCCTGGCTTACTGGTTACCTGTACCACTAGACCGTCCACTGCAGGCACTCATTCATCCACTTATTCCACAATATCTGCTCAGTATTTGTTCTGTGCGAAACACTGTTCAAGGTGCAGGGAATACAACAGTGACACAAACAGAATCTTTGCCCAACTGGCTTACATTTCAGTGGGAGGAGACAGACCATAAATGAGTAAGCAAATAAACGGTGGTAGGTCAGATGGTGTTAAGGTCTATGGAGGAAAATAAAGCAGGGAAAGGACACAAGGACTTCTCAGACCAGCAAGTGCCATTTTATCTAAGTAGTCTGAGTCCTCCCCAATATGACAGCATATAAGCACAGGCTTGAAGATAGAGAGGGAGCAAGATAATTTGTGTATCTGGAGGGGAGGGCATTCCAGGCTTTCAATGTCAGGAACATGCCTGGTATGTTTCAGAAACAGCAAGGAGGCTAATATGACTAGAGTGGGGTGGGCAGGGTGATTCTTACAGTGATGGAAGGGAGGGGCTCTTCCATGGGTGATGATGGGATGCTACACGGCCGTTTTGAACAGACCTGTGCCTTTTCATTTGAGTGAGGTATGGGGGGGTGTAGGGTTACTGGGAGGCCAGGTAGAAACTACTGCAATCATACACTGGGGGGGCAATGGTGGCTCTGGCAGTAGGTGCTAAGTAGTGACCATCTTCTAAACATCGAGTCAATAGGTTTTGCTTCTGATTGGAAGTGGAATGTGAGTGAAGGACATGCAAGAGTCAAGGTTGACTCAGGAGGAGCGGATTTGGACTGGGGACTAGGGCTGGGTTGTATTCGTTCACTCTTGGACATGCTTAGTTGAGGATGTCTATTAGAAGTCTACATGACACCTACCCCCACTCCCGGGCAGACTGGGGAGGTGAATCTGGAGACAGAACTGAAGAATGGAAGACACACATTTGGGAGCTGACAGTCTATGGATACTGTGTAAATACAGGAGACTGGGTGTGATGTCCATGAAGGTGGCATTGTGTCTGTTTTTACTACCTTCCATCCAGTGCCTAGAACCCTCAGCTATGTGATGTCTAAATATATGATCCAGGCAACAACCCACCCATGTTCTTTCCCGCAAGTCACTATTCTGAGCTACTGTCCACTCTCCTTCAAACTATATCCACTGCATCCTGCAAAATGTCACTAAGCTACAGAAACCAAAACACCAAGATGACCTTATCCATTTTCTACACACTCAGATGTACCTTTCACATCTCACTTCGATCTCATTAAAAGGCAAGCCCTTGCTTATTTGCATTCATAATTCATAGGAAGACAGAGTGAAGCTGACGTCTTCACTCCTATCTCACCTCCAATGGTCGCCTTCTGTCAAGGGAAAAAGGTCTCAGAGCGTGTGTCGTGATGGGATCACAGAGCCACATCTGCGAACCTCAAACTGCAAGCAAGCCCCCAGGCTCCTGTAACACTAAACGCCTCTGTCACTGAATTTGGAGTCAACGAAACGTGACTGTCAATGTGTCCACGTTTCACCGCTAATGCCTTTTGTACTCTGCATTATTAAAACCTTCTCGCTGCAGCTGTCTCCTATTAGTGCCCAGGTTCGCAACACATCAGTATCCGTGGGGTCGCTCCTGGGGTTCAAAGACATTCATAAGTATCCCATACAGAACTCTTAAGACATTTTGGATCACAGTCTGGAAACGTAAAGGATGGAGAGAAGAGAAAAGAAAGCAGGGCCGCTGGGAGTGGCATCACGATACCCACCCAGGAACTTGGGCAATGAATTTTTCAGGAGCTGGGGAGGCTGGTGCCTTTGCTGTGATTGTTTCTCAAGTCGCAGCAGTGTGCCGGAAGCCTGCCCCCGACGCACTCTTTCCCTCCCAAAAGTTCACTTGCTCTTGATGAACTATTTATCTCTTTTCACGCCACATGCCCAATAGTCTAGGGAAGAAAGCCTTGCCACCTCAGGAGCGTTTACCTGTCCATGCTCCAAAAGGTAGCCCTTGTGATACTTCTTTATTGCACGTTACTATTTTTGACTCCAGTTCTAGCTTTATTTCTACATTAATCCCACAGAGTACATGGAAAACTTGGTCCTGTGTTTTCAACGTGACTTTAAATCATCTGGTCAGGTTCTCACACATTTTGGAGCTGTCCCGTAGGTCCCCAGCATCTTTTTTTCCTCTCCTTTATGAAACTTCTACATTCAGTTCTACACTCACCCCAAATGTTTCCTCATTGACAAGGAGTATTTGCTGGTATGAATTCCAGCTCCATCAAAGGACTGGGTGACCTAGGTCAAATTAGTTATTCTTTCTTTCTATTTCACACTTTCCTCTTTGTAAAGTGGGATGGAAGATGTTAACTCCGTAAAGTGCTCGCAAGTGTAAAATGGCATAAGGCACGTAAAGGGCTTAGCACCGCACCTGACCTGCCGCAAGGCTGGCTCTGTTTTGTTAAGAATGATCGCTGTTTTCTCTGGTATGATGCGGACCCACGCAGGCCTTGTACAAAGGACAGTACCTCCAACAATGTTGCAGATGTGTCACACCCCTTTCTTCCTAGACGCCATGAAATGGTATTTGCTCTCTCTTTCCAGATGAATAAAATATTCAGAAAATAATATTAAACTTTTCTGTATAACTGAATCACAGAATAGTGAAATGGGCCATTTGTTTGCAAGGGCCGTTTGGGAGAATCTTCCTATTCTTTGCAGACTTGTTTATGCCCTGTATGGCAGGGTACCTTGGCTCAGCTGATAGCTGTGGACACATGACTTTGTGCTGGCAGAAGGGGGAGGGGTTTGCTGGAGAGAAAAGCCCCAAAGGTGCCATTCCAACTAGGCTTACCAGCTTTGCAAAACCGGCATACACCACTCCACCGCGCTCACCCCCAGCCCCAGGAGTACGTAGCCCAGGAGCGCCCAGTGTGGTTGCTTGCTGTCCCTTTCCTTCCCTAGCTGCTGTGGACCTCTGCTCAGCCACCAACATGGAGGTGGTGGAGGCTAGCGGAGGCTCCCACCCTCCCCACCCAGACTTTGTGCACTCCCACTCAGTTTTGCCTTGTCTTGATCCACCCTATTGCCTTCCTTCTTTTTCCTCCATTCTTTGGGATTGGGGCAAAAAGTGTAGGTGCCATCTTCAATACAATAGTGGATCTAATTTGAAAGGTTTAGGGACTAAGGCCTCCTGCAAAGCCCACAGTGCTATGTTCCAGAGCAAGGTTTGCTGGTCCCTGTCTGACCAGCAGTGAGCTATGCTTTAGCCTGGACAAGAAACAGCAGAGAGGAAAGGCAGAATAATCATGATGGAAATGAGGGCTGGAATAGGCCCGGCAGCGGGAAGTGTCCCATCAAAGTGACTCCTTCAGCAACATGCACTGGGTCTACAGAAGGCCTGCTTACCTGGAAGGAGTGACACATGAAATCGCTGGGCTTCTCTAACACCTCAGCAAGGTGGGCTGCTTTAGGGGGATGCTGATGAGAGATGTTAAATAGCGGGGCTGACTGCTCCTTAGAACCGATGACCTCTGAGGTCAATTCCAGACCAAAACTGTTTCCTCCCATGCATGAAGTCAAATCGGTTAGGTCCGATCATGCAAAATCCCAGTTAAACCAGCCCTACAGTTTGGACTCAAGAGTTCTGGCATTTTCTATTAAATCAAACAAACAAAAAGACAGTAGGAGGAGAGAATTCTGTATCCTGTAACGGATGTGGGAGACAGGCTCTTTTTTTGTTTCAATTTTCATAACTCAGCCCTGTTCCTAGAACCAGTATAAATTTTGCTTCATGCATAGCTCAGTAATTCTGTTCAGGAGAACAGGGCCAGACAATGCGGTGGCCCCTCAGCTATTCCCTCGCACCTAGTGGGTTTACCCAATCATCACGGAGGAGGGATTATGATTGCTATAATTAAATGGTTGTGCCAGAATACTGTATAAAGGAGTGGCTAAAATACGTGTCAGATCTGCAGCTCTTCTACTTGCTAGCTATGTGGCTACTTGCTAGCTGTGTACCCTCACTGGCCTCAGTCTCTTCTTGTGCAAAGTAAGGCTATCACAGCAGTCTCATCTTTCAAGAGACCTGAGTTTTAAAGTCAGTGCTTAATACAGTAACCAATTATAGACAAATTAGGCTATTTCTTTTAAGCATCAAATGAAAGAGTTGACTTGCACTTAGGAACTGCCATGTATGAAGAACACGTAGCTTTAAATACTCTAGTCTAGGGCAAGAATTCAAAGCACCAAGAGGTTCTCAATCTGAGAGAGACTCAGGCCCTGAGAGGCAGTGGGGGACTCTGGATTTATAACCCTCAGCTCTTTCTCCATCCAGAGCACCCACTTTTTGGTTCAAATGCCGGGCAGAACTGAAATCACTAACCCACACTTTCTTCCTTTCTCTTGCCCACCCCCTCCTTCCTCACTCTCACCTTCTCCCTGGTTGGAATTCCAGACAGTTCAATTCCAGTTTGATGCAGTTCAATGAGAATACACACATCAAAAGGCCAACTTGCAAGAATTAAACAAAATATGCATCTGCGGCCATAGTCGGGGTGCACCCTACATTTCTCTTCCAGAGCCAGCCTGCTACCAGCCCAGTGTAGCTGTGGAGCCAGCTGGCCGCCCGCAGCTGCTGCCCCTTCAGGATCGGCTCTTCCCGGCAGCTCCCAGCCAGTTCGAGCATGAGGATACTACAGCCAGGCCATTCCGGCCCAGTTTGGTCTGCTCTTTGCCCTGGGGCTCTCTTATCAGTGCCGCGGAGACTTTTTTTTAGAAGTGCCCTGCACGTTGAAGGTGTCATCCAATCCTGCCTTCCCTTCTACCCTTGCCTTCAAAGGTGCAGACCAGCATCGTGGTTTGAGGCTTTCCCCAATTCTGTCTTGGCACCTGCTTCCCAAAGGACCTGGGCTGACATGACGTATAAAGTACAGGGCATAGAATAAAGGTTCAGGAGATGTTAGGCATTACTGTTATAACAATTAGGATTTGATTAAACTAACGACTCCGCTAACAGAAGACACTCAGAGAGGCATATATTGTCATCATGACCTGATCCGAGAGTCCTCAGTAGACCCTTAGGCCTCGCCTAGCCTGTATCCATTTCTCTGCCCCCAGTGGCACCATTCTAAGATCATTCTGCTTTTCCTAACGCTTCGCTGTGCAGAGGGAATTTCAAAACCCACTAGAGGATTTGGTGAAAGCTTCAGAATTAGCTGGAAAAATGGGCCTCCACAGCCCTTTGTCTTGGCAAGAACAAACACCATGGTCCTAAGAGCCTTCTTAAAACAAGTATTGATGAAAGCCACATTCCTTAAACAACAGGGCCTTTCCCGAGGGAGTTCTGTGTGAAGTCATTATGGTCTATCTAGTGTGTGTATTCCTGGTGCACATGGGACATTGATTGGTCTTGCAGAGGGAAATGATGGTCAAGGCAGTGAGGGAAAACATAACGGTCTCTGAACACGCCCATCAATCTGTAGCCCTGAAGCACGTCCATTAGAGCAAAAACACTTTTCAGTGACAGGTCCCACAAATACTGTTGAAAACCCTCTTATGATGACAGCTATAAACTCCATTCTTGGGTGACCTAAGAGGCTGGTTCCAATTCAGTGACCACAGCCTTCACAGAGTAGCTATCAACAGTATGATAATGGCTTGTGATAAAGGTGCTGTTGATGTTCTGCTTAATGCCGCAGAGAAGCAACAACTATCAACAGCAATTAGGTGCTTAATAAAACCACTTTGACGACCTGCTGCTGAAAAGATCGTCACGGGTAGCACAAGGGACTTAGCAATCAATCCCAATGAAGCCCATGGCTGTTTTTCTTTTTGAAAGCACTTCTTTCATCAAAAACAAACTATGTGACTTTTGCTGCATCTGAAGGAAGGAGAATCAACTTTGATCTGATTACTCACATAAAAGCCATGGGTACAGTGATCACTGAAGTAGACCCTGGACACACTTAGGTCAAGGCCAAGACTGGGGAGAGGGAAGAGGAAATCCCAGAGATGATTGCAGGGTTCACAAAGCCAACAGAGACTGGGTCTTGGCATGGAGTTCTATAACTACAATTTGAGTGTCGCTAATAAAATAACCTAGAAAGGGAAGAGCAGACACTCATCACAAGCGCACACTCACCACCTTTGGGGAGGGGAAAATGATATCAAATTACTAGGAAAAACAAATGGGATTGTAGTTATCTATCTCTCTACAGATTACTCATGAGATTTCCACTCCTCTTTCTATTATACCAAGTCCACTCTACCTTGATACACCTTTTGTACCAGAAAGAACACTGGCTGCTGAGCATGATGGACCTGGGCCTGTGCACGGTTCTGAGCCTTCCCTAGCTGTGTGGCCAGGCAACTCGGTTTCCTCATCTGGAAAACAGAAATAAGAAAAACTACCCAATAGGGTTTTGTGAGACAAAATACCCACATGGGTGTGAGAGGCCTCAGCATCTTGTCCCAACAGATTTAAGATCAACTCATAAATCCTAGCTTGTATCCATTTCTCTGTCCCTGTGGCACCATTCCAAAAAGATCACTCTGCTTTTCCCAACGCTTCGCTGCGCAGAGAAAATTTCAGCTATCCTATCATATGTGACAGATGCATGGCCCAGAGAGCAAAACTGCTGTCCTATATTTATCATTGGCCCTAAGAAACAAAAAGGAGAGATTTCTTTTTAATACTACAGTTGTGAAATCTCACACTAACATTAAAGAGTTTGGGAAGTACCATAAAAAATCCACAAGATGGGGTACTCTAGGTTTTGGCTCAGGTCATGATCTCAGGGTCATGGGATCAAGCCCTTAGCTGGGCTCCATACTCAGCAGGGAGTTGGCTTGAGAGTGTCCCTCTCCCTCTTCCTTTCCCCTGGCTCATGCATGTGTTCTCTCTAAAATAAATAAATAAATATTTAAAAAAAAAAAACACCCCACAAGATGGCTGGGTAACATCATCATCATAACTAATATCTCATTAATTAATTACTTTATTAAATTCTAGACACTATTTTAAGTACCTTACATTGATTAGTTCATTTAATCCCCAGACAACTCTATGAGGTGGGAACAATTATTCTCCCATTTTACAGATTAGAAAACTGGGGCACAATAAATTTAGTAACTTGCACAAGGTCACACAACCTTGGCTAGTAACAAAGGCCAGTCTTGTATACGGGCATTTTGATTTCCAACTCTGTGTTCCTACAAGTATGCCAAAGACAGGACTTCTGGAGTGGCTAGCAAAATACTATTCCTGACCTGAGTGGTGTTTGCTGTATATTTTATTCACGTGGTTTTCTGGATCAGTTTTAATCTATTAAAAATAAAAAGTATTAATACTAGCAGCTAAAATTTTGTCACTTGATGCTTTGGGCAAAAATGGATGTGCTTTGCAACGACAGGCACAGAATGATGGTTCTGTGATATTGTAATATTTGTCTCATGGGGCACCTAACTGGCTCAGTCGGAAGAGAGTGGTGTGACTCTTGATCTCAGAGTCGTTAATTCGAGCCCCATGTTGGGTGTAGAAATTAAATAAATAAAACTTAAAAAAAGATTTGTCTCAGATGTTTAGGACCATGGCACAGAAGAAAATGGAAATTATATTTTTAACGTGTGGTAGGAGGTGCTGGTGTTCACCACAGTCCATTGGAAAATGGGGAAGTGGTATAAGGAAACATTTTTATTTTGGTATGCTGAATCACTCTCTGCCTTGACTGTATTTTTCTCAACATTCATTTGCATCTCTCTTCACGTGTTTGTCTCCTAATTTCTCTCTTTCTCCTCTTTCTCTCATCCTTTTCTCTTCTTAGCCTCATATCCATACCCTTCTAGTTCCCTTCTCCTTGCCTCTTTCTCCTTTTCTTATATAGAATCTGAGAACATTTCTTATTGGTTTTATTTATTGACTATTATGAGGTATTGCTTAGTCTTCATTAAAAATTATTGACTAGATTGTATACAGACTTCAATTAATCCTCCTGAATTAAGTTTCCATTGACACAAGTAACCCTTGATTGACTTCTATTTTCCTAGCTTAATGATTCCCAGTTAATACAAAGCTTTTGTACCTTAAGAAATTTTAGGACAAGGAAAGGTTACCACATTATGTCCTAAGACAAAAATGAAGTTTATGAGCATAAGTTGTCCAAAGTAATCTGCTTACTCCTTATATACCTCTTGCTTTTCTCCTCTCCTATAGACACCTGGTAGAGAAATCACATACCAGGACTGTTTCTTAGCCTATGATCCAGAAAGGGCTTAATCTTGCTATTGTTAAAGAGATCTATGTCAAGGACATACATTCAGAGACTCCAGCACTGTATGTAAGGATGGGCCCACAAAGGCTGGGTGTGGCCAGAAAGATCATTCCCTAAGCCCAGAATCTCTGGGCCCCTTTCCCAGAACTAGTTTGTGCACTAGCACATTACTCAAAAATATGATTACCAGGCAGAAAAGTATATTTTTTAAAAATCTCCTTCTCTATGCTAAAGAGACACTTACATTCTTTATTTAACAGCTGTATATAGGGTGCTCCTCAGTGTAGTATGTACCATCTTCCCACTTGAATAAGTACTGGGTACTCCAGCCCTTCCCTCATCAACACGGTCCACACCAGAATCTCAGAACTCCAGGGGGCCCTGCCTGGCCCTGGCCCTTGGAAATAAAGACCCATCACATGGGGCCTTTATTACAAACCCTAGTCCCCCACCCCACTTGAAGTTTTAGGACTTCCTTGACTCTCTCTTTGGGAAGGCACAGCCTGATCAGGACCACAGACAGTTCTACTACATCAGCTGGGGAGCCGCATATACCTGTTGGAACGTTCTGGAGGCTGGCCGGGGTCTCTCATTCTTGATCTCTTCCCTCGGTGCTGAGAACACTATTTCTTCTTGCTCCTCCTCACTGTCTTCAGAACAGGAATCAAAGGCATCAGCATAATACTCTTCAGCCACAAGTGGGTCTTCTGGGATCTCTGAAATACAGAATAAACAACAATCAGGCCCTACCAGTTATTAAATTATAATGAGTCTAGGATCCCCCATATTTTCCCAGAGATGTATATTATGTTTTGCACATAAGCTTTCATGGAGTGTAGAGCTGAATCTTAGTTTCCTGAAAGTATCTGGCAGACTTTAATAAATACTCAGCAAAATTAAACCAGTAGAGGAAAGGAAGGATGATGACTCTATTTGCAACCATATTTTGAAGGTGGAAGAATAAAACCATGAACCAACAAGAAACGATCTCCTTTAAAGTCTTTACATTCAGAGGCCTGAATCCTTATTACAAATGAGGGGATTTAGGAGCAAAAGCCAGATGAGATGCCTTGGCTGCAGGACCCAATTACACACCCATATTAAACTTTTGCAGAGGCAGTTGGAGTGGAACTCTGTCACCACGCTCCTAGGTTGTTTCTTTTTAAAGAAAATATGCGTGGTGAGACCAGGCAAGATGGATAGGATATTTAGCAATGGCATTTGGGCAAGCTCAGGAAAACATTGTGGTTCTTTCCCAATGGGCTATGAAAGCTTTTGAGATGGAGTTCACTTTGGGACACTGCTTGCTCACCTCTATACTGGCATTTATTTTTTTTTTTTAAGATTTCATTTACTTATTTGGGGGGAAGAGTGAGTAGAAGAAGGGGAAGCAGCAGACAGAGGGTGAAGCAGGCTCCCCACTGAGCAAGGAGCCCAATACGGGACTCGATCCCAGGATCCTGGGATCATGACCTGAGCCGAAGGCAGACGCTTAACTGACTGAGCCACTCAGGCACCCCTATCTTTTTTTAAAAGGAAAGACCACCCACTTAAGTTGATGCCAAGAAGTGGCTACCTAAGTTATTTGATGCAATGTTATTACTAACTAAAAATGTAATTGGTGCTCATAATGGTTTTCAACCAAGAAAGGCCAAGAAATGAATCACAAAAAAAACATAGTGATATCAACCCAATTTACTAATGATGGCCTAGAAAAATAGGGAAATACCATTGGGGAGACGAGTGAATTACAGAGTGACACCTCACCACATTAAAACCAGGGGCATTTTAGGTTTTGCGCCAGACTCTGACTTATAAACAAAAATAATTCTTCTAAGTTATAACAAACAGCACTGTTTTTCATCCCACTGTTGCTACTCTGTGCTTATCAGGGAGAAAATATGGAATTAGGGGTCAGAGAATCACGTTTTCATACAAGCTCTACCACCTCTTACATGAGAACTGAGGCAAGGGATTCAAGCTTTCTGAGCTCCAATTTCTCCAGTAAAACTTCCATAAGGTAATCTAGTAGGGTAGCTATGAAGATTCAGTAATAGGATTCTTATGAAAGTGTTGTCTATAGGGAAACTTTATAAAACGTTCACTCAATTTTCACATCTGTAAACACAGACTTTTCGTTAACTGATTCCAAAATCCTCCGGAAGTAAGATACTCAGTGGGCTGCTTTAAAATCTTTGCTCTCTATGGTTTCCCATAAAACACAAGAGGCAGTGCCATGGCATCAAAATCAGTCAGCTCAAAAGACAAAAATAACATATACTCAAAACTGGCTTTGCCAGTTCCTTAGGAAGGAGCAGATTGGGCATTTTGGTAACTCCAACACAGCCTATTTTCCCTTCAGATCACTGGTTTTCAGTTGAGCAGCAGATGAAATAGATTATTTGTATATAGGGGCACATTTTGTAAAAATCTTTATTCAAATCACACTCAGAATGGTTCGAGGATCACAGCAAGAGAAGTATATGAAAACTAACATCTACCGAGAAGATATTCAAGTCTCTAGTTTTGTCCTCAAGTAGGGGCATCTGCTTGCAGAATGGAATGGTGGACAGGACCACGTGACGTCCTGCATCTCTTCTTGCCCCCCCTCAATCTCTCTCTTTCACAGACTTGTCCATTCTCTCCCCCTCTTTCTACTCCCTCCTATTTCCTCTTCCTCTCCCAGAGGCTCTCTCTTCCACAGTTATTCATTCATTTACTTATTGACTATTTTCTCCTTCTTTCCCTTTATTCCTTCTCTCCTCCTCCTTTAACCAGAATATTTGCTTTCAAATTTGTCTGTGACACAATAAGAAATATCATTTACATTGTTGCCCAGTACACAGAAATGTGCTTGTATTTGTGTACGAATATAAATATATTTATAGTTGAAATGAAAGTTTCATGCATCAAGATTTACCCATACTAAATATGACACATTCTGGTCTTTCACATTCTATTCAAAATTTTTTTTTTTTTACAATGCTAGTTCCAACTTGTTAAAGTGATTTCTCAACACACAATTTGAAAAACATCGGTTGAAAATGCTGGCTTTGGAATCCAAACTTCTCAAAAGACCTGCATTTAAATCGAGGCTCTAATATCAGCTCTATAACAGGCATTCCTTAAACTTCCTGCACTTCAGTTTTCTCACCTGTAAAATGGAGATGATGGTAACCATCTCTGTGGATTGTTGTGAACATTAAATAGTATAATGGTTGCAAAGCACTGTGTACATGGTAGGCACCAAATAGATGTCAGCTACTAACATGTAACATAAAACTCTGTATACGTTTTGCCACTAATGCCCAACACCAGGAAGAAATATAAATATTAGACAATCGCAGATACATACCAAGTTTAATTTTATATACACACACACATACACATGCACACACAAAACAGAATCACTTCTCAAAATCCATACTGTGCCCATTTCAAATGGGCATTAAGGCAGGAGGCCAAATGATACAGACAAACCGTGCTCGTGATAAACACCAAGCTCCACCTCCCATAACATGGCTCCTTGTGCACAGTCTTAGTCTCAGAGGAAAGATTCCCTCTCTCAGCAAGGATCCCCTCCCAGGAAGGGGAGGAAGGAAAGAAATGGTTGGGGGGAAGTGCCATCTCTGGCACTTATGCCTAAGTCAGGAAACAGACTGGGATGAATCCACCTCCAGTATTTCTTAAACAAGCACCACTATCTTGGTGCAGCTCAAAAAAGAGTTCATTTTCAAAAGGAAAAGTCAAAAGAAATGTAAGTCTGTTCAAACTGTGTTTGTCAGGCTATGTGTTTTTCGTACGTGGGCCCAATTTGAAGCCTTGTTAGGTTAAGGCTCATTTCTCCTGTCATTGAGGGAAAATGGTCTGTGATAAATAGCTTTAATTTCCTCACACCCTGAAGTCAGCCTCATAACAGATGCGCTGGAGCGGCGTTCCAGATCTCTGCTAGGCTGGGTGGGCAGCGACAGCGTGTTTATGAAGGAGTCCAAGGATGGCTGCCTGAGCTTGGGCGCAGTTGCTGCAGATCCACGATGGAGAACAAGAGAAGCAGTCACCCTGTTCCATGAAGAGGATGCTGTTTGCCAGACCCTTCAATTAAGACCTTAACAGGGGCGCCTGGGTGGCTCAGTCAGCTGAGCCACTGATTCTTGGTTTCTGCTCAGGTCGTGATCTCAGGGTCGTGAGATGGAGCCCTGAGTCCGGCTCCGTGTTCGGCATGGAGTCTGCTTGAGGTTCTCTCCTACCCCCTCTGCCCCTCTCCCTGTTAGTGCTCTCCCTCTCTCTCTCTCTCAAATAAATAAATATAGAGATAAATAAATAAAATTATTAAAAATAAAAAAGACCCTAATAAACCCCTTCCTCTAGGACTTCAGTGAGCATCAGGGCCACCTGCGGGGATTGTTATAACACAGATCACTAGGCCCCGCCCAGTTGCTGATTCAGTAGGTCTGGGGTGAGGCCTGAAAATGTGCATTTCCAACAAGTTGCCAGGGGATGCTGGTGCTGCTGGTCTGGGGCAGCAACTTCCAAACCACTGCTCTAGGATAAAAGTACTGTCATATATTTTTACACAGAAGCACTATAATAAGATACATAAGAGTATAATATCTCTACATCTTCCAACCTTATATATCACAGACCCCCCAGAAAGGAAGAAATAGACTTAACTTTAAAAGAATTCAAAGTGTTGTGCCATTAGTTTCTCAACTACTCACAATTTCGTGAAGTTTTAGGGCACTATTCCCATTTTACTGATGGGGACGAACAAAGCTATGAGTGAGCGGCCCAAAGTTACAGCACTTCATAGTTTGCAAAAGCACATTCATATCCATTATTCCATTTAATCATTGCAACAGTTATTCAAATTAGACCAGGACAACGATTTTATCTCATTTTTCAGATCATGAAATTGAAGTTCAGATAGGCTAATAATCAACTGAAAGTCACATAGCTGCATGCAGGGTGGACACGAGATTAGAACACAAATAACCTGAACCTTACCCTTTTCCCGTGGAATGCACTCTTTCATGGTTACCTCGGGGTTTTCATCTTTGCTGGTAAAACCAGGTCATGGATAAAAGTCATGATTGTCTTCCCCCACCACTCTGAAAGATGTTGGACAGCAAGGGGTAGACTTTTGACTTCTGAGGTGGGAAAACTGAAGCTTAGTCATCCCAATGAACCGTCTGAAAGGAGCTGGGAGCAGTGAACACCAGGGGCCCTCCCTTAGACTCAGACCAACGGTCACCACCTTCGACCTCAGATGTGCTTGAACTACAGTGCACAGCGGGATCCCCTGGAGGCCTGTGCAAACAGATTCTTGGCCCCATGCCCAGCGGTTCAGATGCATGGTCTGGGTGGGGGTGCTGACGGGCCTGAGAGTCTACGTGTTGCTGCTGCCAGGCCGGCAACTCACTCTGAGAACTACTACTCTACCTCCTAGGACCTCCAAGGAGAAAGTGACATACAAGTGCAACTGTTTAATGAGATTTCCCCCCATACTTTGCCTATGATTGCACCAGCCCCTCAAACTTCTAAAATGATCTGGAAAATGCACTAAAGAATTTTTTTTAAAAAGAGGCAATAAAACAAGAATTTTACCTAAAGTCGAAACCAAGTTCCCTTTAAAGGAGCTTAGTTATGTGGCAGGAATACCTCAGCCTGTGCACCTGCCACCGTCCTGAATGATTCTAACCATTCGCTATGCCGTGCGCAGATGTGTGCCATGAGCTTAGCACAATGGTTTTCAAAGGGTGGGCCCAGGAGAGCAGTAAGAACATCATCTGGGATCTTACTAGAAAACAAATTCTCAGGCCTCCCAGACTTACTGAATCAGAAACCGGGGTTTTAGCAAGCCCTCCAGGGGAATCCTGATGCACACCTAAGTTTAAGAAACACAAATCTAGCACAATGTCTGGCACTTACTGTCTGCTCAAATAAAAATAGCTTCTACTGATATCCCCCACTGATAAGGTCTTAGGAGGCAGGAGCCAAGCCTATCCTGTTCCCTGTGGTTTTTCCAACCCATGACTCAAAGCAGACACTCCAAAACTCTTATCAAGTAAGTGAATGCCTACACGTCTTAAAGAGAAGGACTTTCAAACTACCATAGAGTGTTTCATGTAAAGAATTTCTTAATATTTATTTTGGGGAGGCCAGGAGAAGGCGGGAAGGGAATATAAAGATTTTTTTCCCTAAGACTGCTCTTTCTCTCCTCTCTCTCACAGACTTTGAACTTATCTCTCAGATGGAATCATAACTTGGAACAGTAAGAAATGTCTTCTTCATACTAACATCTCAAGCTGTCTCTGATCCAGAGTACCCAGAGTGTGATGGCAGTCACCGGTAGACTGTGGTTTTCTCCAGGTGCCCAGACTCTGCTCCAGCTGCAAGCCTCTCTTTGCACATCGAATAACAGTGTCGGAACCAAATGGTGACCAAGTGACTTGTGATTTGGGAAATCCAACAGATTCACTCACACTTTTCTGCTCCTTCTCCTAGGAAGTCAACAATATCCACAGGACACTTTTAAAAATGGTTCTCACTGTGCCCACCATCTGGGGGAAAGCATCTTCTAATAAAGAGAGGATGCTCTCTAGTTCAGCTGTGGCACGGCCAGCTGGGACTGAGTAGGGGACCTCGTGGCAGGCAGCTGCCCAGAGATGCCCTTCTTTATTTTTCCTTTCTTTTCTAGTTTTCTGAAGTGGGCAATGGCTTTATTATGAGCCAGAAAATATTGAACAAAAGCTATAATAAGAACAAAATGATCTATTGTTAGATCTTGATGTGGCCTCTAAAGACCATGTGCTCCCATTATAAATTGGGAGCAGCGGTCCTCAGAATGACAATAGTTATTATTACACTGACAAGGCAGTTCTCAGAATTTCTTATTTTCCTAAAAATGGCACTTGTGGGTGTGAAAAAGATTGCCTTAATCCATTTTTTAATGAAAACACTTTAAATAAAGACATCATCTCATACGTGGAAGAAACCTATGATTAATATGCTACAACATTCCCCAAACTACTGGGTGAGAGAATGTCTTGAGAAGGCACTCAGATGCAGACGCTGTCAATGCTGAGCTGCCCCAGTTTCCCCAGAGAGTGCTGTCTTGGGTAAGGTGGGGGCAAGCTGGGATAAAAAACAGAAACTGAAGCCCAAGTTAACTGGTGATGTCTGCTGCTTCTGAGGAAGGCTGCCTCCCACCAGGAGTGGGGATAAGGAGTAGAGATTAAGGAGATAAGCTGTAGGGTCAGACTGAGGTTCAAATCTGGCCTCTGTTGCTTATGGGTGGTGTGACCCTGGGCAATCTCCGCCACTTCTCTGGTCAGTTTTCTAATTTGTAAGTGGGTGTAGTGAATACTACTGATGTGCCACTTAAACCTCCTAACCAGACACATTTTGGCACACTCGTGCTCCAGCTGTTGTGAGTATTAGCTTTGTGTTCGTCTGCTCAGGCTGCCACGACAAAAGGCCACAGAGTGGGAGGCTTCAACAACAAATATGCATTTTCTCATAGTTCTGGTGGCTAGAAGTCCGAGAACAAGACGTCGGCAGGTTTGGTTTCTCCTCGGCTTGGGGATGGCTGACCCTCTGAGCACTGGTGCTCCTGGTGTTTGTCAGTGTCCTAATCTCCTCTTCTTACAGAGGTACCAGTCAGATAGAATTGGGGCCCATCCTAACAGCCTCATTTTACATTAATCACCTCCTTAAAGGCCCTATCTCCAACTATAGTCACATTACGAGGTACTGGGGGTTAGGGTTCAACATACGAATTTCAGAGGAACACAATTGAGCCCATAACAATGGCTAACAGGGCACACATGTCCCCTTCTCCAGACAATTGCTCTCAGATCAAAGAACTTCCTTTTCAAAGAGGTTATGCGTCCCCTCCACCATGGAGTGCAGTTCAGGCCAATGACTGAATGACTTAAGATGGAGCCAGCCCCCTGGTATCACTCCTGCTCCAAAGTGGGATTGGGCTCCTCCCGCTGTTTCCCTGTCTAGACATACCCTCTCCCCCAACCCAAGGGCTCTCTCACAATAAAACACATGCACCAGAATAACCATCTCAGGCTCTGCATCTAAGGACCCCAACCGAAGACTTGGGGGTGTTATAAGAACAGTACGTTAACTCATGGCTATAGCATACAATTTTACAAAAGATAGGTGATGCTATGCAATTATGTGACCATCTCTTAAAGGAAAACACATGCCAGCAAGGTCACATTCTTTTATATTATACATTTAATCCTTAAGACTTTCTAGAAAACAATAAAGCCCACACCTATGGACACTGCTAAACTGAGTCATTTGTCACATATCAATTATATCTCACATAGCTCAACTTTTTCTCTCTTGAGGTCTAATCTACTTGCCCTGCTCAGAGTTTTCTTAAAATGCTCTATCTAGCATAGGGTCCAGAACATAGTAAGTGCTTAATAAATGACCATTAGTATTCCCTTAGCATGCAGAAAATAGTTTTCTTCATACTTCTCATACCAAACTTAAGTACCTATCATTCCAATTTTAGCAACGGACTGTTGAAGCAAGCGCCCAATTATAAGTATTTAGAAAAATACCTGACAAGAGTGCAGGGGAAGAAAAAAATGATCCCTTCTGCCAGAGACGAGAGGAGGGCTTTGGCCTTACTCCAGAGAAGAGGTAGGGAAGGACAGTGGGAGGGGTCGGAGCCGGCAAGCTGCTGGAAAGTCACGTGCTCTGTGAGATGCCACGCTCATCAGACACTTGGCGTAGTAGGTACAGAGGCAGGGTTTGCTGTCTGAATTAGTCAGTGCCAGAGGAGGCCCCCAGCCTCAGTACCTGAGACAGAGGCGGAGGGAGCCTGCACAGCAATTATGACGAGAGCTCTGGACAAGCTTTGGTTGAGCCAAGCTTCCCTCATCTTGGGATAGGCCATCCAAACCGATATCTGGGTTGCATCATTATGGTTTGTACAAGAAGCATTTATACATAAAGGGCCAAGAGCAGAGCTAGAACAAACTCCTCAGGCAGAGGCAACCTGTCTTTCAGAGCGCTGGACTCCGCCAAGTAGATAACTATCATTGCTGAGACCCCAGGCTTCCACTCTCCCGGAAGCTAATAAAGGGACTCAGTCTGTCACCCTTGGACACACCTTCCCCTGCACTGTTAGAAGAAAAGGACTGACTCCGAAATTTTGCTGTTTTGAAAAGGCATTGTGTCAATTTCTAAACTTCAATATACACTGGATTTTATTTTTCCTTTTCAATTTTTAAAAGCCATCTCTCCCCCCACTGTGCACCATGAAACGGTTTTTCATGGTTATGCAGTGAGTCATCAGCTGGGCCTAGTTCTCAGGGTGTCCTAGTTCCCATCAGCAGCTATTAAGATTGCTCGTGGGAGCTCAGAAGTCATAGAGGGGGAAGGGTCCACTTGGAGGGCAGCGATGATTATTTTCCATGGTGACTCGTCCCCTTTTATGGCTACCATGGGCCTCTGTTGGAGGTCCTGGAGAGGCTGTTACTCCACATTCCAAATGCTGCTGCATCACTAACTCATTACAAAGAGCCCCCTTCTGGGCCTGTGGGAAGCAAGTGTAATTTTCAATCTCCATAACATTTAGTAGGGCTGGAGGCTTAGAGCAGCATATTTGCTAGGGAACGTTTTGAACCAATGTTCAGTCCAGGGAAGAATATGGACAGTCCTCAGTGAAATGAACACACTCATACTCCAAGGCAGAAATGAACACTCCAGATATCTCAGCTCTTACAATCACCTCCAATCTTGCACAGGCTGCCACAAATCTTGCCTAAAGCACTTACTAGCATGTCACTCTTTCCCCAGCAGTGGCTCCCCCACTGCCAGTGAAATGGAATATAAAATCTTCAGCTTGGCAGCCAAGGCCTTCAGTCACCTGGGTGCAATTTTCTTTCCCAGACCTGCCTTCCTCACATCAATGAATCCGGTAGCTCTCAGTTAAGGTACGCGCCTAAAGGGATTCTGAATGGGTGGCCCGGGCTGGGTCCAGGTAGTTTTATTTTTCTGATGCTTTCCAGATGGCTCTTATATGTACCTTTACATCAGGACCTTGCCTTTTGTACCTGGACTCTACGTTTTCTACCGAGCTCACTCTCGTTTTCTAACTTCATTCTTTTAAAGAGCTCTCCTAGAATTGCCTTGTCCAATAATGGTAGCCATCAGGCACATGTGGTTATTTAAATCAAAGTTAATTACAATGACATAAAATGACAAATTCAGATCCTCAGCCACACTGGCCACATCTCAAGCACTTGAAAGCCATCTGCAACATGATTACAGAACATTTCCATCATCGCTGAAAGTCCTACCAGACAGTGCTGTTCTAGAGTGTCCTCCTTTCTAGGTCTAGCTCTGCTTGACTGCACCCTCCCATTCTGATTTGGCTAGATTTCTTTGAAGCCCTGGGATGTGAGTCACTTCCCCGCACTGCCCCTCTTCTCCTCCTCTGGCCGGCACACCCTCCACCACCACCAGTCCCCATCCCTGCAAATAAGAAGGCAGAATCACAGGCCAGAAGGTTTTCCAATCCTCACAGCCCTGGACTTAGCAGGGGAGGCAGTGACTTGATCTCACCCTAGCTTTGGACGTCTTCTGCATGTCCCCAGAGCCACTTCGAAGGACCTATCAAATCAAACCTTCTCATCTATAAGATGGCTTTTCCACCTTCTTTTACACAGGGCCTACAAGTAGAGGTGGTTTTTTTTAAAGTTTTAATTTAAATTCCAGTTAGTGAACAGTGTAATATGTTTCAGGTGTAGGACACAGTGATTCGACACTTCCATACCTCACCCAGTGACAAATGGAGCTTGAACAGATATTCATCTCCCACCCTTCATTCCAGAGAAAGGCAGCTCATGGACCTCCTAAATCCCCACAGTAGACAATGTCTTTCACTGCAGAGCAGAGATCAAGTCCACTTTATTAATCATATGACAACTGTGATGGAGAACTAAATCTCAATTACAAACAACACGTTTATAGTCTGTGGGGGGGGGTGCGGGTGGCAGTTGCTTGGTTTTCTATCTTTTTCATGCTTTCTTCTCTCACACAATAAGCTCTAGGTTAGTACTAGTACTGTGACCTATTCTAAAATAAAGCCTCAAAACTAAGGCTAAAATTAGCCACGTTGATTAGCTTACCCTGCGGCACCACACACGAGGCTGTGAAAAAATTTTCTTAGCCAAAATGCATATTCATGACCCTTTCTGTAAGAAGGGCTAAATTAAGTACAGTACAGTGCCTTTTTTCTATGTAGGACAGGAGGCTCTGCTGTAAGTTCTTCTTCGAGTGACATCTATTTGATTAAGCCCATCAAAGGCCCCCCCCACAGACACACACACACACACACACACCCCAGAAATAAGTTCCATGATTCATCTGGAAATAGGTCTCTTTCGAGTTCTGAAGTCTGCTTTTATTCTACAAGTCAAGGTGATTCTCCCTTAGACAAAACTTTTAACATTTCTCTGAACTTGTTTTTCTGGTTTGGAAAGCAAAAGTCAAAACAAGTAGGTAAAGTTTGTCTTTTCTCCACCAGATGAAGAGAAATAAATACGGGCTGGGAATCCACTCTCTCACGGGGAAATACAGGCAGACAGAACGGAGAGACCCTGAGGAGCTGGGGCTGTATGGCTGGATGCAGCGTTTGGTGCCAGGAGACATCGAGTGCTGTGACTTTAGGCAACTGGCTTGAGCTCCCTGGGCCTTAAGTGTCTCATGTGTAAACAGGGAATAGTAATAACTCAGCACCCTAAAAGCTGGAGCCTGCGCTAGATGGTTTCAGGTTGTTTTCCTGCTCTAAGGCTTGCAAATGTACAACGTGGAGTAACGGACTCGATCAGCGTGCATATGAATCATCTGGAGAACCTGACGAAATATGAACCCTGCCTAGTAGGTCTGAGCTGGGGCCTGAGAGTCTGCATTTCTGACATGCTTGGGGTGACGGAGATGCTGCCGGCCCATGAACCACACTCTGAGGAGCAAGAGATTCGACCACTGCTTTCTGCTCCTGGCCACCAAGTGTTCATCAAGACGTGAGATCCCAATGAAGATTTTCATGAAGTTGAAGAATTTGAAGTGCCATCGAAAGGAAGCCTCTGCCTTCTTCTTATTTTTCTTTGGCTGTACTTCCTCATTAACAGAGGCTCAGTTGCATGGAATGCATTTAGCAATTTGTTTGTTGGCAGAAACAACACCTTCTGAGCCAAATAGGATTTCCTCTCTGATGAAATCCTGAAGTTATAATTTCTTTTTTCCACCTCTATTCTCCTGGAAAATGTTTGCTTCTCATTGGCAGCACCCCACAGTTAACTGGCCAGCTGGAGGCAGTCAGGAAACTGCCAGAAGATGCTTGCGGGAGCTGCCGTGCTCGGCTCACCGGTGTGAACAGGCAAACTGAATATGGCAAGATGGGTCGATGACCACAAAAACATGAGGAAACGCTACTGCACTACTGTGGGCATGACATTCATTTAAACATTTTAATTAAAGGAAGTGCATCTTACACACATCAGTTTAGGCCCACTTTTGTGGTCCAACTCAGGAAAAGTTTCTATTGCAATGTTGGATTTCCTGGGTGACCTGCCCTTGCTTGACCTGGCTACTTCCTGTGGAATGAGATATAGTCTTAGAGAGCAAGGTAAGCCCACGTTTAAAAGGAACTGTTTTGGGGTGCCTGGGTGGCTCAGTCAGTTAAGCATCTGCCTTTGGCTCAGGCATGATCCCAGGGTCCTGAGATCGAGCCCCACATCGGGCTCCTCGCTCAGCAGAGAGCCTGTTTCTCCCTCTGCCTGTTGTTCCCCCGGCTTATGCTTTCTTTCTCTCTCTCTCTGTCAAATAAATAAAATCTTTCTTAAAAAAGGAACTGTTTCATGGTTTAAAAAGTCTAGACAAGCTTCCATTTACATATCCTCAAAATAGTAAGTCATAACGACTATTTACCTTTGTATGACCCTTCACGATTAAAGTGCTTTCAAATATTTTTCTCACATAAGCTTCCCTCACAACGTGGTATGAGATGAGTAGGTGGTCTTATTCCCCCACATTGTAGACAAGGAACATAAAATTTGGAGCTACTTGACATTTTTAAGTTAATTTGAAAGTGGCAGACCCCAAACCATGTCTTCTGATTCCAAATCTAGGGTTCATTTGTATTAAATCATGCTGACTATGTAATTCTGTTCGGCTATTCTTTAAAGGTAGGCACTCAATTTGGTTACATACTCACAAATGCAACAATATTGGCAAAAGGTGACTTTTTAAATTCATGGCGGCCTCTACGTCTTTATCCATATGCCTGCTCTTTCTCTTCCTCTTCTCAACCACTCTCTCTACCACATGCACACCACTAAATACCACAGAGCAATTTCAAATGATGCCTAGAACTCTGACCAGAGGTTAAAATGCAATTTTTTATGTGGGAAGTCACTAGAAAGAGGAGTTCAACAAAAATTACTGCACTAGTTATCTATCGCTGCATAATAAAGTACCCCCAGACTATGGCTTAAAACAATAATAAACATTTATTATCTCACACATTTTCTGTGAGTTGGGAATCCAGGAGCGGCTCAGGCAGGAGGTTCTGGTTCAGGGCCCATCATGAGGTTTTGGCCAAGAAGTCATCTGGGATAACAGTCATCTGAAGGCTTGATAGGGGACTGGAAGATCCAATTCTAAGCTCACTCATGTGGATCTTGGCAGGACACCTCAGTGCCTTGAACATAACCTTGAACAAAGGGGAGCTTGAGTGCCCTCACAACATAGCAGCTGGTTTCCCTCAGAGGGAATGATCCAAAACAGCAAGGCAGAGCCGCAATATCTTCTGTTACTTAGCCTTGGGAGACACACTTTTCAATTCCCATGCTATCCAACTGGCTACACAGATCAGTCCTATTCAGTGTGGGAGAGGACCGTGCAGGGGCATAAATACCAAGAGGCAAGAATCATTGTGGGGCATATCGGAGGATGGCCACAAAAAAATTACCTAGAAGTTTAACTTTTATTTCATTTTTTGAGGAAAATATTTATTTTATCATCATGTATACATAGTTGGGCTGTATATTGAGGTTACATAATGAATTATGACAGACTTTACACTAGAACTCTCTCCCAATATCCAAGTTGGTGATACCACAACCTTTAAAGGATTGTAAAGAGAAAAACTTACATGTAACAAGATTTGGTTCATAATTAGGATAGATATGGATTTGAACAGTCAGATCCTAGTGAAATTTCATTGTTCCCCAAATGGTCAAGATCATATTTAGGGGACCTAAGTATGTAATTATTTTTAGCATCACATCATATTGCTAGAATTCTAAGTATTCACAAAACTCATGGGGAGAAAAATACCGCAAAACTAAGATGCACCATAACCTACATTAAGGAGAGCATGAACTGATCAAACAGAGAAATGTCCAGAAGGTGGGACTCTGATGGGGGGGCATTTAATGGGATCTATGTTAGAGTTCTCTGAAGAAACAGAATCAATAGGATATGATAGAGAAAAAGAGATACAGACAAATTATTTTAAGTAACTGGTTCTCACAATTATAGTGGGAAGCTGGCAAGTCCAAAATCTGCAGGGCAGGACAGCAGGCTGGAGGCCTACGCAAGAGTTAATGTTGCAATCTTGAGTCCAAAGGCAATCTGGAGGCAGAATTCCTTCTTCCTCAGGGGGACCTCAGTTCTTTCTCCAAAGATCTTCCACTGATTGGATGAGGTCCACCCAAATTATGACGAGTAGCCTGCTTTACTCAAAGTCTACTGATTTTTTTTTTAAAGATTTTATTTATTTATTTGACAGAGAGAGACAGCCAGCGAGAGAGGGAACACAAGCAGGGGGAGTGGGAGAGGAAGAAGCAGGCTCCTAGTGGAGAAGCCTGATGTGGGGCTCGATCCCAGAAAGCTGGGATCACGCCCTGAGCTGAAGGCAGATGCTTAACGACTGTGCCACTCAGGCGCCCCCAAAGTCTACTGATTTAAATGTTAATCACATCTAAGAAATACCTTCACACAATATCCAGACTGGTTTTGGAGCAAACATCTGTGTACCACAGCCTAGCCAAGTTAAGATATATGATATTAAGCATCGTAAGATCTAACAGGAGTATTTTTTCCCAACCTGGATTCTGACAGAGTAGATGAATGAAGCTGGCAAAGAGAACTCAGATCTCCCACTCAGGCTGTAAAAGTCCCAAACAGTAGAATCCACGACACTTCCAGAACTGAGCACCATCTCAACACTTAGGGGACCAGTTACCTAGCAAATAGAAACCAGAATCTACTGTCAGAATCTACTATCTTCCTTGAAAAGCTCTTGGTCTCTGAGTATTCATGGTAAACTGTTACAGATCTCTGGTAGAGTTCTCCTTACAGTCATTTAAAAAAAATCCCATCATCTTCATTTTGTTTGGAGTTTTCAAACCTCTCTGGTGAGCCTGACTGGCTATTTGGGTCAAAACATTGATGCCCACCATGAATGACACCAGGGAAACAGTCCACCCTGCACAGTGGGATCTGTGTAAGTCTTCCTTCTGGAAGGTGCAGGTACCCAGTGTTGCACCATGACTGTAGAGTAAGTATCTGCACAAAAGGCTCAGGGGCTTATTAAAATCATTTTCCTTATCAATTACTGATGTAGTGATTCAAATGGCGGTCCTGTGACAGACAGCAGACCAATAAAACCATCAAAATAAATTTTTTAAAAAGCTTAATTCAGGAAAAACTGATGAAAAAAATTCCATTAGATCTCTCTCTTTTTTTTTAAAGATTTTATTTATTTATTTATTTGACAGAGATAGAGACAGCCAGCGAGAGAGGGAACACAAGCAGGGGGAGTGGGAGAGGAAGAAGCAGGCTCATAGCAGAGGAGCCTGATGTGGGGCTCGATCCCATAACGCCGGGATCACGCCCTGAGCCGAAGGCAGACGCTTAACCGCTGTGCCACCCAGGCGCCCCCCCTTAGATCTCTTTTTATTTATTTTTTAAATTTATTTTTAAATAGGCTCCAACACGGGGCTTGAACTTACAACTGTGAGATTGAGATCTGAGCCCAGATCAAGAATCAAATTGTAAATCAACTGAGCCACCCAAGTGCCCCCCACTGGATCTCTTATAATAGCCAGGAACTACTTCCAACTTCTTAAAAAACCAGTTGTCTTAGGTTGGATTCCCCAAAAGCAGATTCTGATATGAAGACCTTCATCAAAGTTGTTAGGAAAGGCTCCTGAGAAACACTGGTAGGTGGTGAGGAAGTAAAACAGAGGGGCAGGAGGCCATGCAAGGGGCCAGCATCAAGCAGAGTCCCACAAGGGGTAACCTTGGTTTAATCCCACAGAGCTCTAGGGTCAATTGGTGGAGGGTACTGGAACATTTATACTCTTGCACACATTAGTCACTTTTAAAAGGCTGCCTTCGGGAACTTGGCGGGGGGCAGGAGTGAAGGGTAAATTCCCAGGCACTCTGGCTCTCTTTGAGTACTAGAAAAGCAGCCTCTGGGAGTCTGAGAGCAGCCTCCCACAGCCCCCCACCAAAAGAGACACAGGTGAGAGGCGAGCAGAAGAAAATGAAAAAGGGATGGAAGAAGGTATAGACAGAACACTGACAGCAGCTGCTACATGGGGAAAACTTTTCTCTGGCACTTGCTTCCTATCCAGGGTTCTCTAGTTCTACTTATTGTGGTTCCTCCAATCAGACACCCTCCTGTCACATGTCTCCTCTAAAAACAGGTAATGGAATCCCAGCTGCATACCTGTGCTCTCTATCCAAAAGTGTCTGAAGCACTTAACCTGACCCACATCTCCAAACACTTCATGGCTCTCAACATTTTGAACCAACAACGTCACTTCTTAGTTACCATTTACATTTCAATTTGATCACCCAATTGTGACGTTGTCTTACCCAACCCACATTCCAAACCCAAATTAAATTTTAGATTTGCTTTGCACACAGCCCACCCAAGCCCATCGGCTTGCTGCACCGAGCTCTGGTCCTCAAGGACAGTGACTCTCCCCCAATCCTAGCGCCACTTGGCCTCTTGATCTGCACTGAGCCCTTTAGGTATTGTTGAATTATTCAGCCATGGTGCTTATGGAATTCTAAACTCCTTAGAGCTGAAAACATTCCCAAGAAATCCTCACCCACAAAGGAGAAGAAAAAATCTTGAAATCACAAGTTTGAGTGCCCTCTCCCTGTTAATATCCAGCTCCTTCCCTCAGAGCATGTATGTTTTTATGCTGATTGTCCTCATCCAACACACAATGAAAAAGCCCAGGGCATACCTACTGATTTGCATCAAATTCTTTTCACAAACAGCAATAATGCTTAGTCATCCCACTAGAAAATTAATTTTGCCCTATTTAATAACTAAGAAGAAATGGATGTGCTGTGTATTTGCATGGTAACAGTATTAAAAGTGTTTGTTTCAGTGAAGCCAAAGCCAAGTTTCAATAAAGGAAAGGAGAACATCTAGGAAGCAAATTTCATTTCAAATTTACATTTCCCAGTGCTGTTAGTGTATCTACCAATATTCTCAGAACCAAAGGACAATAGGCAGAAAATGACTTAGACCAAGGGTCTGCAAACTAGGGCCTGTGGGCCAGGTCTGGGCTCCCTGCTTCTGTCAACAAAATTAGGGAACACAGTCATAGCCCAAACCATCTATGGCTGTTTTCTCTCTAAACTAGCAAATTTGCGTAGCTGTGACAGAGATGGTATGGTGTGCAAAGCCTAAAATATTTACTATTGACCATTTAAGAAAGTTTATCCACCTCTGCTATAGACAATAAGCAGTTACAAATGGTGGAGGTAGGAGCAGCCTCTCCTTCAAATCCAGGAGCCCACCAAGAGTCATCCCACCAGAACTAAAGGCATTCTTATCACTCTGGAAATTCCAAAGGATTTAGGAACTCTGCCTCATGAATTAGGCTCAAAGACCAAATAGTAGAACAAAAGATGCTCGTAGTATTCTTACCACTTAGGGAACTACAAGGATTTTAGGAGCTCTGTGCCACAAACTGGAGGCAGAGCACAATATGTATTTTTCTACTACTTTCACAGGCTCTAATCTACAGCTGTGGCTGAGGAAGGATTTTCTGAGAACAGGACATTTGAATTGAGGCCTGAAGAATGAATAGGCATAGGCCAGGTACACAGTGAGATAAAATGATGTGGCCTCCAGAAGAAACAACATTTGCAAAGCATCTGAGGTGGGTAAGATGTGGGCACACAAGGAAATGAAAGGAAGCCAGTGTAGCTGGACCATCAGGAGTAGAGTAGCCAACCATTCTAGTTTTAAGTGCTAAAACTGAAGAAGTCCCAGACAACCTAGGATGGCTGGTCACCATCACAGGAATGAGATGGATCATAACACTGGGTGAAGTTGGTGAAGGGGGGCCGTGTGAAAGATTTTCTATTTTGTATGCGAAACACAACAGAAAGCCACAGGAGAACTTTAAGCAAGCAACAACAAACTCTGATTTACATTCTTTTTTTTTATTTCCCTCTTTTGTTTTTTTGTTTTTTTTATTACAATAATTTTTTTATTATATTATGTTAGTCACCATACAGTACATCCCTGGTTTTTGATGTAAAGTTCCATGATTCATTAGTTGCGTATAACACCCAGTGCACCATGCAATACGTGCCCTCCTCACTACCCGTCACCAGCCTATCCCATTCCCCCACGCCCTTCCCCTCTGAAGCCCTCAGTTTGTTTCTCAGAGTCCATAGTCTCTCATGCTTCATTCCCCCTTCTGATTACTCCCCCTTTCTTTATCCCTTTCTTCTCCTACCAATCTTCCTACTTCTTATGTTCCATAGATGAGAGAAACCATATGATAATTGTCTTTCTCTGCTTGACTTATTTCACTTAGCATTATCTCCTCCAGTCCCGCCCATGTTGCAGCAAATGTTGAGAACTCGTTCTTTCTGAGAGCTGAGTAATATTCCATTGTATATATGGACCACATCTTCTTAATCCAGTCATCTGTTGAAGGGCATCTCGGCTCCTTCCACGATTTAGCTATTGTGGACAATGCTGCTATGAACATTGGGGTGCATATGGCCCTTCTCTTCACTACATCTGAATCTTTGGGGTAGGTACCCAGTAGTGCAATTGCTGGATCATAGGGTAGCTCGATTTTTAACTTTTTAAGGGACCTCCACACTGTTTTCCAGAGTGGCTGTACCAACTTGCATTCCCACCAACAATGTAGGAGGGATCCCCTTTCTCCACATCCTCTCCAGCAATTGTTGTTTCTTGCCTTGTCAATTTTTGTCATTCTAACTGGTGTAAGGTAATCAAGATTAGAGCAGAGGTCAATGAATTAGAAACCAGGAGCACAATAGATCAGATCAACAGAACTAGAAGATGGCTCTTTGAAAGAATAAATAAAATAGACAGGCCACTCACAAGACTTATCCAAAAGAATAGAGAAAGGACCCAAATTAATAAAATTATGAATGAAAAGGGAGAGGTCACAACCAACACCAATGAAACAGGAAGGATTATTGGAAACTTTTATCAACAGCTTTATGCCAATAAATTAAGCAACCTGGGAGAGATGGAGGCCTTCCTGGAAACCTATAAACTACCAAGACTGAAACAGGAAGAAATTGATTTTTTAAACAGACCAATTAATTATGAAGAGATTGAAACAGTGATTAAAAACCTTCCAAAAAACAAAATTCCAGGGCCTGATGGATTCCCCGGGGAATTCTACCAAACATTCAAAGAAGAAATAATACCTATTCTCCTAAAGCTATTTCAAAAAATAGAAACAGAAGGAAAGCTACCAAACTCATTCTATGAGGCCAATATTACCTTGATCCCCAAACCAGGCAAAGACCCCATCAAAAAGGAGGATTACAGACCGATTTCCCTGATGAATATGGACGCCAAAATTCTCAACAAGATCCTGGCTAATAGGATCCAACAGTACATTAAAAGGATTATCCATCATGACCAAGTGGGATTCATCCCTGGGATGCAAGGGTGGTTCAACATTCGCAAATCGATCAGTGTGATAGATTATATCAACAAGAAAAAAGCCAAAATTCATATGATCCTCTCAATAGATGCAGAAAAATCATTTGACAAAATACAGCATCCTTTCCTGATTAAAACCCTTCAGTGTGTAGGGATAGAGGGTACATTCCTCAATCTCATAAAAACCATCTATGAAAAGCCTACAGCAAATATCATTCTCAATGGGGAAAAGCTGGAAGCCTTTCCCTTAAGATCAGGAACACGACAAGGATGCCCACGCTCTCCATTACTATTCAACATAGTACTAGAAGTCCTTGCAACAGCAATCAGACAACAAAAAGGGATAAAAGGTATCCAAATCGGCAAAGAAGAAGTCAAACTGTCTCTCTCCGCAGATGACATGATACTCTATATGGAAAACCCAAAAGAATCCACTCCCAAACTACTAGAACTTATAGAGCAATTCAGTAATGTGGCGGGATACAAAATCAATGCTCAGAAATCAGTTGCATTTCTATACACAAACAATGAGACTGAAGAAAGAGAAATTAGGGAATCCATCCCATTTACAATAGCACCAAAAATCATACATTATCTTGGAATTAACTTAACCAGAGACGTAAAGGATCTATATTCTAGAAACTACAAATCACTCTTGAAAGACATTGAAGAAGACACAAAAAGATGGAAAAATATTCCATGCTCATGGATCAGAAGAATTAACATAGTTAAAACGTCCATGCTACCCAGAGCTATCTACACTTTCAATGCTATCCCGATCAAAATACCGATGACATTTTTCAAAGAACTGGAACAAACAGCCCTTAAATTCGTGTGGAACCAGAGAAGGCCAAGGAAGTGCTGAAAAGGAAAAACAAAGCTGGGGGCATCATGTTGCCGGATTTCAAGTAGTACTACAAAGCTGTGATCTGATTTACATTCTTAAAGACCATTTTGGCAGCTGTATAGAGAATGAACTAATCAGAGGCCAGAGACTAGCCAGAGGCAGGTGTAACACTTTAGGTGAGGTGAGGACTGGCTGCTTAGCCTTGGGCAGCTGGGGTGTTCTGTGAGTGGCCTGGGAATGGATTCTCAGAACCCATTTTATAGATGACAATTTGGGACTTGTAAAAGTTAGAGGACTTGTCTAATGTCGTACAGCCAATGGAGGAAGCCTGGACTCAGCGTCAGATCTTATTCTGTATCTCTTGATTTCTCACTATACTATGCAGATTTCTTGCTTTGTATTTATTGTGTAAAAAACAAAATTAAGAAGATACATCTAATTGCATGATCCCTGGTAGGATGAAAATTTCTAAGACAGACAAAAAGCAAAAATAGATTTTTATTTTATAAATGGTTCTGGTTTCTCCTATTTAATCAATTGTAACCCAATTTAAAACTCAAGCAAAATTCTTAGTTAAATTGGTGTGATAATTATTACCAAAATATTTAACAAGAAAGGACAAATTTATAAAAATGCAACAAAGCAAATAGCATAAGTATTGTGTTGCTTCCCTCAATCAAATGAAAATGATTATTTTAAACAACAGGGAGGAAGAAAATTATTAATGTTAAAGTGAGACAATGTTACGCATTTCTGACTTTAGGATCTGAATTAATAGGATCCTATTAAAAAGCCCCCAGAAAACTTAACAGGATCAAATAAATCTTGACAACGGAAGAGGTATATGTAAATATATATAAATTTGGGCCTATCTGTGTTTTTTCTGTGTATTCTACTCAAAATTAGAAAAGTAGAATTGTGTTTATTCCATTAGTACATTACACACCTTTGTCTAATGCACCTAATTTTTCATAGGCCATTTGACTAAAAATAATTTCATATCTTCCCAAGAGAAAATTAAACAAAATAGGAATATATTAATCTAAGACTATAACTAGAGAGATGAAAATAGAGATAGCTATATGTGTAATTTATCAACGTTGACATGGAACAATCTACCTGAAGGTATGCTCTGAAATCCCAGGCCTCCAGGGAAAGAGCACATTTTACTGTCACCATACCTCCCGGTGTCTGAAGGTTTTATTTCCGTGACAATAACAACTGAAAATCAACCTGCTCTAAAGCATTGATTGCATTTGCTGATGCTACAGCTCTCCAAGGACTATTTTTCTGAAAAGTGAAAGAGTAATACAAAATAATTTATCAGACAATTTGCATCTTATTTGGGAGTCCTCGGTGGTGAAAACTGCTATGCCTAGCAAATGCTGGAGCCAAGTGTTTGGGTGATTGATTCAGAAACTCCCAAGTTCTTTGGGGGTAAATCCATAAGTAAATGAATACACTTCACCACACAATTATCCCCACAGGAGGCCCCTCAAGATCTTGCATCCACCTACTTAGCACATAAAATAATGTCCATTAAAGCATAAAAGTGTATCATCTCAGTGAGACTGCAGCTTTTATGGCTGTTACAATAACACTGGCGACATCATTTCTGCTTATTAATGATTTCACACCCATGAAATTCAAATAGAGTAGGTTTTCTACCTTAGAGCACCATATTCTTGAAAGGAGATCCTGCTGCTTCATTATCCTTTATGCCAGTTTATTAAAAATTGTTTAACAGGGCAATACAAATGGAGAAATTATTCATGATATCCAGGAATACTTAATGCTGGCTTCCAGTGTCTCACTTCATGCCTAGAAGAATAGTTCTCAAAGAGTGGTCCAGGGGCCCCGGGGGTCCCCCAGACCCTTTCAGGGGAGTCCAAAATCTAAATTACCTTCATAACAGTACTAAGACCTTATCTGCCTTTTTTTTTTTTTAAAGATTTTATTTATTTATTTGACAGAGAGACAGCCAGTGAAAGAGGGAACATAAGCAGGGGGAGTGGGAGAGGAAGAAGCAGGCTCCCAGCAGAGGAGCCTGATGTGGGGCTCAATCCCAGATTGCCGGGATCATGCCCTGAACCGAAGGCAGACGCTTAACAACTGCACTACCCAGGCGCCCCTTATCTGCTTTTTTTTGCTTTCATCCTCTCATGAGTGCATGGTGGAGTTTTCCAGACACTCTATGACATGTGATGTCATGATAAATCTAAATGCAAAGCAGATTATGAGAATCCAGCTGCCTTCTATTAAGTCACTTTTTTAAAAAATGTAAAACAATGCCACTCTTTTCAATAATTTTTTTTTAATTTTGGAAAACATAATCAATTTTCATAATATGCAACAACATGGATGAACCTTGAGGATATTACACTAAGTGAAATAAACCAGTCACAGAAAGACAAACACTGAATGATTTCACTCATATGAGGTATCTAAAATACTCAAATTCATAGAATCAAAGAGTGGAATGGTGGTTGCCAAGAGCTGGAGGAAGGAAGAAATGGGGAGTTATTAATCAATGAGCATGAAGATTTAGCTATGCGAGATAAGTTCTAGAGATCTGCTGCATAACAGTGCACCTACAATCAACAATACTATAGTACAGTGAAACATCCAAAAAGGCAGATGTCATGTTAATTGTCCTTACAACAATGAAGCAAAATTTTAAAAAATTAAAATTAAAGACCAGCTGTACTGTCAGGGTGCCCCTAAGAGGAGTGCCCCAGGACCCCCTAGCTTGCACCCACCTTTACCTGTCCTGCCAGGTGCCCTCAGTGCTTAGAACCCTGGGTCCCCCTGACCTGCATCTACTTCAGGTTTAGCTATCCTTCCAGTGTACCCTCTGTGCATAGAACCATGGGACTCCCCCAACCTACACCCACTTCAGCTTTAGCTATCTTGCCAGGGCACCCACTGCATGGAGAATCCTGAAACCCCCCAGCCCACACCAGCGAGTTCTAGCCAGCCAGTGAAATTCACCAAATACACATAGGGAACAACCATATACAAGACCATTTCTTCACGTTGAAGAGTAGTTTTTCCACCTAATCCAGAGAAACAAATAGAAAGCCAAGCAAAATGGGGAGACAAAGGAATATGCTCCAAAACAAAGGCCAAGACAAAACCTCAGAAAAAGAACCAAATGAAACAGAGATAAGCCTGATAAAAAATTAAAGGAATAATCATAAAGATACTCACCAGGCTGGAGAAAAGATTGGAAGAACTCAGTGAGACCTTCAATAAGGAGATAGAAAATATAAAAAAGAACCAATCAGAGCCAGAAAATACAATAACTGAAATAAAAAACACACTAGAGGGAATCAACCAGTAGATTGGCAAATGCAGAAGAACATATCCGCGATCTGGAAAACAGGGTGATTGAAAGCACCCAAGCTGAAAGCAAAATGAGAAAAGAATTTAAAAATGAGGATAGGTTAAGGGATCTCCTGGACAATATCAAGCAAACAAACATTCCATTATAGGGGTCCCAGAAGAAGACAGAGTGAAAGGAACGGAAAAATTATTTGAAGAAATAATAGCTGAAAACTTCCCTAACTCAGGAAAGGAAACAGACATCCAGGTTCAAGAAACACAGAGTTCCAAATAAGATGAACCCAAGGAAGTCCATACCATGACACATAATAATTGAAATGTCAAAGTTTAAAGGTAGATTTTGAAAGCAGAGTGAAACAAAAGTTTCATCAAAGAAAACTCTATTATGCTATCAGCTCATTTTTCAGCAGAAACTTTGCAGGCCAGCAGAGAGTGGCATGATATATTCATAGGAAAATATCCATGACCAAGAATACTCTATCTGGCAAGGTTATCATTCAGAGTTGAGGAGAGATAAAGAGTTCCCCAGACAAAAAGAAAGTTAAAGAAGTTTATCAGCACTAAACCAGCCTTATAAGAATGATTAAAGGGACTTCTTTCAGTGGAAAAGAAACGGCCATAATTAGACATAAGAAAATTATAAATAAAAAATGTAAAATATGACAGCATACGCATAAAATGCGGAGGAGGAAGTAAAAAAAGGGTTGTTTTTTTTTTAGAACACGTTTAAACTTAAATAACTATCAACTTAATATAGACTGTTATATACTTAGGATGTTATACATGAACCTCATGGTAATCACAAACCAGAAACTTATAATAGATACACAAAAAATAAAGAGAAAGAAAGCCAAACATTACACTACAGAAACTCATCAACCACAAAGAAAGAGAGCAAGAGAAGAAAAAAGGAACAGAGAAGAACCACAGAAACAACCAGAAAACAAGTAACAAAATGACAATAAGTACATACCTATCAATAATTACTTTGAATGTAAACGGACTAAATGCTCCAGTCAAAAACCACAGAGTGGTGGAATGGATAAAAAAACAAGACCCATCTATATGCTGCCTACAAGAGATGCACCTCAAACCTAAAGACACATACAGATTGAAAGTGAGGGGATGGAAAAACATTTGCCATGCAAATGGAAACAAATAAAAAGCCAGGGTAGCAATACTTATACCTGACAAAATAATAAAACAAAGACTGTAACAAGGGACAAAAAAGGGCATTACATAATGATAAAGGGATCAGTCCATCAAGAGGATGTAACAATTGTAAATACCTATGGACCCAACACTGGAGCACCTAAATACATAAAGTAAATATTAATGGACATAGAGCGAGAAATTGATGGTAACAAAATAATAGTAGGGGGCTCTAACACCCCATATCTAGGCAGAAAATCAAATAAGTGTCTTTGAATGACCCATTAGATCAGATGGGCATAACATATATACGTATCTACGACATGCCATTCAAAAACAACAATGCATATTCTTTTCAAGAGCAAATAGAACATTATCCAGAGTAGATCACAAGTTAGGCCACAAAACAAGTCTCAATAAATTTTTAAAAAAATGAAATTATACCATGTATCTTTTCTGACCACAAGGATATGAAATTAGAAATCAGTCACAAGAAAAAAACTGCAACACACACAAGCACGTGGAGGCTAAACAACATGATAAACAACCAATGAGTCAACAAAGAAATAAAAAAATATATGGAAGCAAATGAAAATAAAAATACATGGTCCAAAATCTTTGGGACACAGCAAAAGCAGTTCTAAGAGGGAAACCTATAGTGACACAGGCCTACCTCGAAAACAAGAAAAAACTCAAATAAGCAATCTAACCTTACACCTAAAGAGACTAGCAAAAAAAGAACAAACAAAACCCAAGGTGAGTAGAAGGAAGGAAATAATAAAGATCAGAGCAGAAATAAAAGACACAGAGACTAAAAAAATACAATAGAAAAAAATCAATGAAACCATGGAGCTGTTTCTTTGAAAAGATAAACAAAATTGATAAATCCTAAGCCAGACTCATCAAGAAAAAAAAAGGATCCAAATAAATGAAATCAGAAGTGAAGGAGAAGTAACAACTGACATGACAGAAATACAAAAGATTATAAGAGACTACTACGAAAAAATTAAAACAAAACAGTAAAAACACAAATAAGCAAACAAATAAATTTAGGAACTCAGGAATGAAGAAGCTATGGTAAAAAAGTTTGATAGGTTCACTGAAGCCTTTAATTTGAGTTAAAATTCCAAGAAAATCTCCTTATTTTAAAGAATAAGGATCCAGGAATTACAGTTTAGGAACAAAATGTAGTTAATATGAAATTACAAACTTTAACAATGTAAAAACAAGATATAGCTAAAATTGGGAGGTAAGTCACATTGGAAAAGCCTTACTGTTTTGACTTCCTCATTAGGAAGAACAGGAATTCAACAAATAATTATCTAAAGTGACACACATAGATAATAAATGCCATAATGACTCTAGCTTTCACACACTTTTTATAATCATTTTTATCCTTAAAGAATTATTCTAGTAACTAATATCTTTTTTTAAAGATCTATTTATTTATTTTAGAGAGAAAGCGAGAGCACCTGTGCAAGTGGGGGGAGGGGCAGAGGGAGAGAAAGAATCTCAAGTGGCTCCACACTGAGCATGGAGCCTGACGCGAGGCTTTATCCCACGACCCTGAGATTGTGACCTGAGCCGAAACCAAGAGTTGGATGCTTAACCAACTAAGCCACTCAGGCGTCCCAGTAACTAATATCTTCTGTGGTAAAGAAACATTTATCTCAAGTTCGGCAATCACCCGATTTCAGTTTTTCATTTGATAATTTCAAGTAAAATTACAGTTAATACCTAGGGGAAAAAATACCACGTTGCTTTTCTATTGCTGCTCTAACAAATTATGGCTAATGTAGTGGCTTACATAATACAAGTTTATTATCTTACAGTTCTAGACGTTAATCCAAAATGGGTTGAAGGGGCCTAAAATCAAGGTATCATCTGGGCTGCATTCCTTCTGGAGGCTCTACAAGCCTTCTTTTTTTAGTTTCTAGAGGCTGCCTGCATTCTTTGGCTTGTTGCACACACAACACCACACCTCCACCCCCAGCTTTCTTCATTTTCAAATCCAGCAATGTCAAGTCAAGTGCTAATACTATTATGTCTCTGGTTTTCTCTTCTGCCCTCCCTGTTGCACTTTTAAGGACCTTTGTAATTATATTGAGCCAACCCAGATAACCCAGGATCATCTCCCTGTTTTAAAGTCATTAGATTTGCAACTTCAATTCCCTTTTGCCATGTAAAGTAACATATTCAAAAATTCCATGGATCAGAAGATGGGTATCTTTGCAAAGCCATTATTCTACCTATCACAAACATTTACAATATTGGTAAAAATACAACTTTTTAAAAAAAGTGTTAGGGATAGTTTTTCAATTAATGGTACTGGAAAAATTCCTGAAGATTCCTATTTGAGATAACCTCTTCATTCCTCTCTATTCTTCAGAATTATACCCATTTTTTTTTCAAAATTATTGGTGATCACCTTAATGTAGACATACCATTTATTTCCTGATTCTATATTTCCTGGTGATATTAATAACATGCTTTCCAAAGTGGTTGGCAGAATACCTTGAATTTAGCAGATCCTCAGTAAATATTTGTTGATTTATATATTAATACAGAAAGTTCAATAAAAACACAAGGCAGTATGTCATCAAGAGCAGGAGAGACATAAAGTGATAGAGTTGAGGAGTGAGAAAAAGCACACTAGTTTACATTGGCTGTGTAAGCTTTTAACATCAACAAACATTAGTAATACAGTGGTTAAAAAAATTTCCATAATTATTAAGCATTCCAGCAACTGTTCTGAGTGTTTTAAATATGTAATTTTATTTATTCTTCATAACCATGCTATGGCATAGATACTATTCATTCCCATCTTACAGATGAAGAAACTAAGGCACAAGGTTTAAGTAATTTGACCCAGTTATATAGTTAGTGATTGACAAATCCAGAACTCAAACCCAGAAAGCCTGACTATGTAACTTGATCTCTTGATTACTAGTTGAAAACTGGATGAAAGAGTTTGTATTTCTAAGAGTAAAGGAAGTATATTAGTTTCCTAGGGCTGGTATAACAAAGCACCACAAAGTTGGTGGCTGAAAACAAGGGAAATTTATTTTCTCCCAATGTGGGAGGTCAGAAGTCTGAAATCAAGGTACCAGCAGGTTTGGTTCCTTCTGGAGGCTCAAAAAGAGCACCTGTTGCATGCCTCCTTCCTACCTTCTGCTGGATGTTGGCAATCCTCGGTGCTCCTTGGCTCGTAGATGCATCACTACAATCTCTGCCTCTGTCCTCCCATAGTCTTCTCAGTGTATTTGTCTTGTTTTCTCTTCAAAGGACTTGTCATTTGATTTAGGGCCCATCATAATCCAGAGTAATCTCATGTGATGATCCTTATCTTAATTACATCTATAAAGAACTTTAGTCCAAATAAGATCACATTCTGAGGTTCCAAGTGGACATATTTTTGGGGGGCCACGATTCAACCCACTTTAGGAAGTAACTAAAGGCTTCTGGGTAGAAGAAAACTTCACTATAGGTTTATAAGAGTAGAACCAAGTCTGTTTTGCTTACTACTGTATCCTGTATTCTCTTTTCCCAGCAGAGTAGGCACCCAATAAATATTTGTGGAAGGTTGACTGTTCATGAAAATGGTGTTCAGGGAATGCTTTGCTGAAGGATGTGAAAGGAAATTTCCTAGGAGCAGGCAGATCAATTAGGATACAAAAGAAAAAGGGTATAATGGTGCCTACAAAGGTATAAGGATAATGGCAGTGGGAAATTTCTAAAAGGAAGAGTTCCAGAATTCCTAAAAAGAAGCTCAGAAAGAAGAGATTTTTTTTTTTTTGTAGTTTTGAAGAGATTGCTACAGAACCAGGCAATGCAACAGCTTTTGAAGCTCACAGAGGCAAACTGTCACTTGAGAAAAGAAAGTCTATTGTAATAAATCTTTCAGAGGAAAAAGAAATACCCCTGGCAATTTTTGTGATCATTGTAAAGAACATAAAATCTCAGTTACATAGGAACCGAAGTAAATGGACATTGTTCAGGCCACACAAGCATCGTGGAGACGGTAACTCACACAGCGTGCTTCTATAAACCAGGCTGGAATAAAAAGACCATTGCCCAACAACACACAAGAGGCAGCCCACACCAGCTGGCGTCCCAGGCCAACTCTTTCCTGGTCCAACTATCAGACCTCTGTCTCCTTGTGTAACCCTAACTCAGGTTTTGGCTTGCTCCACAGATGTCACTAATGACTTAACTAGTTCACCTGACACTTCATCTGGAATTAAATTCTATCCCCTCTTCAGTCTTATGTAGTCTGCTGGTTTGAACACTTCTAATTCATTAATAGGATCAACTGTTTTCCAATAAATGCGATTCGTGTCCTTCACTGTTGGGAGGGAGCTGTTATTAGATAAAGTCTGAAAGACCTCTGAGGCTTTCATTTGCCATACATTTTGTCAGAGCCACTGGAATGGTATCTCCCTGCTGGCCCCTGATACAATCTGGAGGTAGGACTATGACCAACACCTGTACTAATTTTTTCTATTTAGCAGAGAGCTGTCACAGCATAGAGGAGAAACTTCTGGGCTGAAATAAATATGGATTTGAGGCTGGGTCCCAGTTCAACAATACCTCTTTCATCCTTACCTCCTTGTCCTCACCTATAAAAAAGAGTCATTAATACATGTTGTCAAGTATTTGAGGATTTTTAGCAAATCAATCCTTCCTTCTCAAGAAATGGAAAATGAGGAACACAAAATTTTTTGTGAGTTTGAGTTTTAGAGAGCTGAAATGTAAGCTCAATATCTAATAATTGTAGTGATTATTGCAACAGACTTCCCACCAGAATAACCTGTAGAACTTTAAAAAAAAAATTAAGTGTGCAGCTTTTTTCTTGGAACAGTGCTGCCCAAAAGGACTTTCTGCAATGATGAAATGTTCTAGAAGAATGCTATCCAACACTGTAACCACTAACCACATGGGAATCTTAAGCATTCCACCCCCCTCCCCAGTTCTATTGCAGTCTAATTGACATATAACATTATATTAGTTTAAGCACTTGAAATGTGACTAACGTGACTGACGAAAGGATTTTTAAATTTTATTTAATTTTTATTAATTAAAATTTGAATTCAAATAACCATCTGTGATTTAGTGGCTATCAAATTGGACAGCATAATTCTAGACAAATTGTTCTTAGTATGTGCTCCTCAAACCAGCTGCAGCATCACCAAGAAACTTGTTAGAAATGCAAATTCTTGGGCGTCATCCCAGACCTACTAAGTCACAAGCTTTGGAGGTGGGGCTCCTTGCCAGTGGTGTGCTGGTAAAGGTTTAACAACTGGCTCTTGAGGAAAGCTCTGATTAGCAGCATTTGCCAATTTCCCTGGTGCAAGCACTCACTCACTCATAGCTGATTTCAAGCTACCCAGGTGCTATCACTGAACACGAGACGGGAAGATGTGTGCAATAGGGTCCATGAGTCAATGTAAGCCGGCTCCTGCGTCCCGCTGAACCCAGCAATCTGTTTCAACAAACCCTCCACGTGATGTAGAACCACTGATGTAAACCTTCTAAATCAAAGTCTAAGATGACAGAGACTATGGTGTTTATATATTTTAAATTCCCATAAGGGATCCTGATAAGCAGCCCAACTGAAAAACCCGGACTCAGTACATACAACAAAGTCACCTTGAAGAGGCAGTGGCCAGTTCAGCCTCCTGTGTTTACGGTATCCTGACTCAGACTATGAAGACCTGCTCTCTCCTGAGCACGGACAAACCTGAGCCATGGCCCCTCAGACTGGCGGGTCACACCGAGCCTGCCTTCTCCCCTCTTGATAGGATTAATGACATCACAGGCATAACCAACTCATGGGGCAGATCCAAGACAAACAACTCTAGCCTTCTAACCACAACTCCCACTTACAAAAAAAAGGATTGAGAATTATATTATTAGGATAACCTAGAATTTGCTCCAATTAATTCTTATTTTAAGAAAATCTCTTATAGATATCCGAAGGCACCTTATAGTTTGTAGCATACTGTAGTCAAAAAATACTGTCTTCAACAAGCCATTATATCCTTCTTTAAGATAAATATAGCCTGTCTACCAGATTTGTGGTAAGAATCGAATGATTTAATTATGTACATAAAATCATATCTGGAATATTCTAATTCCATGTGCAGCCCTAAGGGAGGCAAAATAATACATTCGAAATGAGTACAGACTTTCCCCATATTAGAAATCTGTTCAGCCTGCTGAAATTTCTTTATATTCTTACTAAAGGGAAAATAGAAAAAATTTTCAGAGCAATTTGTCTAAAACCAGGAGGTCATTATACATACAGTCTCCAAGGTAAGAGCATAGAACAAATCCTTGTGTCTCAGAAAAACTTCCTAATTTCATTATAAACCCAGAGCAGAGAGTTCTATTAAAATAACTGCATGTATTACCTGAGTATTTCCATTGCAAAAGTCATAGTTATGCCTACCAAGCTCTTTATTTTCATCTGAATTTGGCCTAAATCCCAAATGAGACTACAGTGGAAAACTAATGTATATTCTTGCCCTTATTATGCTCCTTAGTACAAAACATATTTACATTTATAATGTATTTAGGGAAAATAGCTGGAAATTTTAGCTGCCAGTTTATGGGATGGCTGGCAAAGAAGCATCTTTTAACGAACTTTGTTCCGGGTCCTACTTCTGGGTGTAACAGTGGCATTCCTGATGCACCAAAAGAGGGCACACAATCTCTGGGAATTTGGCTTGAGTTCTGTGGGCTGTCCACGGTCTTGACAAAGAAGATAATTTTTTTTTTGATGCTAAACTAATTGGTCCAGATGGGCATAATTAAACTATAATTTGACAGGAGGAACTAACCAGCCTGAGCAATTTTATATTTCTCATAAATACAAAAACTAGAGCAAATAAAAGTATTATATTCCAAATCATACGTAATTAATCTGGTGAAGGTGTTTTTAAGCTCTAATCAGAAGGTCTCCTGGGTAGTTAAAAACTGAAATACTTACCACCAATTCAGAGGTATTATGTGGAACTTGAGAAAATATTGCAACTTGCTTTGACGTTGTATCTTTTTTTTAGTGAGAGATGGTTGTGCACTTTCTGGTTCATGCACTGTGCAAAGTTCTTTGCTTACCATCTAATTTATTCCTCCCTTAACCCCCGAAAATTGGGTATTATTATTCCCATTATGCAGATGAGAAATTTTGAGGCTTGGCAATAATTTTTTTTGCCCCAGTTCACACAGCTGGTTAATGGCTAGAAGTGGGAAAGAGACCAAGTCTGTCTCCCAATCTCTATCAGGTACACCAGCAGCTTCCAGTCTAGTGGAGTTTTGTGACATGTCTATGGATATTCCAGAAGTTTGAGTCATTCTTCCTTTGCATATACTGGAGGTAAGTTTACCCTGAGTTAGAGAAAAGTACTGAATTATAGATTGTTTATTCAAATACTACTTTATTCATCTCAAGCATATGGGATGACTTGCCTCATTGGAGTCGTGGGGCATTTATGGAGGGGTGTCTGTCCACAATTATGGAGGGATGTCCTTCCAAGAAACTGCTGATTAGCTGCAAAGCATGCAGAGAGCTGACAGCCTCTGGCGGCAGCATTTGAGCATCTGTTGAGCAGGAAGGGATAGTAGGGCACAGTATTTCTGCCCAGCGCAGGGTTCCTCTATGGACAATCTTTGATCCAGAACTCTCCACTGGGTTGACTGAGGCTGCCTCGGGGCTACAGTGAGGTCTGAGGCTCTTCCTACCCACTCCTCTTTCCTTCCTGCTCACCTCTTACAGGTGTCAGACCTGCATCACAGGCTGGAGACTCTCTCTGTCTACTCCTGATCTCACTCTCATTTTTCTTTCAACAGAAATTACCCTCAATACATCTCCTACACTTCTCTGTCTTAGTGTCTGCTTCCCAGAGGACCCAGCCAATAAAACCACTAAAGAGTTATTTCCACATACAGGCTCTACCAACCCTGTTCTAAGAGTAATCCACCAACCAGCATTTGCTCATGCTCTGTCTTAGGTAAAGTGCTGTCATGGATTCCATGGGGAGACTAAGCTGATGCAAACAAAAGAGACGAGTGTGCACCTGTAACACAGACTATCCTTCATAAAACCCCTTTATTCCTGTTACATGTGTACACTTAGCAAATACACAAAGGAGTCTGAGAGGATTACCTTGTGGTGATGTGACCACTTCTTTTCAACTGAATACTGTTCTATCGGTAGTGCAGAAGAAGAAAGCCTATTTTCGCACACTGGTGGCTTACATTAGAGGTTATTTAACTGGAGGGGTATCCATAAAGGAAGTGGCAATGGCTATGGGACTCAAAAAGCATGCATGGAGGATTTCCATCCCCACATCTCTGACACTCTTCCTTTTTTTTCCTCTTTCCAGGATCCATCTGGTAAAATGAGATTACCATCTCCCTTGAGAAGAAAGAGCAAAAATTAAAGAGAACACCAATGCACAGAAATTAGCCTCTCCTGGCAACTTGTTATTCTACTCTTTCCCCAACTGAATCCATCTCTGCAAGAAATGTATGCTGTTTATGACAAAAAGCGTTAGTATTCTTATAGAAGTTTTCCCCTAGATTTAATCATTTATTCAACAAATATTTACCAAGCACCAATTCAGAGCCAGTCACTGTTTCAGCAGGTGGGAATAAAAAGAACAAGACAGACACAGTCCCCACTCTTGTTGAGCTTAGAGTCCAGTTCAGGCTCTTCGAACTTGAATGCACACACACATCATTGGGATTTTGCATCTTCTGATGCAGTAAGCCTAGGGTAGGGCCTGAGATTCTGCATTTCTAACAAGTTCTCAGGATGCTAGTGACGCAGTCCCCAGACCATGCTTTGAGGCACGAAGGACTAGCCCACTGGCTCCCAGCTGCTGTGCTGTGACACGCTTCTGTACTGTGAGTGCTTCTCAGCAGTGCCATGAACTGGAATCAAGGAATACTGTCAATATCATGGGAAACATATGCTTTTCTCATGATGCCTATTTAGTGGAATTTTGAGTTGTGTGATCAACATTCATAGGACTATGATTTACTGAGAGTAAAAAGTAAGAGGTGAGGTATGGAACGACATCAAGATGGCTCAATGGCCTTCCGGGAAGAGGTACAAATGTAGCCTCTAAACACACGTGCACAATCAGGGCACTGACCCACTCTCGTCATCAATGACACAGAGCTAATGGGGCTAAGGGGAAAAATTGTTTTAACTTTCCAAAACTTGCTCTTTCTTAACCAGTAGTCACTTTTTCAAAAATTTTATTTATTTATTTGTCAGAGACAGAGAGCACAAGCAGGGGAGCGGCAGGTAGAAGGAGAAGCAGGCTCCCCGCTGAGCAGGGAGCCCAACGTGGGACTCGATCCCAGGACCCTGGGATCATGCCTGAGCGAAAGGCAGACGCTTAACTGACTGAGCCACCCAGGCAACCCCCTAGTAGTCACTTTCTAGCCCTCTCTGGTATACCACTAAAATCTCTCATCAAGCACACCATGAACACAAAAGGTTAGTCTTCTTCAAAATGGGAATCTCACAAATAAAAGGAGGCTAAATATATAGCTAGAGACCATATATTCATAAGCAACCACTTATGCCAACCGTTAAATTATTACCTCTTAGAATGGGGTTGTGAGGAGATGGAAGGTGGAGGGAAGGAAGGGAGTTCATTTAGTTCTAAGCTGGGTGAAGCCAGGAAAGCAGGCCATGTAGGGTTAAGCTGGAGAGAGGGGATGTGTTTGTTCACTTTTCCTAGATTCACAAGAGAAAAATGAATCTGAAATATAAAATGGGTAAAGTCACTTTGCTCTCTCTAAAACCCCAAATGCCCAGGTACAAAATGCAGTGAAAGCCTGCAGGCATCTTCAACTCATCTTCCAACATGTACTTAGCTGGCTAATCTCTAAGAGTAAGAACTCCCATTAATAATTTAAAGGAGCCATGGCCAGAAAAGAAACTGGGAGAGGCCTAGGGGTGAGCAGGAAAGACACGGTTAGCTGTGAAGCTAGGTATGTAGAATTATACTACACATTTCTAAAAATGTATTCTCACATGTGGATAGCAATGTGCAGAATAATGAGTTTATAAAGAACTCTTCCCACAGTCTCAGGGACAAGTCTAACTGGTGAGCTGCAAATGCTGGCAATGTCACAAACATCACTTTCTGCAGACAGATGTGGGAAAATGGACTTTTTTAGAATAAGTCAAATTCATTACACTGCTCGCACACAGACACGCTACTATGAAACATGACAATCACTTTGAACCTTTCTGCAGGCTTCCTATTTGTCTATTTTGAATTTTTTTTGAAGCGAGAGAAGAAGAGAAGGCAGTGGAAAATGTTGTTAGTCATGAATGACAGAAGGTATTAGGTGCTGCTGCCACAGTTCCTTGCCAGAAAGGTTTTTTTGTTTGTTTGGGAGATGTGCTATTTCACTTCCAAAAAAGGCTCCGACAAGTGAACACAGGAGGTGGCTGATACTGCCGTGGCCCTCGCCGCCACAAAACAGCCCCTCTATGAAGATCAGAGAAGACACATTTAAATTCCTAGCACAAATATCTAAATTAAAGCCTGGCCTAAACAAACACCCAAGGAAAATATTTCAATCCCTTCAAAAATTAGCATATGAATCAAAGTTGGTTATTTGACCTGAAGCGAGTGCTATCGCTCCAGCTCTATTAGTTTTCTGTGACAGCTTCACTTCCTTCCCGGCGTCAGAACAATGTTCTCTTGGTGGTGGGTGCGGGAGCCGTGAGCACAGCTCTGAAACTTCCAGGCACGGAAAATAATTTCATCAGCCAAAGAAAAACCATCCTTTGGTATGTCCAAAGTGCTGTCTGAAGTCCACAGTACAGGGGGGGGGGGTTAGTCTATTCTATTCTGAAGTTTATCTGACCTTAAAACCATGATTGGTGCTTATTTAATTTTCTGCTTAATTGATTCATTCCAAACATGACCCATGACAGGCCCAGCAAGGCCACTGAAGCACGCTCTCTGGCCCACGAGCAGCACCTTCGGTATAATAACTACTATGTAATTTATATTGGGCGAAGGGGATGGACCATGGAATCACATAACAGCTTTCGCAGGAGAGAAAATTAGTTCGAGATGTCCATAGGTGCTGATTTTCTCTATGAGTAACTGATGTTCTTGGGGACTGATTTCCCTCTTACTTCTCTCCTGCCTGTTTAGGACACAGTAGTGAAGTGGCCAGTCGGGCAGGTGTTTTCTACATCCACTTCAAGTTTTCAAATTGGATACAATCCTTTAAATTTCAGTTAGAGGCACCTACCCAGCTTCTCCTATGGAAGTAACAGTCTAAATTATTAAATATGCCTCAGGGTGGAGAATCAGCACGTCTTTACTCAATATTAGATTCATTTGAATTATCCTCTAGAGCCAAGGAAATTAGAGAGTGTCTGCAGGAGCCTTTATTCCTGGATGTAAATATGAGAGTCAGGTGGAAACTACCATGTAATGCAAATGTAACTCGATGTTATATGTGACAAATCTGAAATGAAACCACCCTCAATTTATATTTATAAATGAAGTCTTTAAGACATTTAAAGCTCTGGGAGTGATGGGACATCTAGGAATATAGAAGTGACCCCTAGCACTTAGTCCTCTTTGAGGGCTAATGAGCCAGGCAGCTCTACTGGCTTCTCTGGGCTGGGTTTTGGAGTCCGGGCTGTTATTTTTTGTTCTAGTATGTTCGGGCTGCTTTCAGAGGACACGAGGTCCGTGAGACTTGCTGGTATGGGTTCCTGCTACACCAGTGTAACACCTCCAACTATAAAGACTGAAGAGAGGAGCTAAGGGATCCCAGCCCATCATGTTTAAGCCAATTTTCCTCCGGAGAGAAGACCCCAAAACTCTGTTAACATTCCTTGTGGAAGGCAATAATGCTCAGCTGACATTAGAAGAAAACTCCATGATCACTATCTGGACTAAGGATTTTGTGTCCCAAGTAATACTAGAGATCTTCGCAGTTACCTTCTATTTCCACGACCTCTCCAGTGTCTCTTGTTCATTCATTAGCGAAAGCACAGAGTGAGGCATTAATCTTTATCGTTTTTTTCCTTTCTCCTTTTTTCTGGCTATCTTAGCCATATTTTTTTAAATTTATCAACTTTATTGAGGTATAATTGATAGAAAATAAAACGCACTCATTTAAAGCATGGAATTCAGTGAGTTTTGACAAATATATACATCAGGGTAAACCACCTCCACAATCAAGGTACTAACGTTTTCCATCACCACAAAAGGTTCCCTTGTGCCCTTTGAGTCAATTCCCAATTCCCAGACAACCACTGGCTTCATTGCTGTCACTACAGATAAGTGCTGCTGGTTCTAGAACTTCACAGAAATGCAATCGTTCAATATGAACTCTTTTGTTTGTGGCTTCTTCCACTCAGCACAATATTTTTTATTTCATCCATATTGTTGTGTGTATTGATAGTTTGTTCCTTTTCATTGCCAAGAAGTATTATATTACACGGATAAACTAGTTTGTTTACCCATTCATCTATTGGTTAACACTTCTTATTTTTGGTACTATGAATAAAACTGCTAAGAACATTTGTGTACAGATCTTCTTGGAGACACGTATTCATTTCTCTTAGGTAATTATCTAGAGGTAGAATTGCAGAGTCAGTAAATGTTTTCATTTTTAAAATTAAAACAGTAAAAATACATCATTGTCTAACAGAGTTCAAATCACTTTATTTCCACTTGGACATTTAAAGGGAAGAGATGACACCAAAAGTCACAGAGCATAGCCCACAGCTGCAAAGGCCATGTGGACTTCCTATACGCAAGCAAAGGACAATCCCCCCCTGAGGTCAGAGCTTTCTCTGAGCACAGGGAAGGGGCTGAGGACTTGCTCTAGGAGTAGCTGAAAGCGTACTTAAGTGACAACTGGTCAGGTCATGGGCGGGCAGCCAAGGCCTACTCCAGTGAAGCTTTAGCATCTGAACAGGTGGATTGAGAGCCATGCTCTGTCTGCACCAAGCTCATGAGCCTCAAGCTATTCAGCTTTGAAAGAAACCCTATTCTGCGACTCAACTGGGAGCTGCTGAAAATAAGGCTAAATGCAATGAAATTCCTGGCAGAAATTAATGTGCAAGAAATCATCAGTATTACATGTAAGGGGTTAGGTAGGGATAATTTCTTTAATGTTCCAGTTGTGCTTTCTCATTTGATTATAATGGTTATCCATGACTTCAGCTAGATTAAATCAGCAGTAGTCAACGAAATGCATATCAAATGTAAATAACGTCTTACTCTGTTTTCTTTCTCTGCAACAAACTCCTCACATCCCAGAGGGAATTTTTCAATTCAACATCAAAGACTGATTAAACATTTGGTGTAGAAGCTTCAAAAAAAGACTGTGTAATTTTATTTTACATATACATGCTAGATGAAAAATAAACAAATGAAAACTTTCTCTGAGTGCTAAAAGTTTGGAGTCAAATCTTCTAAAAGGCAAAGAGAATGAGGGAAATAACCACCTCAGAATTCATCAACAAATTGAAGTCTCACATCTCAAAATTTCACAACTCAGCTATATGATCACTAATAATCTTGTAGTGGTCCACAATTCCAATCAATCATCAACCCAAAGTTTACGTTTTCATAATTCTAGGTCTTCCTTTCCAATTTAGAAAACTATGAATTTACAGGAAGGAAAAAACAGGGGAATATTTAACGTATTTTACAAGGCATTTGGCCCGACTAAAACAATGATGTGTTTTTTGGATCTGACAGCTTATGATGGGAGATCTAAGTAGTGTTTCCTTATAGCATAAATAAGGTCGTCAAAGGAGTAGATTTGACCATTTCCAGTTCAGCTGGTAAATCAATGCCTGGTCTACCATACTGAAACCCCCATGACAAAAGACAAAGGAGGATATCAGCGTGAGTCTCCTAGTAGCAGGTGCGACCTGTGGTCAAGGTTAGCTTAGGAGTAATTTGACTACTACAGTTCACAAAAATTAGCATAGAGTCACACAAAGACTCTGCCTTTTGAAAGTCCAACTCATTTGTCTGCTTCTTGAGAACCTATTGCTGCTACCCACCACCTCCAAATCCATACACTTTGGGGAAAATGGAAAGGGTGCTGCTCTAGAAAGCAGGCACTTTTGCGTTCTTGAGCAAATTACATAATGTCTTTAGTTTCTCATCTATGAAATGAGTAGTAAGTATTTTTCCTACTTGAGACCCAGAGGCCGGGCCCAGACTTCTTGATCCCAGACTACCCACTCAATATCCTGTTCTGGGGCTTCCTCTTTATACACAGTGATGGCTCTGCCTTACAGCAAAGCACAAGCCATCCAAATCAAGTGCTACCCAATGGCCTAACTCTCAGTTTTATATTTTTGGAAAGAAAGGCCCATGGGATATTTCTGTGCTTCCAAGTCTCATTTTTGGAAAATAACAATATATTAAAGAAATACCTAAAATGGCTCTAAGATGCAAATCCATCTGATATACATATTTGTTTGTCAGTAACACCTGTTACCAGATGGCTTCCACAACAACATTTTAAAAGTTGGTAAATGCCAACCTAAAGAGCTTCAGGTGCTAGTTTCCTTACAGGTGAAAGAGGCAGCACAAGTTCTAAAAGCTCGGTCAGGAAGACTTCAAATGCAGATTTGGGCTGAGATGACCCATCAATCCAAATTTCACTACCTTCACTCTCAGTTTGGAAAGAGAACTCAACTATTGCCCAAGAGAGTTGTTATACCATTGTGCAGCCATAAGGATGCTCCTCAAAGACCTCCCACTACAAGGAGAGTAATTGGCCAAGGGCCCCAGGGCTGTGTTCTGGAATCCATCCCTGCATTCCCTCAGAGGCTACTACCACTGCCAAAGGACAGCAGGGATACTAAGGCAAGCCCCTGATGGCTGACTTTGCTTATAGACTTCCTGATGTCTTAGTTGCCTCCGTTTGCCTAGCAGACCAGTACACATCCACCAAACCTCTCTCTTTTCATTTGGAACATGACTTGAACCATGGTTTGATGGTTCTCTCAGCCTTTTCCAGCTCCTTTCCTAATGCCTTTTATGCAGACATTTTCCCTAATAATATCCTCCACTTTTATACCCATCTTGACATCTGCTTCTCAGAGGGCCAGACTAACATATCATTCATTCACTCATTCAAGAAATATTTAATTGAGTGCCTACCCTATTCCTGGCATTTTGTCCTAGGCATTGGGGAGGGTGGTACAAGACTGAGATGGCCCCCACGGTCATAACCCTCTCTCCCGGGGTCATAAGCTGTTTCCCTTTCTTTCGCTCTTACTGTGTGTTGATGCAAGAGCACTGACGCAAGGGCACATCACATGCCTACTCTCATTTACTTTTCACAACAAGCCCTAAAGGAAATATTATTTTCCTTTCATAGATAAGGAAACTGAGATCTATAAAGATGAAGTTGCCAGCGGTTTCCCTGATGGGGGCAGCTTTTGACTCTAAAATTCATGTTTTCAACCATTAAGCTATGCTCTCTCCCATCTGGGTCACAGCTCTGAGCATTTTTCTTCTCGTAATGACTGCATATTCATATAGTTAATTTTCCAAAGCCTGACTTCATTTATTCACTTTAAATTTATTAAGGCCAGGGAAATCACTTCTAGAAGAAGGAAACAGTACGTACTTCAGAGCATTCACAGTCCTACACTATTCCGGAGTGAGTTAATGATGATATTGTTTAACTCATGTGGAAGAGGTTTCTCACCTGGTGTGAGTTTCTAACTCATCTTCATCTATTACAAAGAAGATAGAAGAGAACAGACAAATCCCTTGGCTTCTCTGCTTTTTATCTTGGTCCCAGCTCAGCTCTGGCAAACTGATGGAAGGTGGTCACAACCATCCAAGGCTTTTCTCAGAGGCCAGCCAGGCCTACTGGAGGGTCAGCCACACCAACCCACGTGCCAACCCTTCCAAATACTGATGCAAACTCATACCGTGATCTCCAAGGTCAGTTATGGTGTCTTCTATACTTGACTCAAGTGGGTCAAGGTCCAAGGAAGGAATGGGCTGAGACTCAGGCAGGTTCTCTGAAGTCAGGTCATCAAATTCCTTGTGGAAGGTAATTAACAGTTCGTGAGAAGCTGATAGAAAGAAACAGGATTACCACAAATGAAACAATATTATTTAGAAAACTATTTGGAAATAAAAGTCTATCAAATCCTCTCCGTTAAACATGATACCACTTTCAAATTTCAGAAAGCCAGCTTAGGAGAAAAGAAGCAGCCTTGAACAACTCAGCAGGTGACCTTAACCTTCCATGGCATCTGTTTCAGGGCTATGACTAGGGTGAGGCAGGAGGAATGCCCAGGTGCACAATGAAGGAGGTAGTCACTCTCCGGCTTATGCAAGAGCAGGAGCGACCAGCAGCTAAGACCAAATACCCCTTGCAATTCTGCATTCAGGGTCCCACACCCACCTCCCCCTAGTCCAGCCCTGCTCAGGTTCCTCATCTCAGAGTGGAGCTGTTGGCTTGGATGACTTCCAAGTTCTCATCTAGCTTTAACAGTGCTATGATTTGGTGACCTCCAGTTTCCTAAAGAAAGAGATCTAAGAAGCCACATGAAAGAACTCACACTTTAAAAAAGAGTAAAAGCTAAATTTCTCAAATATATCAGTAGGTATTTCAATAGCTCATTTTGCTTCTTTATTTTTTTCCTGTTGTGTGTGTGTGTGTTTGCAACCTAGAGCTAATGCCGAACTGACCTATTTTCCTTGATAAGTGCCTTTCATGGAGAACTACTCCAAGAGCGTCTTCTTATTAAAACGAAGGAAAAACTCGAACTCATCTTAATGAATAAGTGAAATAAGCCATGCCACACTGTGGTACAACATTTGTGAAAATACAGTCATCAAATATTTTTAAGAAGTCCAGTTTTTATATGGTATAATTGCTGTCAGAGGTGAAATTGGTTTCAAATTTCAAAGGATCACTGATAGCACACAGGCAACCTTAAGAACAAAGAACAGAGATTGCATGAAGTGTGTTTTCACTTCTACTTCAGAAATTATTGGAAAATAAGAATTTGGGCCCTCAATTGACTTTGATTTGCTGAGGTTCTCTTTGAAGGGTACAGATAGAATTGTTATAATTGCTTCTCTTAGAAAGGATTTGCTCTGATCTTTGATCCCCTTTACTATTTCATATACAGAGACCTGATCAGTTACACACTTCTCACAGGAGCCCAGTTTTGGCACCGTCGCAACTGTAAGTGCCACAGGATACCAGAAAGACCAGGCTTATCGAGTGTTTTATGGAACCTAGTTGTTTTAAAGCTACCATCCTTTAAAGAAATGGTGCCTAACATGATTCCACGTTCAACTATGCTTCCAGATTTCAAAGTCCAAATTCAGCCAAGCAGAAAATGCCTGCCAAAATAAAAGGCCCTGTTAGTTAGGGTCTGGGAAACAAAACAAGCTATTCTCCTAAATGCCTCAAAGAATTTTTATAACATGTTCAAGAAATGACAGAGCCAGCCCATTTTTCTCCCCTAACTTTGATTTTATCTCATACGACTACTTTTGAAATATAAAGCACTTTGCCTCAGCTGGCAAGAGAGAAGGAAGAAGGAACAGAGAAAAGAGCCCCAGTGAAATCAGGAAGAAATTAAATCATAAATATGTGTATGGGCAGAGACAGGAACCTTTTCTTCTTTCTTCTTTTTCTCCTCATCATGTTTTTCTTTAGCTTCTTGCATCTGATTAATCCAATTTCTTTCTTATATTTTATTTCCTCTTTTCTAGCTCACTGATGCCTTTTCTTGAGATATTTAAAACCCTTCAGTCCCACTGCAAAGTGTTTAGCTTCCCATTTGCTCTCTGCTTTGTTCTTTGAATATCATTAAACCTGCCTCATTCTGTGCCTGTGAATGTGATTAACCGAGTCTCTTCCCTGCCTAGCCTCCTCTCTTCATTCTCCTCCTGGGGCAAACAAGAAAGCCCCAGGTCACTTTTCCTTTACTTCCGTTCCCATGAAACACTTTTTTCCTAAACAGTCTATAAGAAAGTCTGTTAATCGGTGGCTTTTCCCGGTCTTCCTTCATCTGAGGGTGAATGGCTTTCAGGAGCCTCAATTTCTGTCCATTATTAATCAGAGTGTGGTCCTGGATGGGCAGCCTCAGAATCACCAGGGAGCTTGTTAAAAATTCAGCATCCCAAGCCCCATCCCAGACCAGCCAAATCAGAATCTGCCTTTCAACAAAACCAATAGGTGATTTGGGTGAATTTTGAAGTTTGAGAAGCATTGCTGTAAGCCATAAGAATTTAGAGAAGAGCCAGTCGATTGTGGACCTGTGAGGTCAAAGAGTATTTTCCTAAACAGAAAGTGACATTTGAAAGTGAGGTGGGGTGCTAATGAAGGGCCAGATGGAAGTGGCTGATATAATTGCATAAAACAGGGCAAGATACCTGGGGGGATGAGCGGGTTGCTGAGCAACCCCGTCTGCAAGACTGAACCAGCTAGAAGATATCTATCGTCTGTAAGAGCCAGGCATCTCCATTCACCAGGTTCTATGAGTGGGAATGATGCCATCTTCCACGTCTCTGGGACCCACAACAGATCCCACAGCTGGCTTTACTTAACAGAGTGGGAGATGAGCACAGAGGGGGGCAAGTGGGATTGAGCACATGTCACCAATGTCTCCATATTATCTGTTAAAGGATCCAAGAAAGAGATACTCTTAAGGTCAGTGAAGGCAGGACCCCCCTATCTGGTCCAACTTTCGGTTTTCAGAAATAGACAACACTCACAACCATTTAATAATCGAGAAAGGTGGATTACCTCTCAGATGGAGGCAGAAAACAAGTGACCCTAAGCTCTGCGTGGCTGAGAGTGAGCTTTGCTGGAGGCTCCTGCAACGCCCCAGGGTTTGGGACTCTCTGATCACTGAGCTACAGCAGAATGAGTGTCCCCAGACCTCAGAGATCAGCCTCACAGCCTCAGGGGGGCTTGGTTCTTCCTGCTAAAGAAAAAGAGCCTCCCTCAGATGCAGAGATCTCCAACAAATGAACAACCAGAATTTGAGACATAAAGTTCTCCATAAAAATGACTCCTTCCGATGTCGCTTTTACCAGAAGAGCTAGGAAGTTAGGGTTGATGTCTGTTGTCCAAGTATGATCATGAAGAAAGATTTCCTTAAGTATCAGAGCCTACAGCAAGGCCCATGAAGATGTTTTTAGCCGTTAGAGAAAATGGCATTTGCTATTCAGGGGCCTGGGATGCTGAGGATATGATTTAGGGTCCATTTCATGTGACTCTGCAACCCTATTTATTATTGGGCATCTAAGGTAATTATTCAAAGTTCGAAAGGGGTTATTAACACAATGCACAATGATATAGATGGGAGACAGGAAATGAAAAGGGAAAGAATAAACAATAAGACAGAAGGAGAACAATGGATTAAGAGGTAATGTAAAAATAGCATGGCTGAAATTCAAAATTAGATATACACACATTTGCTCTGCAAAGTCATAATTTTACTTATCAATTTTTCATTCCATGCTGATTGAGTTTTCTTGTACACAGTAGGCACTCGATGTTTTTGGGGATGAATCTATTGATTTATCTCTAAGTACAGCTGCTCTAAATTAGTTCATCACTAACCACTGGCCTGTATGCTAAAACGAACCCCAGTGCCTCCACCCTGAAAGGGGCAAAGTTGGTCTAGATGCTCCCCCACCCCGTCCCTTCTCGTACCTGACTGGCCACATGAATGTGATGAATCTGAAGCAATTAAAGGTTTGATGTAACATTTAAAACCAGAGGGCACTTACATGGAGTACATCAACAGTTAGCTGCTGCTCAGAGTTCCGAGATCTCAACTCTTGCATTCGTTTGTTATTTTCTTCATATTTTTCTTCTGCAAGCTTTCTGCAAATTTAAAGTGAGTGTAGAGAAACAGCTGCATTTTGCTAAAGGCACGTCTATGTTATGCAGTTAAGTGTGATCCTTGTTTCAACAGGTAAACAGGGGTGTTGAGAAGCCAAGCCAACAGGGTGTTGAGAAGCCAAGCCAACAGGTCTCTCCCTCATCAGGGCAAATGCAGTGTAGCACCCACTGGATTCTCTTTCAAGCACACACAATGATGCTCTGGCTTCTTAGCCATCCTTAGAACCCCTAAAATGCATCGCTGAAATTCAAAATTAGATATACACACATTTGCCATATGGCAACTTCAAGAATAAAGTTATTTAGGTTTTATAAAACAAAACATGAGCATGTCTGTACTTCCCAATTTCTAATTTCTGGAATAACATTTCTTAGAAGCAGGGGTCTCTGAACATTCCAGAAAAAAGGCCCAGTTTCTATCAGGTGATTAAACTAGGGGTTCACACATATTAAAAACACAGAATTCTTATCATGTCAGATTCCTCATGAGGATCCGTGGGACTCTGAGGCAAAAGAAGGCAGTCTGGACCCCTGCACATTCTCAAGTGTGCCCCCGACACCCAGACCGTGCCCAACACATACTAATAACTTGATTACTGCTCTCAGGATGAATAAACCCACAAACAAGGAGAAGAGAGCTAGATTTCAAAGAATTTATGGAAAGAATTTGAGAGCTACTGTGAAGGGGAATTTTTTTCCAACACATTTTGTTTCATCTAGTGTAGAAGAGGTAAATGTCATAGACCTGCTACTAAACTGGAAGAAAGATTTGAGTTCTTATGACTACCTGTGTGCTAATTTACATTTAGATTTTTTTGAAAAGTCACTGAATATCCCTGTAGTCAAATTTCATTTATAAAGTGGGTACATTACATCTCTCCTGACAATAGAGTCGTTTTCTAGCTAAAACACATGACTGTGCTCAAATTCTAGAAATAATGACCAAAAAACAATTCCAATGAAATTCATTCATAAAATTAAGACCAAACTTTATTTATAACCATTGCCTTTAAATAAGAAACATATTGAATGTCATGTGGAAGACCTATGACTTTCTTTGTGTATAAAAAAAAGTTTTAATCTGAAATACAATTTGTAATGTGCATGTGAGTTATTAAATTGCCTTTCTGATCTGTTCCTGTCAGAGATTTAATTTTCCTTTTACCCTCAAACAATGACATGAGTCATGGTATCCCAGAAATACTGCCATTCCCAAGACCTCAGAAACAGGTCTGGGACTTAGTTGATACAATGGCTCAAGCAATTTATGTAAATACATTTTCTCAGTCAAAGCCACACTCAGCGGTGCAGTGGTTTGCAGAAAGCAGCTTGTACTGGTTCCCAAGAGCAGACTGTGTACATCTCTTCCAACTGAACATTCCACGATATCACATTGGTAGCTTGAAATTGGCCATTGCGGGAGTATTTACACCCCCCAGCCCCACAACCCCAGAGGTGGTTGTCGTTAAACATTTACCAGCATACAGCTACCCATGGTGCACTCTGACAGAAATCTTTTCCCACATTGATTACAGAAAGCATGTGTTAAGGGGAAAGAAGTAGTCTCATAGATTCTTAATCGGTTCCAAATGATATGCACTGTAAGTGCAAGAATACCTCCAAATCCTTTTTCAGATACGTTACCAAGGTCACAAAATGAACAGATTTGAGTTTCAGGTCCTTTCTATCTCTCTAGTTCTTAGTTGGGGCTTCTAAGCTACCAAAAAGTTGGCAGAGAAAGAAAGAAGATAAATTAGGAGACTGGATAACCTAAAAACTGAAAAAACTGTCTTTGAGAAACTGTGAGTCTAGCCCTAGACTCTTGGGAATCTCCCCTTTTCCTGTAAATACTTGAATTACTAGTGATATTGTCCACCAGCAGGCTTGCCCAGAGCATAGATCATCAAAGGGCTTCACTTGACAGAGCAGAGCTGCTTCCAGTCTGCTTTCTAAAGTCAACAATTGCCAGCCGGTACATTCCTCTCCCTATAGACCAGCTAGGTCCCCTGGCAGAGAGGGTACAGCAAACATCGGGGGAATGAGGACACAGAACGAAGCCACTCTTTTCACCCTCTCTCCAGGGTACGTACAGGACGTGTCAGCAGCAACGAGGCTTCATTTGGAGGCTGACTCTCCATTTTCCTCATGATAACCTCCCTGCCATTCAATCTTTCTTTGCACACCAGACCAAAAGCCTGACATTAATAGTGGCTGGCATCCGATAACAATCTATGGGGACAAGTAAGTGAAGAAACAAAGAACTATATAATGCGCATGTGCATTTTGCTTTCTTGTTTTTGCTTTTGCTCTTCTTTAGTCAACTCCTTTGGAGCCCTGGGAAGTGGCTAGAGTGCAGGGTACCCTAAGGAAAGGCAGCTTACTTCAGCTTCCGGGTCTTCTCATCAGCTGCCTGGAGCTTCCTCAGCCGCATCCTTTCTCTCGGCGTCATTTTCTGCACTTGAGACAGCTCCCGCAGAGTCTGCAGGTGGATCTTTTTTTGCCTATAAATAATAAAGATCCCCCGCATGCAGTTCATCCCAAACACCCTCAGAAAAATTAAACAAATATTTTACAGAAGTATCATTACACTACTGAGAAGGGGAAAGCATCTCGAGACAGGCCAGACAAAAACTAATAAACTCAGGGTAGGTAACGAGCCAACCAGGACTGTGGTTAATTGGTAATATTTTTCAAATTAGACTTTTGTTTAAAAACAAATTACGTACTTTCCAAATTTCTGCTCATTTCATGGCGTAGGACCAGTTTCCATAACGTAAGACAAATTAGGATCTTGGCCATCAAGGAGTAAATGGACTGGCAGACTAATTCAGCCATGTGGATAGGATTTAATCTCTGAAATTAGGCAGGGTTTGAACCCCATCTCTACCACTCATTAGCTCTGTAGCTATGGGCAAGTTACTGAACCTCTCTGAAGCTCCGTTTTCTCATCTGTAAAGAATAGGCTTTAGTGAGTATTACATGAAGCAATGTTTGTACAGGGTCTGACACATCAAAGTAACCCAAATGGTAGCATTGTAATAGTTAAGTTTTGTTGGAAAATTCTATGCTTGTATATTCTATGTTTCATACAGCAGGTAAGCATGGCACAGTGGTTATCGCTCAGGTTAATAACATTCTCTGGGTTCGAATCCTAGCTCCCAGGTTACGTGTATATGCCCTTGGACAAGTTATTTAACCTCTCTATGATCATTAAAATAATAATGATGATGATAATAACAATAGTACCTAATTCATAGGGCTCTTGTGAGTTTAAATGAGTTAATTCACAGAAAGTGCTTATAACAGAGCCAAGCACCCCACAAAATGTTAGTTAAAATTGTTATTTAAGAGCCTCTTTCTTCAGTTAAAGAAATGTGCTTACATTACTCATGTATTGAAAGGTCTGCAACCATATTCTCAATGACATTTATTTCTGTGCCTGACTCGGTTAGGGCCCAATACTGCAGAATGCATTTTGCACTCGGCTCCCTCCTTACAAAATACTAGGAGAAGTCTCCATTTCATTTCATTCCCACTGTAATCTTTATTACTTTGTAATAATTGTGCAATTGTAATGGCCATTTGTAGGCAGCTCTCATCTCTCTGGAATACAATCCACAGCCTCAGGGGACACATGATTTTCTGGAATATACATCCCTTATTTTGTAAGATCAAATAGAGCTCCTTGAAACATAGTTATAGATCGTGAAAACAAAACAAAACAAAACAGTGATGGGGCGCCTGGGTGGCTCAGTCATTAAGCGTCTGCCTTCGGCTCAGGTCATGATCCCAGGGTCCTGGGATGGAGCCCTGCATTGGACTCCCTGCTCAGCAGGAAGCCTGCTTCTCCCTCTCCCACTCCCCCTGCTTGTGTTCCTTCTCTCACTGTCTCTCTCTCTCTGTCAAATGAATAAATAAAATCTTAAAAAAAAAAAAACCCAAAACAGTGACCATTTGAAATCAATATTTCATAATGTGGAAGACCATACAAACGACTGGATTCTGGCACACTTTAATTGTAAGCACTGTCAGGTAAACGGTATCACAACTGCAGTACAAAATGATAGCTAAAATTAGCTTAGTATTTTCCTACTCTCACGTCTCAGTTTAAAATAAAACAAAATCAGAATTCCAGGCATTCTTGAAAGAATAATTAGAAACCTGAGGAAATTAGGTTATAGGAGCATGCCTCAAACATTAGCCCCTGAGGTGCAGGGTATTTTAACTGAAGATCATGCATTAAACGAAGATTGAGTATCTTTGATGAACCAGTTTCCTCAGTTTGAATGTGAAATTGGAAAACAAACATACTGCAGTTGAGAGACCACTGGACTGAGTGTCAGAGAAGCATATTTGTGTTATTTGGCCTTGAAGATTAGGCTAACAAGGGCTACTGTTCTCACCGAGTGCCTTGCACAGCTCTGGAGAGGGACTGCCATTCTCGTAGGGCCCTTATAAAATTACATAGAGAGTTCCTCAGCAAAATTCTAGATTTGGTCTTTACATAACCCCTTGAGTCATGCAGTCCACAGCCTGCACAGCTATACATGGCTGTTCTGAAGTCACCTAGTATTCTAGGCTCTTGTATGTTATAGCACAGGAATTTTGAATGACGTAGGAGAGAGAAGATACGTCAAGAAATAATTATGTTTGCAAAAAAGGCATTCTCTAGCTCCTCTGTATATCTCAAGGAAGTAAATTTTGGCTTATTTTCGATTGTCCTAGGACTTCACAGTGTTGTCTTCTCAATAGATACTCTGCCAGTTCCTGTTAAACAAACAACATGTGAAAACCATTTATGCTTAATATGGAAGGCTCATTAGCACAACTATCACTAAATGTTTGAGATATTAATTTCTCTATATACTTACAAGGCAACTGCAGAGCTACCCTGCAGATCTGTAAGCTGTGCAGTGGTTTAAAACTTTTATAATTTCAATTTGCTACCACCTGGGGCAAAGGGGCTTTGGAACGCCAAGTTACTGATGCTCCTTAATTTCTTGGCGAGACTTAAGTGAATTCTAGGATACTCCACGCAGTCAGCTTAGCACTAATAGATTTTTAAAGACAAATGCATTTAACATTATGCTCAATGGGCTTTTTAAAAACAAAGCAATTACTTACATGGCATTAATTATCTGAGCAGTCTCCTTCTGACAATTCAAATTCCTGTCTTCCAGAGTTATTTCCGAGTATCTACACATCAGGTGCTGAAAAAAAGAACAACCCTGACGCACTTTAAATGAAAGGGCAGCCGACTACCAGGGGCCTTTTCTGATATGCAGTGCTACTGACCATGCCTGGGAGTGTGAAAACAAAACCCACTGGTAACTACTTTTTCTTTGATAAAGGGTTACAACAAATTGCAGTAGTTTATGCAGCAAGGTTGTGGGGGGGTCAGGCTCCAGCTTCATCTGGCACTCACTGCCTGTTCTCTCACTCCCTGCTACCCACCACAGGCAGGCCTCCCCTCAGCTCCAAAAACAAACAAGCTCTCCCCAGTCTCTGCGGGTCCCCACAGCCACAGCCAGGGCTAGGCTGGGACAAGTGAGTCACTCGCCTCAGGTGCAAAACTGAAGGGGCACCAAAAGACTTAGTAACCAAGATAAGTCATATTTTAATGCAATATTATAAAAAATCAAAACCGATACCAAAAAGTCATGGAGCAATCAATATGAAATGTTTAAATCTTGCCATTTGCAACAACATGGATGGATCTAGAGGGTATAATGCTAAATGAAATAAGTCAGTCAAGGAAAGACAAATACCATATGATCTCACTTATATGTGGAATTTAAGAAACAAAACAAATGGACAAATGAAAAAGAAGACAAACAAAAAAAAACAGACTCTTAAATATAGAGAACAAACTGGTAATTGCCAGGCGGGTGGGGGGATGGGTGAAATGGGAGAAGGGAATTAAGACTACACTTATCACCATGAGCGCTGAGTCAGGTATAGAATTGGTGAATCACCTCAGTGTACACCTGAAACTAACATAACTGTGAACTGTATGTTAATTATACTGGAATTAAAAAAAGAAAATAAATAAAAGTTTAAATAAAGACAGAAAACAAAAATAAAGACAGGATCCAACACTGAATCTGTACCATTCTACCTCACTTCCATCACCCTAATCCTAGCCCTGTTGGACGATGCCTGTGAACTTTCGTTATTTTGTTACCATGGATTTTTAGCATATTTGGATGTTTTAAACATGGCAACAAAATGGTATTTATCCTGATTAATGAGTTCTTGGCATCCTCTTTAATTTTGCCCCAGGGCAAATGCCTCATTTGCCTCACCCACCTCACCCGCCTCACCCTAGTCCCAGCAGATCTCCTTGGATTCCTTTTAACTTTTTTTGGTCTGCTCAAAGCCCCATCCGTGTGGTTTTGATCCCAACAGTTAGCACCTGTGCTTCTTTTTCAGCGGCCTGCCTTTGGGCGAGTGGAGCTGGCTCTGCTCAAAGTACCAGGGGACTTCTGGCACCTCCCCTCCTGTCTTGCTTATTACCCCATGTCCTCAGGGGCTTCTCCAGAGTGCACATTCTTGCATAAGAACCCCCCTCCTCTATGTCTCCATCTAGAAACATAACCTGATTCAGGGCTTTGTCCCAGCTACTTCCCTGTGGTTCCAACCCTCTCTCAGGCTCTTTACATGACTGGCTGCTTCTCACCATCTCACTGGTAGAGAACCGTCTCCTACTCTTTCTTTGACCACCAAAGCCATTATTCCCTTCCTTTATTTTACAGCATCCTGTGCGCTTTCTTCCTAGTGCTCCTGATGACGTAAAATTACTCTTTCTTGGGTACTGGATCCTCTTACTAGCAGTCAAGTTGCAAAACGACAGGAGCCTTAGCTGTTCCTTTCCTTTCAGCATCTCCAGTATCAACACTGTGCTCAGCACTCAACTGATGGAGACACATCAAGTCAGCATCCTTGTTTCCTACCTAGAACCAGATGCGGACAAAAAGGTGTGCCCATCTTTGAAGGTGAATGACCGCTTTGTGGGTCCACTTGAAACTAGTCATAAAATTCAAGGAAATTTGCCTGAGGTATTTGTAAAAGCCTAAGTCAAAAAAAAAAAAAGAAAGAAAGAAAGAAAGAAAGAAAGAAAGAAAGAAAGAAAGAGAAAAACAACCTCCAAGAGGTACTTGTAAAAGACTAAGTCAAAAAAAAAAAAAAAAAAAAAAAAGAAAGAAAGAAAGAAAGAAAGAAAGAAAGAAAGAAAGAAAGAAAAAGAAAAACAACCTCCAAGAGGGTACCTCCAAGAGGGTACCTCCAGCAGAGGTAGATTCACTGCATCAAAATTTCTAATCTACAGGAAAACAAATGCACCTAATCAGTAAAAAGTATGATTAAGATATATAAGAGAGGAATGGAATAGTAAAGGCTCAGTGAGAACCCCAGATTTTAGTATCATTAGTGGTACTTTCTTGTCCTAGCAGGGATATATTTACAAAGTATTGAGGTAAGATTTGTAAACCAAGAGCTCTAAGGGCAGATGTTGAGTTTAGACAGAAAATTACAACCCTAACTTCTCAGGGGCTCCAGGAAACTGGAGTTCACACGCCTTCTTTTGCAAAGAGATTGACTAATAATTTCCCTCAGCTTTTAAAAAAATCTTTTTTCTCCTTTCTGACTGATTCTTAATGCATCTTATTCCCGCAGCCTATCTTCAAGTCCTCGAATATATATAAATGCTAATACATGTTTCCCAGTATCCCTTTCATTTTAAATACCTGTAGTTGTTCATCAATATAAGGGATTTTTAAAATTTCCTTCGCAGATGGTCTCAGTGAAGGACTCTTGTTCAACATGCTGTAATGTTTAAGAAGAAAATGATTTTTCAAATGAACTAAAATATAAGTACAATTTAAAATTGCTTCTATGGCAATATATCACTTTCCATACCGTTCCATGATAGCACTCAGTTCTCTTGGATATCCCTTGGGGAGAGAAGGCGTGTCACCTTCAACAATTTTTAAAACAATGGACAAGAAATTGGAGCCAGTGAATGCATGATTCATGCAGCACATCTCATATAAAATGCATGCCAGAGACCTAAAGACAAAGTCAAAGAATTTAAATAAGAAACAAATGTCCTATTTTAAATTTGATCACAATACAAAACCTCAGATGTGTCACGGCATTGCTTGTGAGACACTAACATACCCTTTGATTGTGTGTTTAAAAGCTTCAATTCCATACTTTCTTTTTCCATTTAAATATACATTTAATAAATAAAGAGGGGAAAATGAAAAAAAAAAACCCTACAAAGTGTAAGTGTGAATGATCATTTTTTGTCAGAGGAGAAGCAAAACAACAGGAATATGTCTGCACACAGGAGGGCAAATAAACATTTGATCAATGTAGTAAGGAACCTCTACAAAGGAAAAATAAAATACAGCTAAATATCTTTCTAAGGCAGTTTGGTGAATACTATATATGCAAAATAAAATTTTAATTTATCAGCCTAACCTTCCCTCAAATGTGTATCCAAGCATTTTGAAAAGGAAGCTGGCCTTCTTTATTAGTTTTCTGAATAGAATACATTTGCAAGGAGGGTGGAAAAGCAGCTACTTGGGGCTCACGTTAAAATGTATAACTCTCCCTTTGAGCGTATGAAACAGAATATTAAAATTCTAGAGCAGTCCAACACTGATTTGGATTAACCATGCAAATAGTAACCTCTACACCAGCAGAATAGTCTTTCAAGTAACTCAGCATCATTAAGAAAAGTAAGCAGTAAATTCTTGCCTGAATTTAGCATACTAAGAAAGAACTATACTTCTCCTAAATTAATGGATTTTTAAAAATATTATGAGGATTTTGAATTGTGTAACCAGCCAGGTCTCCCTTTTCATGTTAGTTGCTTGAAAAATCAGAAATAAAGTTACAACCAACCTTGTATAAGTTCTGTTTTATGTAACTTTTAGCACCATCCTACTTTCTTATAAAAGCAGTGCATGTATAAATAAGTTTATGCATGAATACTATCATTTTAACCATTTTGTGGGTATCATAAAAATGTGCACTGGTAAGAGAATTCTGGATATATACTCAATACAAAGAGATATTTCTGTTTCAGTAAATAACAATGACACTAAAAAATTCCAACTAATTGGTACTTTTCATATTGCAAAAAACTTCCATACATAACTCAACAGAACCTCGTAACTTCACAGTGACATACAGCCACTATATTTTTCTCATTTTATACATGAGGAAACTGGCTCAAAGGAGTTAAATGGCTTAATCAAGGTCACAAGGTATTTTTTTTTCCAAATTCTGGACTATTTTCATTACAGAATGCTAAAAAGAAGAGGCCTGTTAGGAGAAATCCCATGATAGTGATTAAAACACCAAGATCAATGTAAATATTATAAATTATGAAAATTATTTGAAGCTTAATAAATTTTGCACCTATCTGTGCGACTATTAATATGATGACTATTAATATAATGTAGCACATCTTTAGATTCCTATACCAGAAAAAAATCCCCTTCAATAAATGTGAAATAAAGACATTTTTAGACAAGGAAAAACTGAGAGAATTCATTGCCAGCAGGATAGAACTAAAAACAATCCTAAGAGGGAATTCTTCCACTTCAAGAAAAATGATCCCAGGCAGAAACAAGGAATGCAGGGAGGAACAGGAACACTATAAATAGTAATTCTATAACTATGTATAAGCCAATATTAACTCTATAAAATGATACTAACAATATATTGTGGAGTTTTAAATTATGCAGAATATAATTTTGTCACAAAAATAATGTGAAAGACATAAAAGGGTAAGTGGAGTTAAAGTATTTAAAGTCCTAGCATTATTGGGAAAGTGGTAAAAGTAATAACTTTCATTAAACTAAGTTTCGTTATACTAAGGCAAGGACGTACATTATGATTGCTATGGTTTTCACCAAAAGAATAGTAAAATAATGTATACTGACAGGTTTATAACTACTAAGTTACTGGAGGAAAAAGAATCAAATAAAAATTTAAAATATAAGCAAGAAAGGAGAGAAAAAAACAACAAATGGTATATATAGAAGACAAATCATAAGATGACAAATAAAAATACAAATATAGAGTAATTATGTTAATGTAAATGGACAATATTTCAATTAAAAGACTATCAGATGGGGTCAAAAATTATATACTACTCACAAAACAAACCTTAAATATAGGGACACAGAGCAGTTTACAGAAAGAGGTATACCGTGCAAATACATATCAAAATATTGCTGGTGTAGCTATACTAGCATTAGACAAAATAGACTTAAAGTCAAGAACCACTACTAAGATTAATGTGGTAGATGATAAAGAAATCAAGCCATGAGGAACATATAACAATTCTAAAATCCAATAACTCTGAGTGTGTGTGTGTGTGTGTGTGTGTGTGGTGTGTATAAAGCTAAAATTGACAGAATTAAAAGAAAAATAGACAAATTCATGGTCATAATGAAAGACTTTAACATACCTCTTTCAATAGCTGATAGAACAAGCAGACCAAAACTTCAACAAGGATAGAGAAAAGCTAAACACAATTACCAAAATTGACATACTAACATAAATGCATCCCAAAATGATGGAATTCAGATTCTTTTCAAGAGCAAATGGACCACTTTCCAAATTGACTATACTTAGGATCAAGGAAGCCTCAACAGACTTCAAGGATTGAAAACTTTAGAGCATATTTTCTGACCACAGTGAAATTAATCTAGACTTATTAATTAATAAGAGGAAAAAAACTATAAAATCACCAACTACTTGAAAATTCAAGAATATACATCTAAATAATTCATAGGTCAAATAAATTCCAACAAAAATTAGAAAAATTTAAAACTGAGTAATAAAAGTACAAAATATCAATACTTTGAATGTAGCTAAAAAACAAATGATTATAGCAAAATTGCAAAGTATTAAATGTATACATTAATAAAGAAAAAAGCTTAACATCTATGATCTAAGTCAGCTTGGGAAGATAAAGAATAGCAAATCAAACCAAATAAAGTTTAGGGAAATAAATTTTTAAAAAGTAGAAATTAATGAAATAGACACAGACACACAATAAAAATAAAAGATTGATAGATTTAATAGAATTCCAGTGAGACTGATCAAGAAAACAAGAAGAAAAAACCACACAGATAAATAATAACAGAAACGGAAAAGTATACAACACTATAGACTCCACAGCTATTAGAAAGCATTAAGATGGGGCGCCTGGGTGGCACAGCGGTTAAGCGTCTGCCTTCGGCTCAGGGCATGATCCCAGCATTATGGGATCGAGCCCCACATCAGGCTTCTCCGCTATGAGCCTGCTTCTTCCTCTCCCACTCCCCCTGCTTGTGTTCCCTCTCTCGCTGGCTGTCTCTATCTCTGTCAAATAAATAAATAAAATCTTTAAAAAAAAAAAAAAAGAAAGTATTAAGATGACATAAATGTTTTTCCCCAGTAAATCTGAAAAATGGAATGAAATGAACAGTCTTTAAAAAATATAACTTACCAAACTGATACCAAGAAAAAAATATAAAATCTGTATAGTCCTTTATCTATTATAAATAATAATAAAAATAATAATTAACTTTAAAAACTTTTAAAATAATAATTTAAAATAATAAAAAATAATAATTAAAATATTAAATAATTAAAACAATATTTAAAATAATAATTTTAAAAAAAGTTTTTATAGCTCCCCACAAAAAAATCTCCAGGGTCAGATGGCTTTACTGGCAAATTCTTTCAAACATTTTAGGAATGAAGAACACTAATCTTATTTAATTTCTTCATTTCAACGAGTCAGCACAACTGTGATATAAAGTATAACAAGAGTAATACAAAGAAAATTATAGGCAACTTTTTTTATGAACATAGATTCAAAAGTTCCAAATACACACACATAGATGCATATTATAAATAGAATATGGTGCTATATTAAAAAGATAATATACCACAACCAAGTAGATTTTATTTAAATCAATCAGTGGCATATATTTCATGATAGATGAAAAGAGAAAAATTATACATAAAATTCAAAACCCATTTGTGTTTTTAAAGATATTTATTTATTTGTTTGTTTGTTTATTTATTTATTTATTTATTTATTTATTTATCTATCTATCAGAGAGAGAGAGATAGCACAAGCAGGGGGAGGACAAAGGGAGAGGGAGAAGCAGGCTCCCCGCTGAGCAAGAAGCCTGGTGCAGGGCTCAATCCCAGGACTCTGGGATCATGACCTGAGCTGAAGGCAGACCCTTAACAGACTGAGCCACCCAGGCATCTCCTCTTTGTGTTTTTAAAAGAAGAAAACTCTTAGCACACTGGGAATAGAAAGGAACTTATTTAATCATTTTTAGAGCTATAATATATATAGTAAATATTTTCCTATTGGTGACATATTGAAAGTTTACGCTTTTATTTTGAGACTGAGAATAAGATAAGTATGTCTACTATCACCACTTCTATTCAATATTGTAATGAAGGTGCTATTCAGAATAAGGGCAGAAAAAATTTTAAAAATATAAATATATTTATACAAAAAAGAATATAAGGAATATATATAAAGATTAGAAAAATATATAAACTGTCATTAAGCATTTCAACATGGTTATGTACATAAAAGGTCATTTCAATAACCCTGTCACAAACATTTAAAAAATGAAATGCAAAATGTCACACTAACATAGAATGTCAAACACATAGGAATAAATCTAATGAAAGGTGTGCAAGGCCCTACACTGCAACCACAATACATCACTAAGAGAAATTAAAGACCACCTAAAAAAAAGGGGTTGAGGGTAGAGAGGGAAAGATCCACATACATGGATTGAAAGAGTCAACATAATGAAGACAACGATTTGTCCCAGAATGATCTATAGACTCAATGCAATATCAATTGAAATCCTAGAAGACTTTCTATGGGAATTAACAAGCTAATTCTGAAAGTTACATAGAAATGCAAAGTACAAAGAGCCATGGCAGTTAAAGAAGAACAAATTTGGAGACCTTGTATTACCAAATAGCAAGATTCATTATTAAGTTGCATTACTTATGAAAATGTGATATCAGCAAAGAAATAAAAACAGAACAATGGAACAAAACACAGAGCTCAAAAACAGATCCATACATATTCAATCATTTGATTGATCCAAAGACAAACTGTACGATGGTAGAGGAAAAAAAATGATCTTTTTAACAAATTGTGCTGGGCCAGTTGAATACCCATATGGAAAATAATGTATGTGGACTCCTATCTCACACCATACACATACACAAAAATCACCCATTTTTCAACAATGAAAAATAACATAAAGCTTTTAAAAGAAAACAGGAGAATATCTTCCTGATCTTGGGGTAGGCAAAGACTTCCTAAACAAAATGTAAAGAGCACTAACAATAAAGTTATGGGCTGATAAAACGAACTCCATTAAAATTATGAACTTGTATTCATAAAAACACGCCACTAAGAGGGTGACAAGGAAGATACAAAGTGGGAGAAGACATTTGCAATTCAAATATCCATCAAAGACTGGTATCCTGAATACATAAAAAAATAATTAATTAATTAAAACACCTACCGATTAATAAGAAAAAGGAGAGAATCCAATAGAAAAATGGGCAAAAGACTTAAAGAGACACTAAATGGCCCCAAATCATGAGGTGTTTCACAGTACTGGTCATCAGAGAAATGCAAATTAAAACCACAGTGCAGTACCACTATACACTCATAAGAATGGTGAAATGAAAAAGATGCTATCAAGTCAGTACTTGTTATATTATGAAAAAAGTTTTCTTAACAAAAAGAGAGGGGAGGGCTATACATTAATAGTAAAATACAAATATCAGACTGAACCAAATACTTTTATTTGTGTGGACACATGTAAAATATTTGTGTGCTATAAACTGCCCCAATATACTTACTTATTTTCCCCAAAGAGGGTCTAATTTGAACCCTGAGAATGTTTAAAATAGTAGAGCTACAGAATCTACCAAGATTTGCCAATTCTAAACTCTCATTGTACCAGTGAGAAAACCAAAGCGCCCCAAAAGGAAGTCATTTGCCCAGAAAGGTGTCATGTTAGATCAGCTTGTTTGGTATTGGTATTGCTCTCATTCAATATTTCTTAAAAATGTATTCTAAAAAATTTACATTGACGACACCCTGCTATGTAACCTAATGTACATGCAATAATTTGAACACTGAAAAAAGGAATGAAACTCACAGGTCCAAGGAGTAGAAGGCTTATCAATCCCTCAGCGCCCACACACTCTCTTCTGAAGTTTTAATTCAGCTCCCGTGCGCTCAGAGTCTTCTTCAGGGCTTGGGTTAAAAGCAGAACAAAGCTAGCTGGCCAGGAGGCAGACTTCTTGAAGGAAAGGAACCCTCCAACACAAGAAGGCTTAGAGCAGGAGGGAGGAGTTAAGATGGCGGAGGAGTAGGGGTCCCTTTTTCAGCTGGTCCCCTGAGTCGAGCTGGATATGAACCAGACCATCCTGAAAACCCACGGAATCAGCCTGAGACGCAGGAAGATACATCTGGATCTCTACCAATGAACATCTCCAGCACTGAGTATTGAGGTACGAAGCGGGGAGCCCTGAATCCGCGCACACATGTCAGAAGATAACTGGAATGGGGAGGGAGCCGCCACACTCGGGCGCTGGGAAGCGGTAGCCACCTGGACTGGGGAGCGGGCCGGACTCGTGGACCAGCACCTGCGAGAGAGCAGACTGAGACCATGAGCCTGGGAACAAGCGTGACCGAACTGAAAACCGGAGCTCCGGAGCGCTCACTGGAACCGGACTGATACTGGGAGCTTGGGAGTGCGCGCGCAACCAGACTGAAAACTGGCGCTCTGGAATGCGCATGAACCACACTGAAACAGAGAGCTCGGGAGCTTGGGAGTGCGCGCGCAACCAGACTGAAAACTGGCGCTCTGGAATGCGCATGAACCACACTGAAACAGAGAGCTCGGGAGCGTGCGCGGGAACCGGGGGCAGCTGGTGGTGTTAGAAACACAAAGGACAGAGACCTGCTGGCTCTGGAAGTGAGGGCTGGAACACCGGCTGTGGGGTGCACAACCCGGGTCGCTGCAGGGTTTTTAGCAGCACCAGCAGAAACAGACTTAAACAGGCTAAGAGAGCTCAGTGGAGAGCAGACTGCAGACTGCAATCTCTCTGTTCTGAGACAGAGGCTAGGATTCGGCCACTGCTGCTCTGACTCTCAGAAGAGCCACAGAAAACCACCAAGGAAAGCCGCCAGAGAACAAAAGCCCGGAAATACCAGCTCACAGTGTGCCCATCCCCATCCCCCCTCGCAGGGGACACGGAGACTCTACCCAAACAGAGTTGCCTGAATATCAGCGCAGCAGACCCCTCCCCCAGAAGACAGGCTGAAAAATCAAGAAGCCCACATCCCTAAGGTCCCTATAAAACAAGTGCACACTGCCTGGGTCCTGGTCAATAATTTGGGCTCTGGGCAACCCTGCAACCTCTCCTCATCAGAATGATGAGAAGGAGAAATCCCCCCCAGCAAAGAAAAGATAATGAGTCTGTGGCCTCTGCCACAGAACTGATGGATATGGATATAACCAAATTATCAGAAATGGAGTTCAGAGTAACAATGGTCAAGATGATGTGTAGACTTGAAAAAAATATTAACAAAAATATTAACGAGAATATAGAATATCTAAGGGTGGAAATGAGAGTGAATCTGGCAGAAATTAAAAATGCTATGAATCAAATGCAGTCAAAACTAGAGGCTCTGATGGCCAGGGTGAATGAGGCAGAAGAACGAATTAGTGAATTGGAGGATGGGATGGTAGAAGAGAAAGTTAAAACAGAAACTTGGTTCAAAAAAAATCCAATCTCAAGAATGTAGGTTACGGGAGATTACTGACTCAATGAAACGTTCCAATGTCAGAATTATCGGCATCCCCGAGGGGGTGAAGAAAAAGAAAGGTCTAGAAGAAATATTTAAACAAATTGTAGCTGAGAACTTCCATAATCTAGCAAAGGAAACAAACATTCGTGTCCAAGAGGCAGAGAGGACTCCTCCCAAGTTCAACCACGACAAACCTATGCCATGTCATGTCATAGTGCAATTCGCACTATTAGATCCAAGGATACAGACTGAAAGTGCCAGGGCGAAGAAATTTCTCATGTACACAGGCAAAAATATCAGAATTATGTCTGACCTGTCTACACAGACCTGGAATGAGACGAAGGGTTGGCAGGGGATTTTTAAAGCTCTATCTGAGAAAAACATGCAGCCAAGGATCCTTTCTCCAGCAAGGCTGTCATTTAGAATTGTTGGAGAGATAAGGACCTTCCATGATCGCCAGACACTGACCAAATTTGTAACCACGAAACCAGCCCTACAGGAGATATTAAGGGGGGGTTCTATAAAAGTAAAAAGGCCCCAAGAGTGATACAGAACAGAAATTTACAATCTATAGAAACAAAGACTTTACAGGCAACATGACATCATTAAAATCATATCTCTGAATAATCACTCTCAATCTGAATGGCATAATGCTCACACAAAATGCCACAGGGTTGCAGACTGGATTAAAAGACATGACCCATGCATATGCTGTCTACAAGAGACTCATCTTGAACCTAAAGATACATCCAGACTGAAAGTGAAGGGATGGAAAACCATTTTTCATGCCAATGGACCTCAAAAGAAAGCTGGGGTAGCAATTCTCATATCAGACAGATTAGATTTTAAACTAAAGACGGTAGTTAGAGATACAGAAGGACACTATATTATTCTTAAAGGATGTATCCAACAAGTGGATATGACAACTATAAATATCTACGCCCCCAACAGGGGGGCAGCAAGATACACGAGCCAACTCTTAACCAGAATAAAGAGACATATAGATAAATATACGTTAATAGTAGGGGACCTCAACACTCCACTATCAGCAACAGACAGATCACCTAAGCAGAAAATCAACAAAGAAACAAGAGCTTTGAATGATATACTAGACCACACGGACCTCACAGATATATATATAGAACACTATACCCCAGAACTATAGAATACTCATTCTTTTTGAATGTACATGGAACGTTATCCAGAATAGACCATATACTGGGCCACAAAACATGTCTCAACCAATACCAAAAGACTGAAATTATTCCCTGCATATTCTCAGGCCACAATGCTTTGAAATTACAACTCAATCACAAGGAAAAATTTGGAAGAAACTCAAACACTTGGAAACTAAGAACCATCCTGCTCAAGAATAATTGGGTAAACCAGGAAATTAAAAATCAATTTAAACAGTTTATGGAGACCAACAAGAATGAAAACACAACGGTCCAAAACCTATGGGACACTGCAAAGGGGAGAATACATAGCCATCCAAGCCTCAGTCAAAAGAATAGAAAAATCTAAAATGCAGTTTTTATATTCTCACCTCAAGGAGCTGGAGCTGGAACAGAAGAACAGGTCTAACCCACGCACAAGAAAGCAGTTGATCAAGATTAGAGCAGAGATCAATGAATTAGAAACCAGGAGCACAGTAGAGCAGATCAACAGAACTAGAAGCTGGTTCTTTGAAAGAATAAATAAGATCGATAAGCCACTGGCAAGAGTTATTCAAAAGAATAGAGAAAGGACCCAACTTAATAAAATGATGAATGAAAGGGGAGCGGTCACAACCAACACCAATGAAATAGGAAGGATCATTAGAAACTTTTATCAACAGCTTTATGCCAATTAATTAAACAACCGGGAACAAATGGATGCCTTCCTGGAAACCTATAAACTACCAAGACTGAAACAGGAAGAAATTGATTATTTAAACAGACTGATTAATTATGAAGAGATTGAAGCAGTGATCAAAAACCTCTCGAAAAACAGGAGTCCAGGGCCTGATGGATTCCCCGGGGAATTCTACCAAACATTCAAAGAAGAAATAATACCTGTTCTCCTGAAGCTGTTTCAAAAAATAGAAAGAGAAGGAAAACTACCAAACTCATTCTATGAGGCCAGTATTACCTTGATTCCCAAACCAGGCAAAGACGCCATCAAAAAGGAGAATTACAGACAAATATCCCTGATGAATATGGATGCCAAAATTCTCAACAAGATCCTAGCTAATAGGATCCAACAGTACGTTAAAAGGATTATCCATCACGACCAGGTGGGATTCATCCCTGGGATGCAAGGGTGGTTCAACATTTGCAAATCGATCAGTGTGATAGATCATATCAACAGAAAAGAGTCAAGAACCATATGACCCTCTCAATAGATGCAGAAAAATCATTTGACAAAATACAGCATCCTATCCTGATTAAAACACTTCAGAGTGTAGGGATAGAAGGTACATTCCTCAATCTCATAAAAACCATCTATAAAAAGCCTACAGCAAATATCATTCTCAATGGGGAAAAGCTGGAAGCTTTTCCCTTAAGATCAAGAACACGACAAGGATGCCCACTCTCGCCATTATAATTCAACATAGTACTAGAAGTCCTTGCAACAGCAATCAGACAACAAAAAGGGATAAAAGGTATCCAAATCTGCAAAGAAGAAGTCAAAATGTCTCTCTTTGCAGATGACATGATACTCTATACGGAAAACCCAAAAGAATCCACCCCCAAACTACTAGAAGTTATAGAGCAATTCAGTAATGTGGCGGGATACAAAATCAATGCTCAGAAATCAGTTGCATTTCTATACATGAACAATGAGACTGAAGAAAGAGAAATTAGGGAATCCATTCCATTTACAATAGCACCAAAAATCATACATTATCTCAGAATTAACTTAACCACAGATGTAAAGGATCTATATTCTAGAAAGTACAAATCAGTCTTGAAAGACATTGAAGAAGACACAAAAAGATGGAAAAATATTCCATGCTCATGGATCAGAAGAATTAACATAGTTAAAATGTCTATGCTACCCAGAGCAATCTACACTTCCAATGCCATCCCGATCAAAATACCTATGACATTTTTCAAAGAACTGGAACAAACAGCCCTTTAATCTGTGTGGAACCAGAAAAGGCCCTGAATCGCCAAGGAATTGTTGAAAAGGAAAAACAAAGCTGGGGGCATCACAATGCCGGATTTCAAGTTGTATTACAAAGCTGTGATCATAAAGACAGCATGGTACTGGCACAAAAACAGACATAGAGACCAATGGAACAGAATAGAGAACCCAGAAATGGACCCTCGGCTCTTTGGGCAACTAATCTTTGACAAAGCAGGAAAAAACATCCAGTGGAAAAAAGACAGTCTCTTCAATAAATGGTGCTGGGAAAATTGGACAGCTACATGCAAAAGAATGAAACTTGACCACTCTCTCACACCATACACAAAGATAAACTCCAAATGGATGAAAGACCTCGATGTGAGACAGGAACCCATCAAAATCCTAGAGGAAAACATAGGCAGCAACCTCTTTGACATCGGCCACAGCAACATTTTCATGACACATCTCCAAAGGCAAGAGAAACAGAAGAAAAAATGAACTTGTGGGACTACATCAAGATAAAAAGCTTCTGCACAGCCAAGGAAACAGTCAAAAAAACTAAGAGGCAGCCCACGGAATGGGAGAAGATATTTGCAAATGACACTACAGATAAAAGACTGGTATCCAAGATCCAAAAAGAACTTCTAAAACTCAATACACAAGAAACAAATAAATCAGAAAATGGGCAGAAGATATGAACAGACACTTTTCTAATGATGACATACAAATGGCTAACAGACACATGAAGAAATGTTCAAAATCATTAGCCATCAGGGAAATTCAAATCAAGACCACATTGAGATACCACCTTATGTCAGTTAGAATGGCAAAAATTGACAAGACAGGAAACAACAAATGTTGGAGAGGATGTGGAGAAAGGTGATCCCTCCTACATTGTTGGTGGGAATGCAAGTTGGTACAGCCACTTTGGAAAATAGTGTGGAGGTCCCTTAAAAAGTTAAAAATTGAGCTACCCTACGATCCAGCAATTGCACTACTGGGTATTTACCCCAAAGATACAGACGTAGTGAAGAGAAGGGCCATATGCACCCCAATGTTCATAGCAGCATTGTCCACAATAGCTAAATCGTGGAAGGAGCCGAGATGCCCTTCAACAGATGACTGGATTAAGAAGATGTGGTCCATATCTACAATGGAATATTACTCAGCCATCAAAACGAACGATTTCTCAACATTTGCTGCAACATGAGCGGGACTGGAGGAGATAATGCTAAGCGAAATAAGTCAAGCTGAGAAAGACAATTATATGGTTCACTCATTTATGGAACTTAAGAAGTAGGAAGATAGGTAGGAGAAGAAAGGGAAGAAGAAAAGGGGGGTAAACAGAGGGGGAATGAACCATGAGAGACTATGGACTCTGGGAAACAAACTGAGGGCTTCAGAGGGGAAAGGGGTGGGGGAATGGGATAGGCTGGTGATGGGTATTAAGGAGGGCACTAATTCTATGAGGCCAGTATTGCATGGTGCACTGGGTGTTGTACGGAAGTAATGAATCATGGAACTTGACATCAAAAACTACGGATATAGGGGCGCCTGGGTGGCACAGTCGTTAAGCGTCTGCTTTCGGCTCAGGGCGTGATCGCAGCATTCTGGGATCGAGCCCCACGTCAGGCTCCTTCCTAGGAGCCTGCTTCTTCCTCTCCCACTCCTCCTGCTTGTGTTCCCTCTCTCGCTGGCTGTCTCTGTCAAATAAATAAAATCTTTAAAAAACAAAAAAAACAAAAAAAAAAACAACTACGGATATACTGTATGGTGACTAACATAATATAATAAAAAAATTATTAAAAAAAAGAAGGCTTAGAGCAAGATGAGTGACATTTGTTAAAATCTGGCGGGGTCATAAAAAAAAAAAAGCAGAACAAAGCTAGACAATCTCTCCTGGCTCTGACAGGTTGGAAGGGTTGGATGAGAGCAACAATTCCTGACACAGGACATTTTGAGCTGTCTTGGGAGCAGACTATTATATTATCTCCACCAATAATACAAATGATAGCAATAATAATGATAATAAGGAAAATACTAGCTGAAATTTTAATGGTGTTTACTATAAGCTAGGCCCTTTTCTATATTCCTTACATATATTAACTCATTTAATCATTCTAGTCTCGTAACAATCTTAATGAAGCAGACGCTATTATTACTCCCATTTTTCAGATGAGGAAACCATTAATAAGATTAGGTCAATTGTTAAAGGTTCCATATTGAGTAGTTGGGGGAGCTGGGATTGCAAAACAGGTTGTCTGGTTCTAGAGACATAAACTCCATGCCATCCTGCCTCTCAATGCTGTATCAATCAGAACATTTCTGATCATTAAGGACTCTTTTGTATTGGAAATCATGGCTAATCCTGATAGAAGACCTTCAGGCAGGGACTGACTTCCCAAGCTTACTTGGGGTCCTGACCAGAACCATAAGCCATCTTCAAGGATCCCTGGGGCCTGAGACAAGCCATGCAGGACATTAGACCATGGCAAATACAGGGCACACAAACAATAAGACCCTTGGTGGCAAAACGAAAGGAAGGCTGGCAAGTTTGGGTGTTTTTCTGTTGCTTGGCATGGAATGGGTGTTAGGGGTCTATTAAGTACAATGAGTTGATCGTGAAGTCAAATCCTGCTTTTATTGAGACATATCTCTACTGAAGCCACATGTCATGGATGTATTAAGGTTATAAAAATATGTGAAATTATCTGGCTAAAGGACTATAGAACAATTAGATGTAGAGGCTAACTCAGTAATCAATTAATCTTGATAGAAGACTTCTCTTTTTTGGAAATCCTCTCAGCTACACTGAAGGCATATGGCTTTCCATTTACCTGTCTCATTTTGATCGAGTAAGACTTACTTGCACTTGAGCACATGGGAAAGACTTCGTCAGCCAGTGATTTGTAGAAAGAGACCTGCTCTGGTCCCTGTGCACCCGCCTGGAATGAGTGTAATCTGATTAGAGACATCACCTGGAACTTTGGGTAAAAGATTTTTTTATTATCCTGTTATAAGTTAAAATCTATTATATGTAGTTTTATTCTAGTAACTATACATCTGTGTACCTATGGTTTTAAATTTTCCAACTTCCAACCAAACATTTCTATATGGGAATAATTACATAACCTTGAACTCATCAATTCCATCATTTTTAAAGATTTTTCTTTTACTTGACTCCCAGATCTTAAATCTGGTGATGTGAAAGTGGGGAGTTGGTTGGGGCGAAAGATGGGGGCAAGTTGAAAAAACAAAACAAGGCAGAAGTGCATTTCAGTTAGAAGTCTATGATTTGCATTCCTTTCTTTTTTCCAAAATACAACCAACTGTGAAGAAGTAAGCAAATAAGTCCCTAAGGGAGGGAATTTAGCAGTGAAAGGGAAGGCTGGGATCAGGTGCGTGTGAAGCAAATTACACCTGAACTCCATAAACTTGCCATCTGTCCAAGCTGCCCAGAACTACCCAAAGGATTTCTGAAGCACAGTTTGATAATGAATTGAAAATGTAACTCAGACTTTTCTTGTCTCAAGGTAACTAAATTTACCTTTTTGATATCTGCCCAGACTCTGCCAAGAGAAGCCTAACCCACAGCAATGCTTGACTCCAGTCGGTTGGGGCAGCTTTACTGATCTTCTAGATAATATTTTTATTTACATAATTGAGAATCATCCTAATATCCACCTAGAAAAGTGTACACATAACTTAAGCAATTGAATAAATAGTAATAGAAATGTAATAAAAGAATAGCGGGTTTTGCTTTAGTGTGTGGTAATCTAAATATTTAAGTCTATACTGAGGTGGAGTTGAATATCAATATAAACTTTATCCAAATATAATGAAAGACACTGGACGGCTTGAACTAATACTTCAGGAGCAATGTTATATAGCAACCATTTTATAAGGGCCTGTCACGTCCCAGAACCTCTATTGGTTCTCCCTGAGCTTTAATATGCCTACAAATCACTCAAGGATTTTGTTAAAATTTTTATTCTGAATATTTGGAGAAAAATGGCAGCTACATCAGAAGCATAGTTTCTGGATCTTTCTTAAATTCCATGTAAAACAGAGCAGTTTGATAGCAAAACCAAAAACCATGGCCAACATTTTCAACAAAGTTAGGTAGCAAGGTGCCCCTTGAGTGACAAAAATTTCACTCTGAGTGGGTGTGGCCAATAAGATGGGGTTCTCACTTCCTCCAGAAACCTGTCCTGGGCTTAGATACCTCTCCAGGAGGGGTAGGCTCCCAGTATTTCTCCTCACCCCAGCTCTGTGTTACAGAGATTAAATTCCAGGTGACTGTAACCAAGATATTAAGGGCTCCTTTTTTCTACCTAGTCCCTACTGGTAGAATGGAGGCTCTACCTCAGGAACAGTGGGCAGAGAATACTGGGGCCCTGATCACCTTCGCACCTGCTTGCTCACAGGGTGGACATTCCATGCCAGGAGAGTCAAGCCAAGAAGAGAGGTTACTGCCCCTGGCCTGCTCATGAGCAGGACCGTCACTCTAAGAAAAGTGGGCCGTGTCTCTGCCTCCAGCTCCTGAACAGTGCTCAGAGATTTTGCCCAGGGCTAAGGCAGGCTATAAAAACAGAGGGTTCAGAAGCTCTCCCCAAAGAGACTGATTTTATTTGGAACAAAGGGAAGGATATTGAAGCTTAAACTCCAGGTCTCAGAAACAATGAAGATTTTGATGGAGCAATTAAGAGGAAATTGGTAGCTCTGTGAGTACAATAAACTAAACTATAGGCTAGCTACCTTATCAGAGAAAATCAGGGAAAGAGATAGCTAAGAATAGGCAAATTTCAAACCTTGAAGACTAGCCTCAAAGACTACATCTGCAAAGAGACTCAAATTTAATTGGAAGAGACTGGAGAGCAATGCATGTCTCAGGGCATTCTTGAAAATAATAAAGCAATGAGTTGGCAATTAGTGAAGGCTAACAACTGGCTGTAATACCAGCAGAAACAGCTAAGCAGAGAGAACAGGGAAAAGGACAGAGAGCCTTGCTAAAACTACTGTCATCCCAAGGCTAACTGTGAACGTGACCAAGGCTATACTCTGAAGATCAACACTAGACATTTCACACTGGAAGGGAAATACATTTCACTAGAATAACCAGGCATGTCACTAAATGAGTAAAGAGACAAACGATACCAAGACCCAGAGAGATGGGGGAGCGAGGAAAATAAGTGTTCAGAATTGGATACAATATATTATCTAAAATGTCCAGTTTTTACCAATTATGAGATATGCAAAGAAACAGGAAAATATCTATACACAGCGTGGTGGGGGGAGCAGGAAACAGAAACTGAGAGGTCTCAGATGTCAGATTTAACAGATAAAGACTTCCAAATATGTTCAAAGAACTAAAGGAAACCATGTTTAAATAAATAAAGTACGATATAAATGTCACATCAAATGGAGAATGTCAGTAAAGAGAAATTATAAAAGAACACCAAATAGAAATTCTGGAGTTGAAAAGTACAAGAACTGAAATAAAAATTCACCAAAGGGGCTCAACAGTAGACTTTAACTAGCAGAAGAATCAATGAACTTGAAGATAGACTGACAGATATGCAATCTAAAGAACAGAGAGAAAAATGAAGAAAAATGAACAATGTCTTAGAGAAATGTGGGAGACCATGAAGTACAACAACACATGCATAATGGGAGTACCAGAAGGCAAGGAGAGAGAGAGAAAGAGAAAAAAATACTCAAAGAAATAATTCTTGAAAGCTTTTCAAGTTTGATGAACTACATTAATCCACATGTCCAAGAAGCTCAACTAACTCCAAGTAGGATAAATGCAAGTCCACACCCAGATACATTGTGCCCTAAAAATGCTTAAAGACAAAAACAAAGAGAAAATCTTCAAAGAAAACATTACACAATGTTTAATAAACATTATTAGTTGAAAAATTACTGTGCCCAAGTATAGAATACTATGCAAACATTTAAATGATACATGGATATATTTTGTTACGGCAGTGCAATATTTCCTTTTGCAAGTAAAAAAAAGCAGGTTGTGAAATATATATAGTATGATTTTTTTTGTAGTAACAAATATGTTTATATAGGGATATAAGGCACTTAGCACATTAACTGTCAATCGCAGAGTAAGCAGTCCATAGACAGCAGCAATCCTGGTTCTGTTGCTGCAGTTGTATTGTGACCTTTGTAAAACTGACCAGGCTAGATATTATGCTCAGATTTCGTATCAGTCATTTCATGGTAGTCATTGAGAAAAGATATTAATACCCAAATCTGCACTTGACTGAAATGTTTTCCTACTTCAGCTTCTGTTAAGTGAAAATAATGACAATGACACCAGTTCCCACTTCCTAGAAAGGCATACCTTGCCCAACAGCTTAGTTCTAAATCCATACAAGAATTTCTCAGACCATGGGAAGCTGAGAGAAATGGACTCTCTTGCTCCAGAGCTTCCTTCACCAAGATGGGGCTGTTGGCTGCCAGCTACTTGCAGGCCCCACATTAACTACAAAAACTGCTGCCAAGGTGGCCTGTATTTCTGCCTTTCCTAAATCCTTCACTGGAAAATAGGCTTGTTCTCCACCCTGCTCCCTTTTCCTGTCCAATTTGGGAACGCTCTCCTGTGAGGATACTTTCTCAGTTCTGGTAGGTCAGGCAGGTGCTGGTTCCTCTCTGTTTTCTTCTACCTATAGCTAATCCTTGTCTGACACTTCTGCCCAACATCACTAAAGTCTGAATCCAGTGTTGAGTGTGAACTAGACTCCTACAGTATCCCTTATGTAGCCAACCCTTGGACCAGATCTCAGGTTTTTGCAAAATCCTGAGACCTTCACAGTATACTCTGGCACCTCTACTATTCCCACCACCATTCCCTCCACTTTACTCACCCAAAGAATATAGGGCCACAAGATCAAAGAACCATCTGGTTGACCTCTCACAACAAGATAGATAAGACCGACAATGAAATATTCTGTTTCTTTTCTGTTTAATTACAGCACCATTATTCCAATAGTATTGTCCTTCATTTGTTTCTCCTACCAAAATAATAAATTCTAACCATTCATAATTTAAATCAATTTAAAGAGATGGCCTAGGAACACAACTCATATATTATATTTTTCCTGTGGGGGGGAAAGTGTTCAGCAATTGCTTATATAGATCGGCAGTATTCAAAGTATTGTCCTCAATGAACCTAATTATCCTAACTTTCTGAATAAGTGTTTATAAACTTATGGAACCTAAACCACTTTTAAGAGAGAGACTTATCTGTACTTGATTGCTATAAATAAATGAATCCCAAAAGGTTTAACAGATTGCAGAAAGAGGATAAGGTTACAATGGGCAAACATTAACAGATGAAATATAATTAGTATTATACCAATTCTTCATTAGGCATTATAAATATAATATGTACAGCTATTAGTGCTAAAACAAAACACCCGTCAATTATTCACAAGTGTTTCCAATTGGAAACAGTAAACAGATGCTACACACTGAGATTAAAACAAACAAACAAACTCTCAACCCCATTCAATCTAATTTTTCTAAGGGTGTCTCCCAAAGATTACTCATCACACTTATGTATCTGCCACTATAATTAATAGTTCTCTTTATTCTTTCCACTTTAAGTTCAGCAATAGAAATTTCATTACCAGATAAGCTCGTTTTGATTCAGATACAACCAAGGTAATTACTAAATTCATAATAAGGTGGTTCTTTGGGGTCAGGATGATGATAAATCCTTAGCTTGTACTTGCTGAACAGTTAATAATCTCTGCAAGGAAAGCTGACCTAAAGCTCACACAAAATATATTAAAATTCTCCTGTATTTTTATATTTGGGAGGTTTTAGATTTTTTAAGTTTTGCCTGAGTCAGGTATTACTTTTGTAAACCTAAAACATTATAGCAATATTATTTCTATTAGTCTATATCCCTGTAATTCTGATATTCCTGATAATTCCTATATTCTTTATGATAGTCCTATAATTCCCATATTAGGAATAATTCTATAATTCTTTATGCAGTACTAGGAGTAGTTTTTTAAAAAATAACTACAACAGACACAATTGAGACAAAAAGTCTATATGCTTTACTCCTCTGTCTGTGGGTACTGTTGCCCAAGTTTCTGGGGAGACACATCTGATTTGGCAAACAGATGTAGATACCTGCCCCAAAGAGCCAGCTTTCTTGCTACATGTAATGCCAAAGGCTTAACGATGGGCTTCATAAATTAATTTAGTCTTAATTCAAATGACATGATGTAAACATCTTTCTGGCATAGCATGTAATTTTAATCATGAAGAGATTATATATTTGAATCTATTTTTATTTTTTTTGAAGATTTTATTTATTTATTTGGGAGAGAGAGAGAGAGCATAAGGGGGTTGGGGAAGGGGCAGAGGGAGAGGGAAAAGCAGACTCCCCACTGAGCAGGGAGCCCCATACGGAGCTGGATCCCAGGACCCTGGGATCATGACCTGAGCTGAAGGCAGATGCTTAACCAACTGAGCCATGCAGGCGCCCCTGAATCTTTTTTAAATGCCCACAATAATAAAAAAGTTAAGTATAAAAAGAGATGTAAATAGGTAACTCAAATCCAATCCAAAGCCCAAGACTGATCTCAAACTGAAGAAAGCACTCTAAAAAGAGCAAGAAGACTCTTCCTCAGGGGAGGAATCCTATTACTTTTTTAATTTTATACCCTAAGGGCTATTACACAGTGACTGGCAAATAGTAGATGCTCAATAAAGCAAAATTTAAGGTAACTCATTTGAACATATCTTTGCAGTTTTTGTCTATTATTTTGGTTTGGGTTTGGGGGGAGGGTATTAGGGGAAGGTTATGATTAGAGAAAATATGATAGGTAAATTGGAAAAGACCATCAGGGTAGAAACAGGCTAACAATGAAATAAAACAAAACAAAACAAAACCCATTGAAGAACCTAGAAATGAATAATCACAAGAGTGAACTGAAGGGACAGAATGGATGGTTATCGGCCATAGCCAGAACTACTGTGACAGTGTTCTCTCCCACTTGGGAGGCACCAGAACAAGAACATGAGTAATGACCCTTATGAAAATCCAAAGGCACATCCCCTGTTGTGCTTACTTTGCCCTAACCACAGGAAAGGTAACTTTCTACTTTATCCTCTTTAGAAGAATGAAGTAGACATAATCTTTCACATTGCTCATCTTTGAAAGCTCAGAACACTTAAGTTGATTTGCATACAATAATTATTTACTTAATTAACAGGCTCTCAGCTAGATTGTCCTTTCAACTCTTAACAAGCCGAAAATTATATGATTCCTCTTCAAAGGAAAAGAGATTTTCCCTAAATAGGATCTATTGCTAACAATAGAATATAATTTTCCACATGGCTTCTGCATTGAGATTTAAACTGGTTCCATGACAAAGAATAAGAAATTCCTTTGGTACAAGAGCTCAGATAAATGGAGAAATCTCAGATGCATCTATCATTGAAAACCCCCCAATTTTTTTATTTAAATTTATTCTTAAAAGCCAATAACTTCAGTAAAAATTCTTAAAAGCATCAAGAAGAAAAATAAATAAATAAAGCCATACATTCCCCACAGAGGTAGAAGTTGATCTTAAATAAAATAAAGCACAGTGTTTAGGATTACAAATACTTTAATAGGCTAGCAGAAACATATCAACATTTAATGTTTATGATGTATTAAGAACTTTTCCTTGTGGTTCAAGAAGAAAAAAATCCAAACCAACCAAACTAATCTATTAATAAAGAGAACTTTTGAAATCAATATAATGGAAATAATCAAGTTTCAAATCCAAAAACCCTCTTTACTTTGATCAAAGAATGACTCATACTTCAAAAGGATAAAGTGAGTGGATGCAGCAAGTAAATGAGCCTAAAAACGAAACGCATTGTTCTCTCAGTGCGGCAGATGTATACATCATCTGGACTAGCCCACTGCCCACTCACCAGATGTCCGACTTTGTGTTGTAGCCTTGGTGTGTCAAAGCCTCCGGACTCATGTAATGGGGAGTTCCAGTTAAAGTGGTGGCTACATCACAGGATCCCATTAGGAGACGAGAAACTCCAAAATCCCCTTGAAATAACAATTTTTATGAATACTTTAAAACCATGAAAATCAGCCTGGAAATTAACAACTGTCTAATTTGACAATTTTAATATGCAATGACTCATACCATTCAAAGGGAAGGAAAAGAAAAATGGTATCTTTTAAATTTAAAAGGCTGGTGAATAGCTTTAAAAACACAGGCCTTATAGGAGAAGGAAGACTGAGCCAGGAAACTGAATTATGTAAGCTAAAGCTTTTTATTTCTGGAATTATGGAGAACCAGCAACTTGAAACAAAAAGCTATTTCAGGTCTGCCTAACAACAAACAAAATGATTCTGGAGGGCCGAATATAATGATTTGTGATTTTATCCAAGGAGGGAGAGTTTGTTCTTCGTTACAATAAAGAAAAGATTTCAAATAAAAGACCTGAGACATGTTTAAAAACATGACTATAAAATCCATTAACTTCTCTTTACTATTCTAACTAGTCACATGCGTTTAGGCTTTCCCTCTCTAAGAACATCTTACATGAAGACCGAACAATCCAGTAACTGTTATGAGAGGACGTACAGTTCTGAAGAAGAACTAAAAATTAACAAATCCATGATACCAATATTTTAATTATCTGTGATAACTGCTAATTGCTTGCCATAAAATAAGCAGGAAACCTGTACTAATTAACCGAGTTAGTAAAACAACTCTAACTACTTGCAAATGCCTGGCATGGAGAAGGAACTCAAAAATTATTAATCTATCAAGTACATAGCAAATGTCTTACACTTCAATTTATATCAGATACTCAGAAACAAAATAATTGGGTTTTGTTGGCTCCAACCAAGTAAAAACAAAAGTTTGAGAAGTTAAAATAAACCAGTGATTACTCTAACACTTCTAGCTACTATATATTTGAATGTGATATACAGCTAACATCTAGAATATATTCTCCCATCTTTCTGGAATGTATATTTTTAAAAATCTTACCAATTTTAAGCAGATTGTTTTTCAGAAATATATTCTTTGATTTCAAGTCTCGATGAAGTATCATCCTACAAAAAGGCAAAAAAGGACATAAAATTTCATGCAAAATATAAAATTTTTGATTTCTAATATGGATAATATATATGGGTGTATGTGAAGTGATAAATACACAGTCCCACAGATATATCTTTCAGTGTTTAAAAGCTACAAATCCACAGCATTTTCTAGTTCCCCTGAGGAAATAGGAGTTTTAAAAACAAAGTTTTATGGGGTGCCTGGGGCCTTCGGCTCCGGGTGTGATCCCGGTGTTCTGGGATCGAGCCCCACATCGGCTCCTCCACTGGGAACCTGCTTCTTCCTCTCCCACTCCCCCTGCTTGTGTTCCCTCTCTCACTGGCTGTCTCTCTCTCTGTCAAATAAATAAATAAAATCTTAAATAAATAAATAAAAACAAAGTTTTAAAATAAGCAGAACATGTAGTTGGGAAAAGAATGACGTGGTTTACATTATTTCAATAGGTCAAATTTTATTGTGTTTCTGTAGCATGATCTACATAGCACTGTATCTATTAACCATACGCTCAGTTGATAGACCAGTTATCATAAAGCTTTGTCATCTATTATACATAATCTATTACATATTATATGTTATACATAAATATGTATTATATGTTAAGTATATTTATATAATATATATTTTATAGAACATATATGTAGCTATATGTTATATATATATATATATATATATATATATATATATATATAACCTATTATATATATTAAATCCAAATGTTCAGGTTTTATGTATTTGTAGAAATAATAATGTTCAAGATGATATTTTATAATAGATAACATGTATAAGCCAACAATATAAATTATGTCAGTTAAGACTTTTGTTTCTGGAATTATAGAGAACTAGACAACTTGAAAACATTTACTTAAAAAACACCAAAAAATGTGGAATAAAGTCTATAAATATCTTCACCTATGCACAGCTGAGCTTGCAAGAAAATGAAGCTAATCCCTGATGGTTTATACAAACAGAAAACTGAAAATCAGCGTGGGCAGTAGGTACTGATTTCTCAGCTGCCCTAGGGGGTTGTGTTGAGCTCAGTAACCAATGGGCTGTCTTTAGTGACCTCACACAAACAAGAGCCAAGACCTCGAGCCCATGTAATGTGAAGAATTGGAATATATAGACACAAATACGTCAGAATCCCGTAAGTGGTTTGTACCTTAACTGAAAGAATGACCTAAGAAACATCCACTTACAAGTGAACAAAATGACAAGAAAGTTGATCTGTATAGGTCTGAACTTCTGAGCGGAGAAAAAAATATCTATCTCTCTTCTTACCTCGTAACTGTATCTCTCTGCTCACTCACATTTGGGATTCAAATAGGCAATAGCTGCATGGCTTCAGAAATCCCAAGCCAAGAAATTAACAGAAAAATTGGTTCTCAGCTGCTTATACCCTCTTGGGGCATCTGGCAGAAGCAAATGCAAACTAAGAGTCAGCAGATAACATACAGTGAAATCACACCCCTGAGATTTTCAGATAATCTAAAAGGATTCAAGCTATAAAATAAGTATATTTTAAGAGATTAAAATCATAAAGAAAGGAATAGAAAACATAAGATAGAAAATGGATACTATCCAAAAAAAGAAGATGCTGATTTGAAAACCAACCAAATAGAATTTCTAGGGGAGAAATGTGATTGAAATTAAAAACACAAGAATAAAACCTGAGCTTCCAACCATGATGGAGTAAGCTTATTTCACACTAAATCTCCCACCTTCCACAGCTGTATAGAGAACACTGAAACATCTGAACAATGTAAAATCTGAGTAAAATTAAAAAAACAACAGCAGCAGTTCTTTGAAGATATCAGAGATCACCTAAGGCAAGCGAAGGCAGTCGTCACTTGAGGAGCCAGACCCTGGAAAGAAAGGAAATGCTCTAGCTGAGCCAAACATTCTGCGTGGTGTGTTCCTCTCAGGGCAGCTGACATCAGCAGAATGCCCTGGGCTAGAGCTTGCAGCACTTTTCCTGGGCTCAGGAGGCAAAAATTACAGTTCAGGGCTACAAAGGCAGCCAGGAATTGAGGGGAAATTTTTCCAGTAAAGAGAACAAAAGTGAGTCCGATATTCTGCGTGGCTTTTTACCCTTGAGGCACGTAACTGAATCCTAAGCTGTTCAGGGGAAGACATTAAGGAGAAGGTGGCTGCTAAGAGGTTAAAAACTAAGCAGTTTTCAGGAGATTCACAAAGATGAGGAAGGGTCCTGGAAACCCTCAAGGCCTACTTCTTAGATAGAAAGGCAAACTGGACCTAGACCAGCCTTCACAAAGTTTGAAACCAGCCTTAAACCAAACTCAGTCCCCCATTAGCTCAAGGTGATCTGCCCTTACTATAACTACCCCCCAGAAAAAAATCAGATCCTCTCCAGAAGAAGATAGTATCACCCAACATCTCTCCACTACTTCATATACATTGTCCACCATTCACTCAAAAACCAGAAAAAGAAAGCAGGTAAAGGAGAAAAAGGTACGTCACAAAATACAAGGGTAGAAACATTCCATATATTGTTAATCACAATGGACTAAAGTCATGAATTAAAACACAGAGAAAAGGGACTAAGCTATTTTAAAAGAACTGTTATAAGAAACACACTTAAAAAAAAAAAGTAAGGACATAGGTTAAAAGCACAAGGATTGAAGAGATATTCCAGGCAAAAGAAACTAGTAAAAAGCAGTATTAGGTAAATTAAGGATAAAGAGTATCACTACAGGGGCACCTGAGTGGCGCAGTTGGTTAAGCGACAGACTCTTGATTTTGGCTCAGGTAATGATCTCAGGGTTGTTGAGATCATGCCAGGCTGGGGCTCTGCACTGGGCATGGAACCTGCTTAAGATTCTTTCTCTCCCTCTCCTTCTTCCCACCCCCCCCCAACCCTGCGTAGGCAGGGGCACCTTCTCTCTCTCTCTCTCCTTCTCAAAAAAAAAAAAAAAAGTGTATCACTACATAATGAAAAAATCAAGTAATTTATTGCAAAAATTTTTATTTATTTATTATTTTAGAGAGAGAGAGAGAGCGGGGGGAGAGGCGTGAGAATCTTAAGCAGGCTCCACTCCAAGTACAGAGCCTGCCTCGGGGCTCAATCTCGTGACCCTGAGATCCTGACCAGAGCAAAATCAAGAGTTGGATGCTTAACCAACTGAGCGATCCAGGCGCCCCTATTGGGAAAATTTTTAAATTCTGTACTTGTGTGCAACTTCTGACACAAGCTTAGATACATTATGAAAAATTAATATTAATAAAAATTTAAGGAGAAATTGAAAAATCCACAATCATAGTGGGAAGTTTAACATATTTCCCTTGGGGGCGCCTGGGTGGCACAGCGGTTAAGCGTCTGCCTTCAGCTCAGGGCGTGATCCCCGCGTTATGGGATCGAGCCCCACATCAGGCTCCTCCGCTATGAGCCTGCTTCTTCCTCTCCCACTCCCCCTGCTTGTGTTCCCTCTCTCGCTGGCTGTCTCTATCTCTGTCAAATAAATAAATAAAATCTTAAAAAAAAAACATATTTCCCTTGGTAATTAATGTAGGCAAAAAATTAGTAAGGATATAGATTTTAGTAAAACAATTATAGATTTGAAAAACACAATTAGCTTGAGCTAATACACATAAATTGAATATTTCATCAAACTTAAAAATGCATGTTCTTTCAGGCACACATAGAATATTTTCAAAAACTGACAATGAACTAATCAATAAAGCAAGCATCAATCAGCACCATACAGTTCACACATAGCACACATATGGTTCAATGAAGTTACATTAGAACCCCATCAGGTGCTTATGATGTCTGCTAACTTAATGCTATTAAAACAATAAAGCAGAGCAAGGAGCTAGAGACTAAGCAGGGAAGGAAGACTAGTTTATAGTTGAGATCAGGTGGTCAAGAAGGCCTTGGAGAAAGTGACATTGCAACAGAGATGTGAATGAAGCTATGGGATAAGCCAAGGTTGTGGTGGTTGTTACTGTTACTGCTCATACTTCTATTGTTATTGCTACCACCAATATATCAAAAGGAAAGTTGTGTGAGGCTATCAAGCAGAAAGGAATGATGAACTATAGGGAGTGGTTTAAACCCCATCATCCTTCCCCCTTCATTCTTCAACATCCCACTCCCTGCTCAAGACCCTCCGGGACCCCTACTGTTGGCTGAATCAAGGACAGCTTCACATTTGGAGTCTTCCATTTGTAGCCTCCTTTTACACCTATTTGTTCCTACAAAAAAAAAATCTAATGAAGGAATAAACATTTAGTTATATATTTGAAGTACCTTTTAAAAGGAAAAAAAACCTCAAGAATAACTACAAACCAAGAAAATATGGGCTAAGAAATGGTCATATCTCTGTTGAAGCCAACAAAGCACTTGTTTACCTTACATGCAGCACACGTGTTTCTTCCTTTATGTTACTGCTCATATTAAAACGCCTTCCTCTTTCATCTCTGCCTCTCAGAATCCTGTCTGTCCTTTAGGACTGTATTGGATACAAACTTCATGTACCTCCTTGGAGTCCCCTGACTACCCCCTTCCTTCCAAAGGCGCTGGTTCTGGAGGCCAATTAGTCACTTGCCTGAGGATGTCAGGCCCTCGTGCTCCTGCCACATCTGGACTAGGATGAAACACACACTATGGGACACGGAATCAAGCATTCCAACTGGCAATGTAAGGAACTAGATGACACATCCTAAAAGTGCAAGGGAGTTAGCTCCTTTGAAGTAGACCAGTAGGAGACAAGAGGAGAAAGAAGCTGGGCAATCATTTTCTCTTTTTCTCCCTAAGGCATGCTACCCGTGTTTATAAACCATACAAATAGCCCTGCCAGGCAGCCTGCTGGGGTCTTTCTCCAGCTTTTTGTGAATCGATGGCCAGTACAGTAACACACACTTGTCTGCTTCACGCACTCACCTCGTTTCAATTTGTCCTCACTCTCACCACCCTGGGTCTATACCACCCAAGGCAGATATCAGCATTTCAATCCTTGCCCCGGGCTGTTTCCTAGAGGCCCAACCTTAGAAAAGGATCCCCCCTGTATCACTTTCTTAACTACCATTCCTACTACTATCAGCAAGTTAGACATACTCTTCCACTTCTGTTCTTCTTTTCACACCACATTCTACAATTGACCAATCACTCTTACAAAATTCTAAGCTCTACAAGGTCTGCATCTTACCTGACTATATTATCCCCTGTAACACTATAATCGTTTAATTAAACTGGTAGTTTAAACTTGATTGAATCTTTGGATTTACAGGTGCCTGAACTTTTCAAACTATTTTTGATCGACATTTTTCCAAAATGGACTATATAATTCTCCAACTTCACAAAGAATATTTTTTAACAATTCATGATTATAGTATGCATCAATTACTATGGTGTATCTAGTCATCAGGCTTATACAGGAGACCCCAATTTGCAAGCAGTATTCATGAGACTTCGGCTGGGCATAGGCATGTGGCTTTACAAAATTAAAATCTGCTCTTGAATCCCTAACTTAAAAACCTTCCATGGGTCTGCACTGCTTCCAGAATAGAATATAAAATACTATATGTGGCCTATGAGAGACTAGAAGATCTGGCCCTACCAATGCCTCCACAAGCCTTGGCAAAAACTCAGGCCAGGTCTGTATCATCTTTTCCTCTTCTACACTGTTCTTTACTCTTGGTAGAGGCTCGATAAATGTACATTAATTTTAGAAACACTATCCTTGGAACAAAAATGAGTACCATCTTGTGGGGCTCATTTATTAATCCTAAAAAACAATTAAGGAGTGCCAACTACCTGCAATGTGCTATACAACATAATGTGAAAAATGATAAAGATTCATAAGACAAGGCCATATATCCCATCATGCTTACAATCAGGTTGGAGAGATAAAGGAAAAGTACGCAAATAACTATAAAAGATGGCAGAGGGGAACCCAGTTCTCATCACTTTATTAAAAATTATTTATAATTATAAAGTTACCAATATAGATATTTACATTCAGAAGGAAACTTCTCTCCCAACAAATGATTGCTCTTAAGTACATGCCCACAAAACTGTACTGTTATCAGTTAACACTAGAAATATCAGTTATAAAAATAATTGATTTTTTACCATTACAATTAGTGATAATGCAGGCGTAGCAATGTGGTCAGACCTCAGTCATCCACAACAAAGCTATAAATCATGGCTGAGGAATAGGGCCAAAGAAGAGCCACTCAGAAAGCCCATCTACTTTACTTTATGGAGACAAATAGCCACACACTCAAACAAGGAATGCAATTAGAATTGTATGTAAGGGCAGGAGTTTCCTCTAATTCAAATAATCTTTATTCTCCTAAAGTCTTCGGAGAATTACAGAGGAATAAGCAATGCTTTCAAGAATGGAGAGGAAGGGGAAGAATAAAGGTGGACAACACAGGTCTGGGCCACCTCTTCGCACGGCAAACAAACCCCAGTGCTATCACCTAAAGCACTATGCTACTATCCTTATGCGCACTCTGGAGATGAGAAAAACAAGGCTTCGAGAGGCTAATTTGCCCAATAATTTGCCTATGAGTACAAACAGGTCTGTTTGACTCTACAAAGTATCATAGTTCTGTTTTACTCATGGTAAATGCTCAGTAAATGTATATTGATTTTAAAAGCACTATCCCTGGCACAAAGATAAATACCATCTAGTGGGGCTCATTCATTAATTAAAAAAAAATAGAAGCTTTGCTTTTAATCAATATTCTCTCCTGCCTTCTTATATTCCCACAACATCTAGAGCTGGGCTCTGCATAAGTGTGATGTTGACTACTTAAAGATTAAAGGCAAAACAATTATAGTTAACAAATAGAGGGTTAAATAAAATTTGGCCTATTCTATGACCACTCTTGGGGTTCCCTTGGTATCACAGGAACTGCTGAGCACCTACACAATGACTATTACTCTGCTCTTCTCCCTTAATATCAGAACCCCATGAGCCCTGGGGAGGCTGGGCCCTCCTCAGTACTGGTAGGTAAGGGCAATGAGGAGGGAAGGGAGTGAATGTGGAGGATATTATTGGAAATAAATTGAGGTAATCTCTTTTCCCTTTGGGGTGACTGGTTTAGGTATATGGTGTGACCAAATTCTGGCCAATGTTAAAGTATAATTTTCAAAACGGTAAAATTATGAATATCATGAAAATATAAAACGAACACGTTAAGGATTTTGTTCCACTTATTAATCAATGAGGAAACTAGTAAGATGTTAAAACAGAGTCAAAGAGTCTTTGACGAGCTAAAGTATTTACAAGAGGATAGTTGGGTTAGGTACAAACCTGGTTAGTGGCCAACAGGGCCATAAACCAGATCCCCCGAGCTGTCTGTTCCAATGAACAATAAATATTTGCATCTCTTCTAGACAAAAATATTCAAGTTAGCCTCTGCCTCTACGGAGTTATAAAATAGCCCAGACAATAGGAAATTAAGTTCAGCATTGTGCTCAAAGAAGACTCAATAATCTCTCCTGCCTTTTCTAAGTTTTGGAAATATTTTCTTTTTTCTTTTTTATAATACTATTTTTTTATTATATTATGTTAGTAATCATACAGTACATCCCTGGTTTTTGATGTAAAGTTCCATGATTCATTAGTTGCGTATAACACCCAGTGCACCATGCAATACGTGCCCTCCTTACTACCTATCACCAGTCTATCCCATTCCCCCACCCCCTCCCCTCTGAGGCCCTCAGTTTCTCAGAGTCCATAGTCTCTCATGCTTCATTCCCCCTTCTGATTACCCCCCTTTCTTTATCCCTTTCTTCTCCTACCGATCTTCCTACTTCTTATGTTCCATAGATGAGAGAAATCATATGATAATTGTCTTTCTCTGTTTTACTTATTTCACTAAGCATTATCTCCTCCAGTCCCGTCCATGTTGCAGCAAATGTTGAGAAATCATTCTTTTTGATAGCTGAGTAATATTCCATTGTATATATGGACCACATCTTCTTAATCCAGTCATCTGTTGAAGGGCATCTCGGCTCCTTCCACGATTTAGCTATTGTGGACAATGCTGCTATGAACATTGGGATGCATATGGCCCTTCTCTTCACTACGTCTATATCTTTGGGGTAAATACCCTGTAGTGCAATTGCTGGGTCATAGGGTAGCTCAATTTTTAACTTTTTAAAGGACCTCCACACTGTTTTCCAAAGTGGCTGTACCAACTTGCATTCCCACCAACAATGTAGGAGGGATCCCCTTTCTCCACATCCTCTCCAACAATTGTTGTTTCTTGCCTTGTCAATTTTTGCCATTCTAACTGGCATAAGGTGGTATCTCAGTGTGGTTTTGATTTGAATTTCCCTGATGGCTAATGATTTTGAACATTTTTTCATGTGTCTGTTAGCCATTTGTATGTCTTCATTGGAAAAGTGTCTATTCATATCTTTTGCCCATTTTATGATTTATTTGTTTTTTGTGTATTGAGTTTTAGAAGTTCTTTTTGGATCTTGGATACCAGTCTTTTATCTGTAGTGTCATTTATAAATATCTTCTCCCATTCCATGGGCTGCCTCTTAGTTTTTTTTTTTTTTTTAAGGATTTTATTTATTTGACAGAGAGACAGCCAGCCAGATAGGGAACACAAGCGGGGGGAGTAGGAGAGGAAGAAGCAGGCTTCCAGTGGAGGAGCCTGATGTGGGGCTCAATCCCATAACGCCGGAATCACGCCCTGAGCCGAAGGCAGGCGCTTAACGAGTGCGCTACCCAGGCGCCCCTGCCTCTTAGTTTTTTTGACTGTTTCCTTGGCTGTGCAGAAGGTTTTTATCTTGATGTAGTCCCACAAGTTCATTTTTTCTTCTGTTTCTCTTGCCTTTGGAGATGTGTCATGAAAATGTTGCTGTGGCCGATGTCAAAGAGGTTGCTGCTTATGTTTTCCTCTAGGATTTTGATGGGTTCCTGTCTCACATCGAGGTCTTTCATCCATTTGGAGTTTATCTTTGTGTATGGTGTGAGAGAGTGGTCAAGTTTCATTCTTTTGCATGTAGCTGTCCAATTTTCCCAGCACCATTTATTGAAGAGACTGTCTTTTTTCCACTGGATGTTTTTTCCCGCTTTGTCAAAGATTAGTTGCCCAAAGAGCTGAGGGTCCATTTCTGGGTTCTCTATTCTGTTCCATTGGTCTACGTGTCTGTTTTTGTGCCAGTACCATGCTGTCTTTGTCATCACAGCTTTGTAGTACAGCTTGAAATCCGGCAACGTGATGCCCCCAGCTTTGTTTTTCCTTTTCAACAATTCCTTGGCGATTCAGGGCCTTTTCTGGTTCCACACAGATTTAAGGGCTGTTTGTTCCAGTTCTTTGAAAAATGTCATCGGTATTTTGATCGGGATAGCACTGAAAGTGTAGATTGCTCTGGGTAGCATGGACGTTTTAACTATGTTAATTCTTCCGATCCATGAGCATGGAATATTTTTCCATCTTTTTGTGTCTTCTTCAATGTCTTTCAAGACTGATTTGTAGTTTCTAGAATATAGATCCTTTACGTCTCTGGTTAAGTTAATTCTGAGATAATGTATGATTTTTGGTGCTATTGTAAATGGAATGGATTCCCTAATTTCTCTTTCTTCAGTCTCATTGTTCATGTATAGAAATGCAACTGATTTCTGAGCATTGATTTTGTATCCCGCCACATTACTGAATTGCTCTATAAGTTCTAGTAGTTTGGGGGTGGATTCTTTTGGGTTTTCCATATAGAGTATCATGTCATCTGTGAAGAGAGACAGTTTGACTTCTTCTTTGCCGATTTGGATACCTTTTATCCCTTTTTGTTGTCTGATTGCTGTTGCAAGGACTTCTAGTACGATGTTGAATAGTAATGGCGAGAGTGGGCATCCTTGTCTAATAATGAAACTTAAGTCTGCTGGAAGCTTGTAGGAAATATTTCCCCGCTCTTGTAAAAGATGAAAAAAGAGGGTGACATATGGCCCTTCTCCCTTGTTTGGATTTTGGTTACTGTTGTATGGAGGTGGCTGATATGTGGCAGTGCTTCAACCATTGGGGCAACTACAAAAGAACAATCCCAACTACAAAAGCTAACCATGCTGAGAATGGAAGTAAAGAGATAGAAGGAACTGGAAGTACTGCTGAGCCACCATCCTCCTTGGACACTTCTTATTGGGTGAGTTGTTTTTGTTGGGTGAATTGTTAAAGAGAAACAATTTTCTTTATGATTTAAGCTGCTTCTGTTACTTGCACTTAAAAGCATCTTAAGTTGATTCATGTGGTCCCTGCAGTTCTTGATATGAGATCTGAGGAGAGGGTACTGGTTCTCTTCCAGCTACGAGTACCAGGGGGTCTGAGGGTCTAAGGGTTTAGAATTTGGAATAGTGAGCTTGGGAGGTGACCAGGAGACTGGGTACTATAAACTTGTAATAAGTAATATGTTCAAGAGAAACTTACCCAGTGACACCTAGCCAAGGAGAAGATGAATTTCAGATAACAATGCATTGATAGTCCTCACATATATAAATATATAAGTATGTAAATCAGCACTAAGTATTTTAAGAAAAAGACAAACAATATGTTAGAAAACAGTTATGAGGGGCGCCTGGGTGGCACAGCGGTTAAGCGTCTGCCTTCGGCTCAGGGCGTGATCCCGGCGTTATGGGATCGAGCCCCACATCAGGCTCCTCCGCTATGAGCCTGCTTCTTTCTCTCCCACTCCCCCTGCTTGTGTTCCCTCTCTCGCTGGCTGTCTCTATCTCTGTTGAATAAATAAATAAAATCTTTAAAAAAAAAAAAAAGAAAACAGTTATGAGAAGTAATTGGCTGGCACCATTGCAATGTATTAATACATTTATATAATAGACCAGGTATCACATTATTTGGTAAATTTGGGTTAAGTATAATTTACTGGCTTTCTGCTGATGGTAAGCAAAAATAGTTCCAGCAAGAAAGTCTTGTCATATATTTAGTTACTATCTTTTCCTTTGAAGTATACAAAAATCAAATCCAAGAAATAACAAGGTGACTAGTAATATAGGTAACTTATATAAGCCCCTTCTTCTGAAGAGCTCAGAGTAGCCCTTCATCTATTACTTCATATGTCCCATACCATGTCTCTAGGAGTGGTAGGTCCTTCTCATTTCTAAGTTTCTTGATGCCCAAGAGAGAGAAGTGACTGGCTAAGATTAGATGACAGTCGGGCCCAAATACATAACAGAGCTCCTGCCTTCATCTCCTCCGTCAGGCCATTTTCTACATCCTTCAGTCTCCAGGACCACAGGGAGTGAAGAAAAATCTGTAAAGGTAGATGGAGCAGGTGTTTCTCAGGCTCTCAACCCAAAGTAGGGCTGTGGAAAAGATATGCACAGTTTAACCTTCATCTCCCCTTAAGCACTTATCTTCATAATTTCTGAAACCTCAGCTCCCTCTCCATACATCTGTCCATCATCTGGCAGGGTCTCAGGGGGGATTGCAAACTCTTCTTGCCGAAGGTACTGGCACAAACAGTAACTCCTTGGTGAATCATGGCCTAGGCGGCCCCTGTTGCTGGTCTCTGTCTTGTGGCATCCATCCTAGACTATGAGGCACCTGCCTGGTTCCTCACTGGTGCTGTAGGCCCTCAAGACCATGACAACCCCTCTGTGTTGTAAGTGAGGGGTAGAGTCAGGCCCCCTTCAAACATAGCTATTGCCAACACAGCAGGAGCTGCTTACACCTGGCACTGGGGGCGGGGGAGTCTCCTTGAAATAAAGTGACCTCAGGACATCCTTAAAAAGTGGGAACTGAGAGAAAGTAGGAAATCACCAGTAACACCACAAAGACCACAGCTTCTTTCCATCTTTGAACCTGGGGTGGTAGCACACCACCATCCCCCATCATATTTACCAACTTGGATTTCTAGTAGGTCCTTCTCTTGAGAGCCATTACATTAAAAATGAATTCTAATGCCACCTCTCAGGGAATATTGAGCCATTCTAGCACAATATCTCACCAAACTGGCAGGGAAACTGTGTGGGCTGCCAGGTAATGAGGTAGTCATCTTAGGCAAAGTGTCCCAGCCCCAGTCTCTCCTCCACTGTGAAAGCACCAAAATCAGCAAGGCCTCAAGATCACCAGCAAATGGGCTCTCTGCAGAGAGGCTGCTCTGACCTTCATTCTAAAAAAATCTAGGCTAATTGGACTCCTCCCTCTTCAACAGGAATGAGTTTGGGTTTTTTGTTTGTTGTTTTTTTTGTTTAATGCTTTCCAAATTGGGACTGGGGGGGAAAAAGATGAGCAAGACATTCTGCCCCCAAGGAATTCCCTTATGACCAATTCTGCTGTGGTGTCCAGAGAAGATGATGTTTCAAACATTAGCCAATTAATTGGACCAAAGAGAAGAAAGGCTACAGGATTGCACATTCAGAGACTGGATGGTTCTAGCTTTGTCCAAGGTTCCAAAGTCCCTCAAATACTGGACCAGCCTATGGAGCTTGAGGGAGTTGGTAAGGAGTCTCAGAACACAAACACCTTTAAAAAACTTACATCCCTCTGTGCCAGAGGTTCCGGCCCACAGGGAGGAATGAGTTTTAGTGCTACATTCTCAAGATAGCTTATAGTGAACTGTGAGTATATTTAGCTTTTGGCATCATTATAAGTGTTTATGCCACATGCTATAGATTTAGCATATTATAAATATATAAATAAACCACATCAAAATAAGTATAGGACAGCTCTAAAGGAGTAAACAGAATCTTTATTTCTTCTGTAACTTCATTTTTCTTAGCTTCTCCAGGGTCTTCTTGATCTCCTGTGCTGGTGTACTATATTAGTTCGGGTTCTCCAGAGAAAAAGAACCAATAGGCTATAATATAGATATAGATTTAGATATAGATAGATATGGAGGTTTATGATGAGGAATTGGCTCATACAATCATGGAGGCCAAGAAATTCCACAATCTGCATGCAGGAGACCCAGGGAAGCTGGTAGCATAACTCAGTCTGAATCTACAGACCTAAGAACCAGGGGAATCGACCTTCTAAGTCTTAGTCTAAGGACAAGCGAAGATGAGATAAATCCCAGCTCAAGGCAGCAAAAAGGGGGCAAATTCCTCCTTTCTCTGCCTTTTGTTCTATTCAGGCCCCCAAGGGATTGGGCGGTGGCCAACCACATTGGAGAGGGCAATCTAAGTTACTGAGTTCATGGATTCAAATACTAATCTCAACAGAAACATCCCCACAGACACACCCAGAAGCAATGCTTAATTTGGACACCCCGTGGCCCACTCAAGCTGACACATAAAATTAACCATCACCTGCACTAAAATAATTTGCAAGGCATTAGCAACAGAGGAGCAAAACCTAACTTCTTCACATGTGTTGTTTCCAAGGTAATCTTCGTAACTCATGCAAGCTATGTAATTTTCAAGATACATTTTAATATATGAGGAAAAGGCTGGAATAATGCTTTGTAGATCTATTTTTATTGGCTATGGTTTGAAAGATGTGATTTGAAAGCTGAATGAAGCATTGTGGTAGGCTGTATACTTGTTCCCAAATAGTCACATCTCTTGTGACTTGCAGGAAGTGTTCCCTTCAGGAAGAATAGGCTCCCCAACTCTTTTGACATTGGGCTTTGTCATGTGACTTGCTCTGGTCAATAGCATGTGAGCAGATGGGGAAATTGTCATGTCTGAGCAGGACCTTTAAGAGCCATTGAGTGTATCTGCTAGCTCTCTTGCCTTTCCCTCTGCCATGAGAACAGCACGTCCCACCTGGGAGCTGCTCCTTCAGTTTTGGTACTGGAATGGGAGGAAAGGTAGAGCTGACTTGCAGCTGCTCTGCAGCTGCCAACATGCAACATGAGCAAGAAATTGCTGTTGTAAGCCACTGAGATTGGGGTTTTTTGTTCGTACAACATGACTTCATTCAGCAGGAAGAGTTTTAGTGTCCTATTCTCAAGGTAGCTTTTAATAAACGGAATATTCTTAGGTTTATAAATCATTATTTCTAACTGTCTATGTTATAAGCTAATAGAATCATTCTTTTGGATTTAAATTGCTTTAAGAACAGATAATTAAGATGGTTTCTTTATTTTTTTAATTAATTATTTAAAAATTTTTAATTCCAGTATAGTTAACATACAGTATTATATTCATTTCAGGTATACAATATAGTGAGTCAACAATTCCATATATTACTGAGTGCTCATCAAAATAAGTGTACTTTTAATTCCCATCACGTATTTCACCCATGCCCTACCCACCCACTACCCCTCTGGTAACCATCAGTTTGCTCCCTATAGTTAAGAATCTGTTTCTTCATTTGTCTCTTTCTCTCTCTTTCTCTTTCTCCTTATTTATTTGCTCGTTTGTTTAGTTTCTTAAATTCCACATATGAGTGAAATCATATGGTATTTGTCTTTTTCTCACTGGCTTATTTCGTTAAGCATTATACTTTCTAGATCCATCCATGTGGTTGCAAATGGCAAGATTTCAATTCTTTTTATGGCTGAATAATATTCTATTGTGTACACACACACACACACACACACACACACATGCCACTACTTCTTTATCCATTCATCTATAGATGGACACTTAGGTTGCTTCCATAATTTGGCTACTGTAAATAATGCTGCAGTAAACATAGGGATGCATGTATCCCTTTGAATTAGCATTTTTTTACTCTTTGGGTAAATACCCAGTAGTGTGATTACTGGATCACAGGGTAGTTCTATTTTTAATTTTTTGAGGAACCTCCACACTGTCTTCCATGGTGGCTGTACTGTTTGCATTTCCACCAACAGTGCACAAGGGTTCCTTTTTCTCCACATCCTCATCAACACTTATTGTTTCTTATGTTTTGATTTTAGACTTTCTGACAGGTGTGAGGTGATATCTTACAGTGGTTTTGATCTGCATTTCCCTGATGACGAATGATATTGAGCATCTTTTCATGTGGCCAACAGTGGCCACCTGTATGTCCTTCTTTGGAGAAGTGTCTGTCCATGTCTTCTGTCCATTTTTTAACTGGATTCTTTGTTTTTTGGGTGTTGAGTTGTATAAGTTCTTTATAGATTTTGGGTACTAACCCTTTATCAGATATGTCATAGGCAAATATGTTTTCCCATTCCATAGGCTGTCTTTTAGTTTTGTTGATTGTTTCCTTTGCTGTGCAGAAGCTTTTTATTTTGAAGTGTCCCAATAGTTTATTTTTGCTTTTGTTTTCCTTGCCTCAGGAGACTTATCTAGAAAGATGTTACAGCTGATGTCAGAAAGATTACAGCCTGTGCTTTCTTCTAGAATTTTTATGATTTCAGGTCTCATATTTAGATCCTTAATCCATGTTGAGTTTATTTTTGTGTATGATGAAGAAAGTGGTCCAGCTTCATTACTTTTCATGTAGCTGTCTAGTTTTCCCAACACCATTTGTTGAAGAGATTGTCTTTTTCCCATTGGATATTCTTTCCTCCTTTATCAAAGATTAATTGACCATATAATTGTAGGTTTATTTCTGGGCTTTCTGTCCTGTACTATTGATCTGTTTGTGTCAATACCATACTGTTTTGATTATTACAGCTTTGTAATATAACTTGAAGTCTGTGATACCTCCAGCTTTGGTTTTCTTTTTCAAGATTGCTTTGGCTATTTGGGGTCTTCTGTGGTTCCATACAAATTTAGAATTGTTTGTTGTAGTTCTGTGAAAAAAAATGCTCTTGGTATTTTGATAGGGATTACATTAAATGTGTAGACTGCTTTAGACAGCACAGACTCTTTAACAATATTTGTTCTTCCAACCCATTAGCATGGAATGTCTTTCCATTTCTTTGTGTTGTCTTCAATTTCTTTTATCAATGAGTTTATAGTTTTCAGAGTACAGGTCTTCCACCTCTTTGGTTAGGTTTATTCCGAGCTATCTTATTATTTTGGGTATAACTATAAATGGGATTGTTTTCTTAATTTCTCTTTCTGCTGCTTCATTATTGTTATATAGAAATGCAACAGATTTCTGTACATTGATTTTTGTATCCTTGACGTCACTGAATTCATTTATCAGTTTTTGTAGTTTTTTGGTGGAGTCTTTTGGGTTTTCTAATTATAGTATCATGTCATCTGCAAATAGTGAAAGTTTTACTTCTTCCTTCCAATTTGGATGTCCTTTATTTCTTTTTGTTGTCTGATTGCTGTGGCTAGGACTTCCAGTACTATATTATATAAAAGTGGTGAAGTGGGGGGGGGGTGCCTGAGTGACTAAGTTGGTTAAGTGTGCAACTCTTGGTTTCAGCTCAGGTCATGATCTTAGGGTTGTGAGATCGAGCATGAAGCATCGGGCTCCATGCTCAGCGTGGGGTCTGCTTGAGATTCTCTCCCTCTGCCCCTGCTCCTGCTCACACTCTCTCTCAAATAAATAAATAAAATCTTAAAAAAAAAAAAAGTGGTGAGAGTGAACATCCTTGTCTTGTTCCTGACCTTAGGGGAAAAGCTCTCAGTTTTTCACCATTGAGTATGATGTTAGCTGTCAGTTTTTCATATAAAGCCTTTATTATGTTGAGGTATGTTTCCTCTAAACCTACTTTATTAAGGGTTTTTATCATGAATCAATGTTGTGCTTTGTCAAATGATTTTTCTGCATCTATTGAAATGATCATATGGTTTTTATCCTCTTATTGATGTGATGTATCACGTTGATTGATTTGCAAATATTGAACCACATTTGCAACCCAGGAATAAATCCCACTTGATCGTGGTGAATGATGTTTTTAATGTATTGTTGGATTCGGTCTAATATTTTGTTGAAGATTTTTGCATCTATGTTCATCAGAGATATTGGCCTGTAGTTCTCTTTTTTTGTTGTTGTTGTGTCTTTATCTGGTTTTTGTATCAGGGTAATGCTGGCCTAATAGAATGAATTTGGAAATTTTCCTTCCTACTCTATTTTTTGGAAAAGTTTGAGAAGAATAGGTATTAACTCTTCTTTAAATGTTTAGGACACCTGGGTGGCTCAGTCAGTTAAGTGTCTGCCTTCAGCTCAGGTCATGATCCCAGGGTTCTGGGATTGAGTCCCACATCGGGCTCCTTGCTCAGTGGGGAGCCTGCTTCTCCCTCTGCCTGCCCCTCCCCCTGCTTGTGTTCTCTCTCTCTCTTTCTCACAAATAAATAAATAAAATCTTTAAAAAATAATAAATGTTTGGTAAAATTCACCTATGAAGCTATCTGGTCCTGGACTTTTGCTGGGAGTTTTTTGATTACTGATTCAATTTCTTTGTAGGTAATTGGTCTGTTCAAATTTTCTATTTCTTCCTGCTTCCGTTTTGATAGGCTATAGCTTTCTAGGAATTTATCCATTTCTCCTATTTTGTCCAGGAGAAAGTTTATTTTCTATAGGAGACATATTTAGACCTATACAAATTAAATATTGAAAACTAACAAGTGAATAGTAGATGACTATTCCTGATCAGGAATAACATATAGCATTTTTCCATTTAAAAACTATTCTGGAGATTGCTTGTGGTGAGCAGAGAATAATGCATAAACTTGTAGAATCACTATGTTGTACACCTGAAACTAATGTAACATTGTGTGTCAACTACACTCCAAAAACCTGACAAAAAAATAGTCTAGAGATTCGATCAAGATAGTGATAACTGGGGCACCTGGGTGGCTCATTCATTAAGCGTCTGCCCTTGGCTCAGGGCGTGATCCCAGTGTTCTGGGATCGAGCCCCACATCAGGCTCCTCCACTGGGAGCCTGCTTCTTCCTCTCCGCCTCCCCCTGCTTGTGTTCCCTCTCTCGCTGGCTGTCTCTATCTCTGTCAAATAAATAAATAAAATCTTTAAAACAAAACAAAAAAAAGATAGTGATAACTGCCTCCCCTTTCCACCCAAAACTCCCAGAAATATGAGGAATTTTTCAACAGGAAATTCATAATAGTGCTAGAAAATAGTTATAGATGGGCAAGAATTTTCATAAAAGCTCTGAAAGAATGCAAAAAGAGGATCCCCAAACCTAAAATATATAGATGAATGTTTCCTCTAGATCCCTCTTCCCACAGCAGCAACCAGCTCAGTAATATGCCCTGTATGGTTTTTCTCACTTCCCCATCTCACTCACTCTCCCCACTCACTGGTTTCTGTTTCATGAAATCACCCCCAGATAACCTTCTTACACTTTAGTTTTTGTTTCACAGTTCTGGTATTGGAGGAATTCAAACAGACAAGTTTTGATATTTTCCCGATATCTAGGGCCTTGCTTGTAACTAACTAACTTCCTTCCTTCCCACCTTCCCACCTTCCTTCTTTCCTACTTCCCTTCCTTCCTTCCTTCTTTTCTCCTTCCTTCCCTCCCTCCCTTTCTTCTCTCTGTCTCTCTCTCTCTTCCTCTCTCCCTGCCATCCTCCCTCCCTGCCTCCTCCTCTTTCCCTGTCTCATTCTCTCTCCATATTTCACCCAGGATATTCACCATTAAACTCAGCACCACTGCTTAAAATCTATCTTTCCAACTTCTCACTCACCCTTGGGTGATGAAACTTGGATTCATCCTTGACCTTCTCTTATCACATCTTACATATTGATGTAATGTAACTTCAGTCATTTGAACTTATCAAGTTAACTGTCATCCTTCCATGTCCTGCCCACTGCTGTCATATTGTTTCAGGTCCTACAACCTCATGCATGGATATTATAAAAGGTTTCAGACTGATATACTAAATTCCCCTCTCTCCCCTCTGTAATTTATCATCCAGTCTTCCTGAAGCTCTGATCATAGCTCCACTCAAAAGGTTTCTGTGGCACTATTGTCTATATTACAGAATAAAGCCCTCTACAACTTGATGTCAACCTACCTTTCCTCACAACTTCATTCATGTACCCCAAGAGCCATTCCCACTGAACTATACTCATCATTCACTCTAAAAGTGCCATGATTCCCCAGCTCTGTGCTTTTGCTAACTCTGGAAAGCTAAGACTCATCTTTCACCTTATTCAAAACCTACTTTGGGTCAAATGTTGTTTCTTCCAAGACCTTCATTGATTCTCCCAAGCAGCATAATTACCTCTCTTCTGATCTCCTATAGCACTTAAAGGGTACTTTTCTTGGCATTCTTATCATTTGTTTTAAATTAAAGTATAATTTACATTAAAATACATAACTCTTAATCTTGATGAATTTATCACCCTTGTAATCATCCACTTGGGTCAAAATACAGAACACTTCCAGCATCCCAGGAGATTCTTTATGCCCTCTTCCAGTCAAAATCCCCTTCAAAGATTAATCTCTATTCTGAGATTGGGTTAATCTCAAATTAGTTTTGCCTGTTTTTGAACTTCATGTAAATGGAGTCACATAGTATGCACTCTTTAGCATCCAGCTTCTTCATCCATCATGTCTCTGAGATTCATCCAGTCATGCACACCAATTGTACGTTCTTCTTTTATTGCAGAGTAGTATTCCATTGTAAGACTATACCACAATTTATTTAACCATTCTACTCTAAATGGACATTTCTCAGTGTTTCAGCTACTACAAATAAGCCTTCTATGGACATTTTGTACATGTCTCTTGTTGGACACAGGTACTCATTTTTCATCTAAGGAAGAGAATTATTGGGCCACAGGCATTCGGATGTTTAGGTTTGGAAGTACCATCAAACATTTTTCCAAACTGAAATTTGTCTGTCTATATAGAAAACTTTTAGGGGCGCCTGGGTGGCACGGCGGTTAAGCGTCTGCCTTCGGCTCAGGGCGTGATCCCGGCGTTCTGGGATTGAGCCCCACATCAGGCTCCTCCACTATGAGCCTGCTTCTTCCTCTCCCACTCCCCCTACTTGTGTTCCCTCTCTCTCTGGCTGTCTCTATCTCTGTCGAATGAATAAATAAATAAAAAAAAAAAAAAAAAGAAAACTTTTATAATAATTGGTTATAATAACATAATAAATAAGCACCATCACTTATTACCTGAATCATAAAGGAGGGTATTTCAAGAACACAGATACACAAACACCCAAACATTTAGCCCCATTTAATGACTTTCTTAAAATGCTGAAGGATTAAAAAAAATTTTAATCCTCTCTCTGAAGGATTATTTTAAACTCATTTACTTCAACTATTAAGCATACCAAATATATTGCAAATATCTGGGCTCCTAAATCAACTAGATTTCAGTTTTATATTTTGCACACAGAACACAAAAGTTGTCACCTTTATATGTGAAGGTGACATGTACATATGTGACATATACATACATATCTCCTTATGTATCAGCTAACACACATGCCATGGACTAGTAAAGAAAAGAAAAGAGATACCAATATAGCTATATACACATACGCCCTATGTTCAGCAGCCTCGGGTAGTTTATTAAAAGATTATTTGATATTCTTTTATCACTGTTTCTTAGGATAGTCTGTCGTCATTCAGAAGACTGCTATGAGTTGCCAATAAATCAGTGCCTATCTGTATCATCCAGCGTGTGTTTAGAAGATACGTGGAAAAGCTCAGTACAATCTGGTTACTTTTTATGCATTCAGGAAAAAAAGACAACACATTTGAGCTGTCTGATACCCATGGATAGCCAGACCTTGATGTACTCTCTAAATTTCAACCTTTGTTCAAGAACAATGTTCCACACACTCCTAAATTGAAAGATGTACTATGGACATCTCATAGTATCTACTTTTGTCTCTGTATGCTCATCTTTTCAAATGTGGTCATACCAATTAATGGGTCTCTAAAACATTCAAAAATCATTACTTTTGACCTGTAGAAAATACAATTAAAAGCTTTCTAAATACATTTTTAAGCCAGAGATTATAATTGCAAATTATAGAAAACTGAACTCATAAAACATACTTTGACCTTCTGTATCAGATACTTCAGGTCAAAACTGACTTTTGGTCTGAGTATTTATCTCCCTGAGGCCCACGAATATCTTTTTCCTCAATCACTTAGCTCATGTTGGAATGTGACACTGACACATTATAAGGTGACTATGAAATTCATTTAGAGCATGCTAGATATTAATAGCTCAAGCTTGTTGAAAGATACAATAAAGTCATAGCATGCTAAAGGTATCTGAGAATTGCTTACAATCACAGGATATGATCAGATATATGAGAATGTGTTTAATACAAGTTTCTGTCTTGTATTCAAGGCCAACCTGATTTCTAGAACAACAAAAAATGGCTATTCAAGTAAATCTTCTATATTGAATCATTCAAACAGTTTCCTCATGGGAAAGCATACTATAGATGTTTAACTGCAGTCATTTAGCTTTGGACTTGCTTTCTTTCAATTCCACCTCCAAAAATTCATTTTTCAAGTTCAGATATGACTGTCAAAATTGTGTCTGTCAGTAACAAATGAACATACCTTTCATGCATGTAGTCAACTCCTAGCAACAGCTGGATAAACCATTCTATTATTTGACTTTCTGGAAAGGTTTTGCCAGCTTCTTTATATTCCTGAATTTTACAGTCCAGATCCCGGCCCTGAAACACAGCAGCATAATTTTTCATATTTTTCTTTCAGTTAAGATTTTAAAATCAAGCTCTCTCTACAACAGTTAATGTATAGCAGTGACTATTTATCACAAGAAAGTGAGGGCATACTGCCACTCTGGAACTCAGAGCCTCCCCTTGACCAACCTCTAGCCAGGCTCCTTGGAGCCCTCTTCTCAACTAGGCCTCGACCTTGGCTTATAAAGACTTGAACCAATATTAACACACTTCTAATAGCTCAAGGCCACACCCCTAGGGTGACACTAGTATCCTATAAAGTGCCTACCTGAGAAAACTTACGGCTGCCAAAAGAATTTACTGTTTTCCAGCCCATACCTGTCTCCTGGTATCTGTGGAAGGGTAGGGACCTAACTTTAATTAATGCCAGTTAGCAAGCCCAGATACACATGAACCAACCCCTTTTCTGCTTTTTGTAATATTTCCCTTCCCTGACTCTGCTCAGGCCTCCACTGTTTTCCCCCTTTTCATGGTCCAGTCACCTATGCACTTATCAGAATACGTGCACAACTAGAAAGAGCTCAGCTCTTTCCCTGCCAGTTACCAAATAAACTCTGTTTTCACCACTTTAAGTAATGCCCACTGTGTTTATCTTTGACATCATTCAAGGACAAAAACTCTTCTAAAGAGTTTTATTTTTATTACATTACTTAAATATTACCTGAAATTTATTTTTATTACATTACATTACATTACATTACATATTTACATGTACCCACATAAAACTAAGAATGACTTTCCTTATACTTAAGAGTTTTATATAACTATAGAAGCCTAACACATATACAAAGCAAAAATATAAAGCCAGTTAGACTCAAATGAATGATATTAATCTAATATAAAGTGATGATGTTTTGGTGAAACTGTATCAGTCCTTACATTGTAAATATGGCACTGGCTGCTGGAGTTCGATTGTTTTCAGTTTGGCTTGTCCAGACTAACATGTGTTTTGGGATGACTTAAGTCTCTTTTTGTCTCTTTAACTACATTAAAGAGTTAAAATTCCCAGGAATACAGCAACGGTTGATTTATGTGGGGTCCAAACACATCATTTAAACATTCAGTCTGTCCTCCCACTCACTGGTGATAGAAAGAATAATACTCGGTGCCAAAAATGAATCACGATCACAACGACAAACATCTAAAATTGCCTGGCAGAGTCTGATAAGACCTTTTCTGATTATGCTTATATTAATGTATTTCAACTACCATAGAAACGAATACGCAAAATGTAAAATTCTTTTAGAGAAGCCCTATACCTGATCCCCTTTACCTTAAAACACTGGACAATTAAACACAATTCCAGAAGTATGTGTCTGAAGAAAAAATGAGTGAAATGCAAGTGTTTTTGGTCTTTAGGGTATGCCGACAACATAGCCCCATGAGAGAAGAGAGGTACTAAGCCGCATCCCTAAGGAACATAAGAGCCAAACATTAAGCTACTTACAGACTTCGTGACAGAGTTTTCACTGTTAAATGCAGAGGAGAAGCATTTACAGGCAATGAAACAATCAAAGGGTAATTACTTCTAATCAAACATTAGGTCAACCAACTGACTCAGTTGCAATGCATTTTTTATTTCCTTTCAGTGCAATATGCAAATATTTGCCTTGCATATTCTCACCTTTCACAAGGGCATGACAAGTCAAAAATAGCATACAAACTTCAACTTGCGCCCTAGCTCACATTCAATTTTCTGCTGGATCTTCTGGGCCAAGGAGATCAAAGCTTGTTGGGAATTCAAAAATACAGTGAATCGATTATTTGACTCCTTATCAAAAATACTATCCTTTTCTTCTCATTCTCCAAACCTACCTTTATATTCCGTCCTTTTAATCCTAGAGTTTATCACAGTTCTGTAGGATCATACAAGCTATACTGTCATAATGTTTCTATAAATTGCACAAAACATTTTTGACAATATCTTGTGAAGTAGACACAAAAGCACTTCAGATAAAAGGTGGTAGCTGTAAGTGTATATATTTTTCCAATCCAGTTTTCCTCTTCTATCCAAAAGGACCTCTCTCTCTCTCTCTCACACACACACACACACACACGCACACAAATTTTAAAACAAAAAACAAGATATCCTTTCAATATTCCATTTAGATTCTCTGAATATGATAAAATATCCCCACTGTCAGAAAGATAATTATATACATGTTGCTGTGTTCTTCTTGAATAGCTTTAGATGAGATGGATGGATGGATGGATGGATCAAAGGAAAGAAGGAAGAAAGAAAGGGGGGAAGGGAGGAGGGGAGGAAGGGAGGAAGGAGGAAAGGAAGAGGGAGAGAGGGAAAGAAGAAATGAAAAAAAAAAGAAAAACTTGCCGTATAGAAGTATCAATGAAGCTGCCTGCTTCAACCCAATGTTTCTTACTTTAGAAAGGTCATACATAAGTACAGTTGTCCCTATGAAAACAGCCTTTGCATTGTAATTGTCTACCCCAATTGTAATAACACTAAAATTTGGACAACTTTGTGTATTAAAATAGCATTCAAGAATTTATCCCCAATAAATTATAGAAATATGAATTTTACACATTTGTATTAGCTTTGGTATTGTTTTCTTTGTGAGTGAGCAGAATTATATTCTCTGTGAGTTATGTTGCCATGAAGGGAGCACAATCCCTGGGTAACATTTAGTGGTAGTCTGATAATTACATCCTAATGCTCTCTCCTCAAGTGGTGACTGGAACTTGCTTATCTGTTTCCTGCTCTGATATTAAGTATGCACGCAATTTCCCGTGACTAAATAAACATATATACAGACTATTAAAAAAAAAGAACAGGGTCTTTAACAGTGGGCCTCAAAGTGAAATGTCAAAAGGAGATTATACAAATTGCCTCTTCCTCTCTGAGCAGAACTATAAGGAGGAGAAATGAACCAGTTCCTAATATTAAGCAAGGAATATGTTTAGTTGACAAGATAGACCACCAAAAGATTAATCGGAGAGCTGGATCTCATCCTCCTCAAGTTACTGCCCCTGAAATTTTCATTTTGCGCATTTATCTCTAAGAAAAATTATTTGCTTTGAATTTTGTTCTTTAATAAATACTCTTTTCTAAACAAGTCACTCAAAATTAAGATAACAAATTATGCTTTTATATAACAACAAAAAAATACAATTTTTTTTGTGAAGCAGTCTGATTTTAACTCAGCAATATGAAAAGCATTTATGACTTTCTTTCTCTAAGCTATCTTCCACGGAAAAATCAAACGTTTTTGATAAAATGTCATACTTCGGTTTAAGAAGTTATTACATTATCTATAGGCATATTGTCTTCTTAATTTTGTCTTTGAGAAATATTTAATGATGACTTTTATTGCTAAAAAAAACTTTAGTTAAGGGCGCCTAGGTGGCTCAGTCGGTTAAAGTGTCTGCCTTCAGCTCAGGTCATGATCCCAGGGTCCTGGGATGGAGTCTGCTTCTCCCTCTGTCCCTTCCCCCAGCTCATGTGCTCTTCCTCTCTCTCTCAAAAATAAATAAATAAAGTCTTTAAAAAAAAAAAAACTTTAGTGAAGAGTACTGACTTTGACTTAAACCATTATTAATGTTGCCCTATGTCTATATTGCTCACAGAAAATGCTTTCTTTCATTAATATCACCCCTTGAAAGTTGCAAATAAAGCTTTGATATTAACTTCTGAAGTTTTGTAAATCTGTAACCCAAAATGTACCATTTGATGGGTTAACGGCATCTCCTCCTTCCCCCATCCCAATTAGCCAACATCAGATTGACTTTGAAATGCCAAGACCTTGAAGAAATGAAATACAACTCAAATACAGTGTCTAAACACCATCTTTGATTTCATTATAAAGTTTTAAATCCTAAAAGCATTTAATTAAACAAAAGTTAATCCATGTGTTTTTTCAGTCATCCACAGAAGCACTTACAACCAGTTTAAAAGGCTAAAGTAGAGCATTCTCAGAAGCCTGAATACCGCGCAACTGCAATGTCCAGAGCATATGCAAAGAACAAAGTCATCTCAGGATTTTAGGGCTGGAAGAAGCTTGAAAAACTGTTCTGCCCTACTTCATTTTAAAATAAAAAAGCTGCCCCTTATTACTTGGTTGACATCGTGAAATGCTGTTCTGTTACACTCTATGTCGCCTTTAAACAAGCTTTTTTTTTTTAATTTTTAATTTTTATTTATTTATTTATTGATGTAAAGTTTGATGATTCATTAGTTGCGTATAACACCCAGTGCACCATGCAATGCGTGCCCTCCTTACTACCCATCACCAGCCTACCCCATTCCCCCACCCCCGTCCCCTCTGAAGCCCTCAGTTTGTTTCTCAGAGTCCATAGTCTCTCATGCTTCACCTTTAAACAAGCTTCTAATACATCCTTCTAGTGGATCTCAAATGGCAGCAGGCGTCAGAATCATCCGCGTTGCTTGTTTAAAAGGCATATCCTGCACCCCGTCAACAGAGACTCTGATTCAGTAAGTCTGGAGAGGACAATGGAATCTGTATTTTTTAATTTCTTTTTTAATAAAACAAATTGTATTTACTTAGAAGCATTCAGAATGTCAACAAAACGGTTGCAACTCTTTTTTTTTTTTAAATTACAGAGTGGTATTTAGTTAACAGAACAGCAATGATTTCGTAGAAGCTGCATCAGAGACAAGTGAAGATGAAAAAACTATCATCCCTGGGGGTGCCCCACTGGCTCAGCCAGAAGAACACAACTCTGGATCTCGAGGTTGTGAGTTCGAGCCCCACACTGGGGGTAGAGATTATTTAAAAAAATAAAATCTTAAAAAAAAAAAAAAAACTGCCATCCCCATATATAACTAATTTGTGCTGTGCACCAAGAAGAACCCATGCCAATTCCCATGCCAATTTCCCACCTCCACACCGCACCAGGCAAGGTTAGTGGCTACAGAAAAGACCACCAGGACAGGGCTGTCAAAAGACACATTCGGGAGTGTGTTAATGATACAAAAAAAAGACATTGTACAGTTTGAAAACAAATCTTATGCAGCCTTACATTTCAGTCTTTTTCTTTAAAAGGAGTGAGTTGTATATAGGGGGTTACATGCTTTTTAGACAAGGAAAAAAACTGCGCTAGCCCCAAGCTATTCGTCATCTTCTTCTTCATCCTCCTCCTCTTCCTCTTGACTTCCTCTTCCTTCGTCTTCTGTCTTTTCCTTGCCTTTTTTGGCCTAGACGACTCCTTTTACTGTCGCATCAGGCTTTCCCCGAGCGCGGTATGCAGCAATCTCCTTTCATAGTTTTCCTTAAGCTGAGCGGCCTTCTTTCCATGAGGCTGCTTGTCGTCTGCGGCAGTGTTACTCCACGCTGTCCCAGCTTCTTTGCAACGTCACCTGTGGATAGGCTGAGATGTTCTCCTTTGATTTGGGGGGGATACTCAGAACAAAAAAGGAAAAGGCCAAAGGAGGCCTCTTGGGTGCATAGGAATCCTTGAACTTCTTTTTTTGTTTCCCCTTTAAGGGGTATTAAGTTTTCATTTCTCTTTCATAATGGGCTTTGTCTGCCTTTGCCCTGTCTTCCAATTTTCCTTTCTCTTTAGTAGACATGGTCCTCCGCCTTTCTGCGCACTTCTTAGAAACGTCTGAGAAGTTGGCTGAAGCATCTGGGCGCTTCATCTTGTCTCCTCTAGGCAAGTTTGCACAAAGAATGCATATAATGACATTTTTGCCTCTCGACTTCTTAGGATGTCTTCTGCCCATGTTTAATTCCTCAGTGAGGCACAGAGTCGCCCAATGCCTGTCTGGCTTTCACTCCCCCCTGCGCTGTCTCATTGGAGCTCAGTGTACCGTAATGGCTGTTGGAATCCATATTTTTAAACAAGCATTCTAAGTGACTCTGGGACAGGTAACCCATGGACCACACTTTAAGAAAATGCTACATGTTGGCTAACTGAACATAATAAAAATAAAAAATAAAATAAAATAAAATTCATGGTTAAATTAAAAAAGAAACTGTTGCTAGATAATAACACAAATGGGCCACATACTTAATATTTCACCCATCAAGGGAAACATCTGGTCCAATAGTTTGAAAAATTCCAAAGGCAAAAGATGTATTTGGGACAGTCAGGGTTAAATAAGAATCATTTTATAATGATATATTTTTAAAAGACTGTGGCATTACTAAAGAGAACACCAATAAATGAAGGTGGAAGGGCAGCGAAGGAGATCGCCCGTCATCGCAGAACCCGAAGATGCTTCCTTAGAATTTTGGAAGTTCACTGTAATGGAGTGCATGAAAGTGGGGGAAATGGAGGCCACACCACACTCTTAAAAGCAAAATAAGAAAATCCAGTTTCTAAATAGGTACTAAATAATGGCGTGTGATATCATGATGTTTATGTCTGATAATATAAATGAGCATTACTGAGTTTAGTTGCTAATTTCTTTTTCTAGATTCTTTTAAAGTATTCTTCCTGTTGAGGCAAATGTACATGAATAAGAATAAAATGGTAGAACTTATTTTTAACCTAAGAAGTGAAATGAAATGCTTTCATCTATAAATCACTGGGTTGTTTTTAAAATAAAGTATTTGAAGTGGATTATTCTGATCCTATTTTTGAACACTTATATTTATATAAAGTATGTCCGCTAAAGCCATACCCCACATGCTGTAAGTTCTACTGGGTTTATGAATTGCTTTATATTAGTGCATTAGTACAAATCTTTTAAATAAAACTAGTTTTGCTTTTGAACTTTTTACATTAACAATTTTAAGTAAAAATCAGTGGCCTTACTTTTTAACTTTGTTGTTAAAAGGCTAAAAAATTTCATAGTTTAAACAAAGGAAGAAAATAGAACAAATCAAATTACTTTAATCTTGGTACTTAAAAATCATGAGCAGATAAGTTCAGGTATATAAAATCATGAGACACTCACCTGATTTACAGTCTTCCCTAACTGAATAAAGTCTGGACTCATAGAACTGGCACAGAGAAAATTCAGGAAGGCCTACCTACACCAGGATGGAGCTGCCCAGATAAAACAGAGAACCCCGAGGGGCCCTACCTCTCTAAAGATAATGCTTAGTTCCCTCAGTCAGCAGCAATCCCAGCAAAGCAGGCCACTAAAGACAGCCCTGATGTGTGGACACCTGCAGCTCACACTGGGAAGAATGGTTCCATAGACTGAATGTTTGTGTCCCCTCAAAATTCTATGTAGAAATCTTAATCCCCAGTATGACAGTCTTGTGGGGGGACACTGGGAAATGATTAGATCATGAGCGTGGAGGCTCATGAATAAAATTAGTGTCTTTATAAAAAGAGACCCCAGAAAACTCCCCCACCCCTACTACCATGTGAGGACACAGCAAGAAGATGACCAACCATCTATAAACCAGGAATCTGGCCTTCACAGACACTGAATCTGCTGGAATCTTGATCTTAGACTTCAAATTTCTGTTGTTTGTAAACCACCTGGTCTATGTATGTTGTTACAGCAGCCTGAATGGACTAAGACAGATGGTCACTAATCAATGTCATAATAATCAATATCCCAGGATCTCTCTCAACCACAAAAAAACAATTTGGATGGTAGTGGCCCCAGACACAGGACAATAAACAGTAGCTTTATAAGACATATCATTGCCAAATTCACTTGCAAGAGTGTACTGACACCTACTAGAGGTTCAAAATTATAAAACTCAACCTACTTACTTGGTTTATTTAAGCAGTTTTACATAAATAAGAAACATAAGAGAAATTTTCAAATTTTCTTTTTTACAGTACAAACAGATCCTTGGCAAGTAATCGCTTGAAAATTGCTATCAGTCCCATTAGTGTTTAAGAATTTGCATGTTTCCTCCTTCTGGCATGAATCATACTAACAGCTACAAGTCAGACTCAGAGTTAAAAATTACCTTGCCTTCTAGAAAACAACTGGAAAGGGGAGACAGGAGTAGCAACGATTATAATCACAACTCCATTATTGACAGGTGCAAAGCTCTGATAGCCATTTTTTCAATATTCATTATTTCAAATCCCTAAAAAAAAACTAACAAAAGAGGTGGTGTTGTTACACTATCTTAATATCAGGAAAAGCATCAGAAAAATGAAATAACTTGCTGAAGGAAATGGACCAAGATTTGAACAGAAGTCAGTGTGATGACCAAGTCCACACACTCTCCACTATTTCAAACCCTAACTAGTCTCTGAGTGAGAGAAATAAAATACTTAATAACATCATCAACACATTAAAATATCCACGTGTGTGCAAACCGAGAGACATGTGTTTCCTTGTTTCTGTATAACTGGAGATAAAAATAGAATATTAGTGAGAATACGCCAAGAAAAGGAAATGTACATGTGAATTGTGAGATGATCACCACATTTGAGTTAACTGACACGTCCAATACCTCACACAGTTATTTTTTTTCTTTTTCTTTTCTGTCTCTCTCTCTCTTTTTTTTTTTTTTTTTTTGGTGGTGAGAGCACTTGAGATCTACTCTCTTCGCAAATTTCAGGCATAAAGTACATTGTTATTAACTATGTCACTGTCCACAGAACTATGTTCTAGATTCCCAGAACTTGTTCATCTTATAACTGAGAGTTTTCATTTTATATTTTTCATATTTTCCTATAATTCACATAGGCTTGACTAGTGCAGAAATTTGTGTTCTGGGCCATGATTTGAAACATGTTTAGTTAACATAGTTGGTCTGAGCAATAAAACAGTCAATCTCTTCTAATTCATGTCCACGTGCAAGTAGATAATTACATGCTTGGGGAGGTAGGAACCATGGACTATTGGTTGATTCTATTAAATATTAAGGAAGGAATTAGAGTAATCCAAGTAAAAAGAAAAAAAGGAGCAGTTTTCCTAATACCCCTGGTCCTGGTTCTACCCTGGATGAAATTCAATATTCCAGCCATGTAATTGCCAGAAAAATCACTCCACCTTTCTGGGGTCTTGTTTCCTCATCTATAAAATAGAATAATATATAAGAATCTACTTCTTGAAAAAGGATGAGGGCGTGTTAAGAAGACACAGGAGCCAACACGAAGGAGCCCCAAAGGCTAAAGCTGGAAGAGTCTGAACAACAAAATAAATAAGGAGTATTGGGTTATAACCCACAGAATAAAATAAATATTCATGAGTTCATGATAATATAAAGAATTGAATAAATACATAAGTGGAAAAAGAACAGTAGAAGAGCTCTTCCTTATAAGAGAATCCCAATTAGTAAATGTAGAAAGAATGAGGGAAATACATAATCACCATTAGGAAAACATCAGAGTAAAAAGAGCTCCAGACAACCTTCACTGGAAGATGCTAAAATCAGTAGGTGAAAGTTTAAGGAAATACAGGATTATTAGCATAGTCTCAAAGTAGCTTTCCCAAGATACTTATCCACTAGAAAAAAGGAAATAGTATAACTTTACAGTGGAGAAATCCAGCAGATACAACTTCAATCAAAAAAATCAAAGTTAACATCACCAGTAATAAGACGTACTAACATCATGTCCCCTCTTAATATGATACACTGAGAAGGACAACACATCACTGCTCTGGTAGTCTTGTCCAGAATATATAATCTCAATCTAATCATGAGAAAACATCAGACAAATCCAAACTGACAGGCCTTCTACAAAATAACTTACCAGTACTCATCAAAAGTAGCAATGTCATAAAAAAAAAAGGCTAGAAAGGGAAACTGTCACAGATCAGAAAGGACTAAAGAGATACAACAATTAAATGCATTGTAGAATCCTAGATTGGGCCCTGGAACAGACAAAGACACAGCAAGGAAACTGGTAAAATGTTAATATTCTGGGTTTGATAACTGTACAGAGATTATAGAAGTTGTTAACATTAGGAAATGTGTTTAACTGCAAACGCATTACAATTAAAAGTGAAGTATTAGGTTCTTAAATCATGGTCCATGATTTTCTATTTCTGAGCTTTTTAATCACATTATTCCCTTTAACTCAAGTGTCCTTGCCCCATCTCCCTTGACCAAATCCTTCCCATACTTACAAGTTCAAATATAATGCCAGTTCCTCCATGGTTCCTGCAGTCCAAAGTCATTTCTACTCTTAGCTCCCACAGCACTTTAACCACCTCATTCCCTTGACCCTTACCATATCCCCCTTGTATTTTTGCCATTGTTAGAAATGGTTCATTTTTTTTTTTACCAGACAGGTTCATTAAAGAAATATTATTGTATTATCTCTGTTGCCCCACGCTTTCTAGAATTGTATCTGACACAGAGTTGGGGATCAGTAATGGCTTTTGGAAAGACCTTTGATTACTACTGCCTTTATGAATTTGAAATTCTTAAGGAACCAATGAATAATCTAGAATGCCAATTTATATTCGTATGCACTGAGAACTACAACTGCCAAGACAACAGGAAGCTCTTGTCAGTTTAGTCAGCAGATTTTTTCCTTTTAGAAGAGGCCCAAGTAGAGAGCTGCACTGTAATCAGAAATTGCACATGGAGCAAGAATAGGCCAGGCAATTTTCATGAATAACAGCACCAAGCGAGGTGCCTGAGCATAAAACCTAATCCAGTGTCAGAGCCATACTTCCCAGTTCTCAGGTCTGGGCCTCATCTTTGCTCAGTGCTCCATAAACACTGACAAAGTTTTCCTTTACAATTCCATTTTTCTATTTGTACACTAACCATTCCCCTTTTTACGCAGTTTGCAGCCCTGGCTACACATTTGAATCACTTGGAGAGCATTCAAACCTCCTGATATCTAGATAAAAATCCAGGTCAATTAAGAAATGAGAGCGAATCTGACAGAAATTAAAAATTCTATGAGCCAAATGCAGGCAAAACTAGAGGCTCTGACAGCCAGGGTCGCAGAAGCAGAGGAAAGGGTTAGTGAATTGGAGGATGGGTTAATAGAGGAAAAAATGAAAATAGAAGATGGTCTTAAAAAAATCCATGCCCACGAATGTAGGTTACGGGAGATTACTGACTCAATGAAACGATCCAATGTTAGAATCATCGGCATCCCCGAGGGGGTGGAGAAAAACAGAGGTCTAGAAGAGATATTTGAACAAATTGTAGCTGAAAACTTCCCTAATCTAGCAAGGGAAACAAACATTCGTGTCCAAGAGGCAGAGAGGACCCCTCCCAAGCTCAACCACGACAAACCTACGCCACGTCACGTCATAGTGAAATTCGCAAATATTAGATGCAAGGATACAGTATTGAAAGCGGCCAGGGCAAAGAAATTTCTCACGTACCAAGGCAAAAGCATCAGAATTACGTCAGACCTGTCTACACAGACCTGGAATGAGAGAAAGGGTTGGGGGAGCATATTTAAAGCTCTTTCAGAGAAAAACATGCAGCCAAGGATCCTTTATCCAGCAAGGCTGTCATTCAGAATTGATGGAGAAATAAAGACATTTCAGAATCGCCAGTCACTAACCAATTTTGTAACTACGAAACCAGCCCTACAGGAGATATTACGGGGGGTTCTATAAAAGTAAAAAGGCCCCAAGAGTAATACAGAACAGAAAGTCACAGCCAATACAAACAAAGACTTTACTGGCAACATGGCAACATTAAAATCATATCTCTCAGTAATCAGTCTTAATGTAAATGGTTTGAACCATCCGATAAAACGCCACAGGGTTGCAGATTGGATAACAAGAAATGACCCATCCATTTGCTGTCTACAAGAGACTCATTTCAAACCCAAAGATGCATTCAGACTGAGAGTAAGGGGATGGAGTACCATCTTTCACGCAAATGGTCCTCAAAAGAAAGCTGGGGTAGCAATTCTCATATGAGATAAATTGGATTTTAAACTACAGACTATAGTTAGAGACGCAGAAGGGCACTATATTATTCTTAAGGGAAGTATTCAACAAGTGGATATGACAATTATAAATATATATGCCCCCAACAGGGGAGCAGCAAGATACACAAGCCAACTCCTATCCAGAATAAAGAGACATATAAATGAAAATACATTAATAGTAGGGGACCTCAACACTCCACTATCAGAAATAGACAGAACACCCTGGCAAAAACTAAGCAAAGAATCAAAGGCTTTGAATGCCATACTCGACGAGTTGGACCTCATAGATATATATAGAACACTACACCCCAGAACCAAAGAATACTCATTCTATTCTAATGCCCATGGAACATTCTCAAGAATAGACCATGTTCTGGGACACAAAACAGGTCTCAACCGATACCAAAAGATTGAAATTATCCCCTGCATATTCTCAGACCACAACGCTCTGAAATTGGAACTCAACCACAAGGAAAAATTTGGAAGAAACTCAAACACTTGGAGACTAAGAGCCATACTGCTCAGGAATGACTCGATAAACCAGGAAATCAAAAATCAAATTAAACAATTTATGGAGACCAATGAGAATGAAAATACAACAGTCCAAAACCTATGGGATACTGCAAAGGCAGTCCTAAGGGGGAAATACATAGCCATCCAAGCCTCACTCAAAAGAATAGAAAAATCTAAAATGCAGTTTTTATATTCTCACCTCAAGAAACTGGAACAGCAACAGAGGGACAGGCCTAATCCACGCACGAGGAAGCAGTTGACCAAAATTAGAGCTGAAATCAATCAAGCAGAAACCAGAGTACAGTAGAGCAGATCAACAGGACTAGAAGCTGGTTCTTTGAGAGAATCAATAAAATTGACAGACCACTGGCAAGACTTATCCAAAAGAAAAGAGAAAGGACCCAGATTATTAAAATTATGAATGAAAAAGGAGAGGTCACGACGAGCACCATTGAAATTGGAAGGATTATTAGAAATTTTTATCAACAGCTATATGCCAATAAACTAAGCAATCTGGAAGAGATGGAATCCTTCCTGGAAACCTATAAACTACCAAGATTGAAATCGGAAGAAATTGATTCCTTAAACAGGCCAATTAATTATGAAGAAATTGAGTCAGTGATAAACAACCTTCCAAATAACAAAACTCCAGGCCCGGACGGTTTTCCTGGGGAATTCTACCAAACATTCAAAGAAGAAATAATACCTATTCTCCTAAAGCTATTTCAAAAAATAGAAACAGAAGGAAAGCTACCAAACTCATTCTATGAGGCCAATATTACCTTGATCCCCAAACCAGGCAAAGACCCCCTCAAAAAGGAGAATTACAGACCGATTTCCCTAATGAATATGGACGCCAAAATCCTCAACAAGATACTTGCTAATAGAATCCAACAGTACATTAAAAGGATTATCCATCACGATCAAGTGGGATTCATACCTGGGATGCAAGCGTGGTTCAATATTCGCAAATCAATCAGCGTGATACATCATATCAACAAGAAAAGACTCAGGAACCATATGATCCTCTCAATCGATGCCGAAAAAGCATTTGACAAAATACAGCATCCTTTCCTGATTAAAACCCTTCAGAGTGTAGGAATAGAAGGTACATTTCTCAATCTCATAAAAGCCATCTATGAAAAGCCTACTGCAAATATTATTCTCAATGGAGAAAAGCTGGAAGCCTTTCCCTTAAGATCAGGAACTCGACAAGGATGCCCACTCTCGCCACTATTATTCAACATAGTACTAGAAGTCCTTGCAACAGCAATCAGACGACAAAAAGGGATCAAAGGTATTCAAATTGGCAAAGAAGAAGTCAAAATGTCTCTCTTTGCAGATGACATGATACTCTATATGGAAAACCCAAAAGAAGCCACTCCCAAATTATTAGAA